>NW_020537324.1:7846875-7862861 GCF_003426905.1 Ctenocephalides felis
ACTATATAATACATTTATCTTCGAATTTATTCAGAAATAATCCCTACAGAGTTTCATCTCATTTATCTGTCTATTTCTTCCGGCTGCATCTTTAATGTGGTTATTGGAACGGAATTGTGCAAGATTCAAATTTAATTTAAATATATTTTTGCTGCAGTTGTCTTTGAGTCGGTTCTTTCATTGTTTTCTATTTGTGTAGATTGTTGCGTTTTACGGGCTTTAGCGAGTTATCTACGGTTATGCCGTTACGTGATTTTGTAGCGAATAATTGCATTAGAGAATGCAACAGAATTTCTAGGTGAAAATAAACCAAGTAAGCCAATTCCAATTTTAGAAGTTACTCGGTGATCCTAGTAGAGCGAGTTAGTTTATTCATACGGATAAGAAATTGGAATTCATTGTTATCTAAGCAAAAATAATATTAGCATAGTTTGATATGAATAAACAAAATAACGCAATTTCAATTTTAAAAGCAACCGTGTGATCCTAGTATAACAAATTTTTTTAATCATTATATGAACTAAGTTTCAGTTAATAGCTATATAAGTATATAGCAAACATAATGGACATAATTTCATGGTTTTTTTTTCAGGTGAGCTTACCAGTTATGCATGTCTCTAACTCTGGATTAAATTTATATTGTGATGAAAGCATAGCAAGGTATTTACAAATATTTTTATCTTTAATATATATATATATATATATATATATATATATTATTTTAAACGTTATATAAATGTGCTATATATACCAATATAATGTGAATATTTTCTTTTTCTACCATTGTTTTGTGACAACGTCGGGAAATGAGAGTATAAAGCTTCTATAAATTATTCTTCCTAATGGCACTTACTGAGTGTCACTCAAATCCCATGACAAAATATTTCTATCAACATTTCTGTATATGCACCAAAATGTAGGGTGGTTCTTAATATGGACATTTTAGAATTTCCTTTCTCTCTAGAGCTCAAATGGTTCCAAATTGATAAAAAACAATTCTCTCAAAGTTTTAGCTCTTAATATTGTTTTTTAGATAGTGCGCAATTCAACCCAAGTTTTGTATAGAAATAGCATGAAAATATTTGCAAAAATTTTAAAAATGTTTTCATATATAATTTAGCGAAGAAATGAAGAATGAGTTTTATTCAAAATTTGTCGCTGAGTTATTTTTTTTTATTTTCAAATTTTTTTTCATGCTATTTCCATACGAAGTTTGATTGAATTGCGCGCTATCTAAAAGTTAATATTAAGAGCTAAGAGTTTCAGAGAATTGTTTTTATCATATTGGAATCATTTGAGCCCTTGGGAGCAAGGAAATTCGAAAATGTTCATATTATGGACCACCTTAATATATATATATATAATATATATAATATATATATATATATATATATATATTATTTTCATAATTCAGAATCGCGTTACAACATTTACAGCATTATAAATATGTAAATGTTATATCCATATTAAAAAGATAATTAGAATTGAAAACGTATTTATATTGTCGATGTTTGCAATTTTCTCATTATATATAATAATAATTATATTATTATGCAATAACAAACTTGTAACCTATATTGCCGCATATGAATTTATATAATTTACATTTAAATAAAACCAATTTTGATCGATTAATGTGGAGCTCCAAAGCAAAACCATAATTCAAAGTATAGTTCAATATTAGATACTCTACAAAGTTGAATAATGTTATAATAGAGAACCCTGTTATACGAACAAATTAAAAAAGTATCAAGATATTTAACATATTAAAACATTTGATATAAATTGAGCTCTAAGATTGCTCTGTATGAACTATATTCTTGTGAACTGGTATAACCACGACAGTTGTATTACAATATGTGAGGATGTCATTAAAATGAATATTACTTATTTTTAAATATTTTAACGATTTATAAAATATTAAAATTTTTTACCTATATTGCTGCATATAGATTTTCACAGCTTCAAATGCAATACCAATTGTCATTCAATTAATTTCCCTTTGTTATTTCTACGATATCTTAATACGACGTATCGTTACATGTTCGATGTATGAAGAAAATTGTTATTAGAGTATAAATTGCTTTTTGTTCAATTTAATACATGATTATCTTTCATTTCAAAATTCTATTCTCACGGTCTGCTGATAAAAGTGATGGATCGAAATATACGATGTGGCCGGCAGACAGTTCGATACAGTATATTTCAGACTGTCGGGGTTATAATAACAGCACGTTGAACAAACATCATTCGATCACAGACCAAACCATAGTACATACGTCTCTTCGTTCGACCAAAATGAACAGTAAATTACAATGGAATACATTTCAGAAATATAAATTTCAGTGTAATGAAAATCTACCCACAGCATTTTTTGTGCACAATTTCATTAGGATAGCAACTTTTCGGGACTATGCTTTGTCTCAATTTTAATTGCTCATAAAATCCTCAAATATTACTTTGGACTCTAGCTTTATAATACATGATCTTCTCTCAAGCCTAGTCGCTTGTATTATGTATAAAATAACATTAAATTATACATTAACTTAATTTTTTTACTCATAATAATTACGTTTTTATAAATAGAAATGTACGACATACATTTTACCACTCAATATATATTATCATTGCAACTTTCCTTTTATATTTATAAAAGTACGTGCTGAAATATTGTAGAAACCGCTGCACGAATATTATTGAACATAGAAAAGCTTTTCTATTACTGATAACAAATACTATTGATCGCAAAACAATCAAACGTTTCTTTTTATATTTTAGCCGTTCGTTTCAAAATAGAATATTGCAGTTGTTGCTAAAAAAACTGTCGTATGACACGATATTCTCATAGTCTGTCATTTATAGTAGGTGCTGGCTCTATTTATCAATTTCTATGGAGAGTACAATTGTCATTATTTGTAATATTGAGAATACATTTTTATTAGACAACGTGAGCATAATAACTAATAAAGTAATATTTTTAATGTAAACTAAATATTTTTGCTGTAATTGTGTTATCCAAAACAAGAATTTCACATCTGAGCATTATTTTGCAAGTTGACTATATAATTACAGTAAGGAGGTCACGGCTGGAACGATGCAGTAATTAACTGAATCGTTCTTTGTTTTGAAGAAAATTCAATTATAATTTTCAGTTAAATAGTTGTTTTAATAATATTACTAATTTACATTCTATCTGAGAAACGAAGTCTATATAATATTATTAAACGATATATTTTCTTTAAAATCAGATAGCGATTTTATTTTATTATTGCATATAATTATGCATTTGTTGTAGAAATTAAATTTAATTATCTATTTTAGATCGGTTTAATCTTTCATGTTGATGATTCAAACACATTTTTTAATATTAGAGAGAAATTGAAGCTGAAGCAGTTAGGTTAATGAATAACATCCAGGATAAAATCTCAAATTAAATTTGCATAAAGCTCCAATGTGCGATAATTACTGCCCTGAGGGAAATTCCGTTTTAATTACCGTGTCGATTGATCTGCATAAAAGTCGGACTTATATCAAAAGTAGTAGCACAGAAGTTGTATTATTTTGTAATACGAACATGTATTCATACTGCATTTGAACATACAGATGTGTATTAATTTTTCTAGTTGAATTCTTGAAGCTTCTCTGCTTGCCTAATATACATATATATGCATAACCTAATACATTAGATGCTTTGGCAGAAAATATCAATTAAACTTAACCGAAGCGTTGTAAAAGCTCTTCAGCGATATCTTGAGTTGAAAAAAGCAGGAAATATATACATATAAGTAATATACATGTAAAGTCTTAACAGTTTCCCAGCTTTCGGCACGCGATGCAGCAATAACCACGCTGTTACTAATGGTGCGAGTAGAGCTTTTCTATTCGTAAAGGACCTTTAGTCGACTCCGCCCTAGTAATTTGTACCCAGGGCTGCGCCAGTTGTCCCCGGTATAACCTTAATACCGTCGAACTTAACGATATAAGAACGAAAAAAGTTTTCTGTATCGTGTAAAAAGGTTAAGTTTAGTTCCGCTAAAGTGAACATTTCATCTCCCGAAAGATAACGTTTTTAAGAACTTAGCACGGAATTGCTTTCAAAGACACGCTGCAATATAAGACGCGGCAAACTCGGTTTTTGTATCGATTTTGATTGGTTACTAAATTATATATTGTAAAATTTAGTTTCATTTGTTGAAGCAACGATATTTTTGTTCACATCAGAATATCACACATAAAGTAGAATAGGATAATCTCGATTTTACCACTTTCAATTATTCTTGATTTTGTATGAAACTAAGTACTGGAATATGTAAATTTATTTCTTAAAGAATCAACGTTTTAGTTCAAAATAGTCTAGTTTTTTTTAACTTGCTTAGGTACAACAAACAGATAATTTTTAATTATTTTTTTTTATTATTTTTAATTTTTTAGATTTTCTTACCATTTGTCAACAACTTCAGATTGTATTTATATGAAAGTTATTAGTGGTTTCAGTACTTTTTGATTCATATCATATAATATTGATTCATAAAAGATCCAAAATCCTTTAGCCAAATTCTTCGACTCGAATTTTCCAGACTTCTTCCAGAATTCATGTTTAATCAATGGAAATTACATGCATGAATACTTTTATACGGTGGAGACGCCTTGTACTTTCAAAATATAGCGGTTTACAAAGATAAAAAATAGGTGCTCTAAATTGGATATCGTTTCATTCCAATAATATTAAAAATACATTATTCAGAATTTTTATATCTTTATTAAACGTTATCACGCTTTTATACAGCGTTGAAAATGTAATACACCGTACACGATGCGGTTTTTTCCATGATTAACATTCATGCAAATTCAAATGTGCAAAACCGACGGTCTGGTCATACGTTGAAAATCTGCGGGAGAACTCGCAAAGTAACCATACCCGTTGCTTTTGTAATGGTGCAATATATTATTAAAACCAAAAACCCTTGTAGGGTTATATAGCCAGATGGCATATGCCTACCCTATAAGTATGTGTATATCGTGCTAGTGTGCTGGTTACAAGTTATGGAGTACTTTAGACCTTTTGCTCCTATTTCACTTGGTAGACGTACGAGCCTGGTCGCCTGTTGTGAATTCTTTATACTGTCAAGTCGCGAGGGCCGTGGTGTTAACGATTAAGATGGAACACTATGAAGCCGTCTGGGAAAAAAAGAACGACGAATGCTTATAATATTAAATGTCCGAAACTCTCTTGTATCTTATAATTACAAATAACTTTACCTGTTTGCATGAAATCTATGACAATATTGAAGTAAAATCATAAAAATCAATACACCCAAACCAAAACGATTAATTTTTTCTTACAAACCAAAAGTAGCTTTAACCATATTAACTATCGTTTCCATCGTCGGGACCCAACGAAATAGGATCACGGCCCGACAGGACTGTGTCAAATGATGACTTCACATCATGTGTACATGTCACATGATCATGTGTACATGATGCGTGAAATAAGATACGGCAGTAATAGATCACGAATGGCTACGCTGCCGAAAGTTCGCCTAGTTAGAGCGCAGCTTCAATCCCGGAGCGGACAAAAACATCCCTGTTTGTTAGAATAGGAGCTCGTAAACTTTTATAATGGACTTTGTGCGAACTGTTACGTGCAACACCTTGATCTAAAGAGATTTGAGTCGGAAGTTTCTATATTTAACTAGTGATTGATCGGGTAGATCAGGAAATAGTGAGCTTGGGATAGAATCATTGGCATATGCTATAAAATTCATTGACATTTGAATGAGATTATCAGGTATTCGATTTGATATCGTTTTTTAATGATACACATATAGGCGTCAGAAATGTTCATAACACTAGTTTTTTATTATAATAGAATTTTGTAGTTAACTGGCTAACTGGCATGTATTCATATAATGGATACACTAAAATTATAATTAATATTGTCATCAACGTTTTTATTGATTTGACTGTGTTTCCAACTGCTGTTGCATCCCAAGAACAAAAAAGTTTGATACCTTATTATCTACCAATTTGTTTTATTTGATAAACGATAATGGATAACTATTCTACAATCTTTTCGTGAATTGAAGTTACTTTTTTCAATTATTTTGTATCGGCGCTCTAACTGTTAAAAACGTATGTTACGTGTGTGAGTCTGCTGTCCATCCATCAGCACGTATTCATGTTTTTATTACCCACTGACCTGGCACTTTACAACTACTTATGTGTATTAGGAGACCTGTCCCTTGAGCGTTGTTACGATACACAATTTATAAAACCCGAGGTAGTTCTAATCAACATTTACGGGTTTAAAATGGATTAACAAAAAACTATACGAATAAGGAATTGTGAAAAAAAAGTTATAAATTATATACCACTCTTGGCGCAATTTAATTTCATTGTCAAAATTTAATTACTAATTATTGTTTTTTCATTAACCTTATATTTGAATTAAATTAAATCTAAATTTCAACATTATAGTTACTAAAATCCTTTTATTTTAAGCACTAAAATATTATTAACATTTTGTACTATATCATCTATCTCTATTGATACAATTTTTACTACTTAATTTATTCTGTCCAATTTCCAAATCTGGAGCCAAATAATGAATTCCGGCATCTATACATAAATATCATTTGATCTTTAGGCGTTTTTATTACTCATTCATGAAGTATCTTTTGATATACCGAAGAAAAATAAATCACAGTTTATGGCCGTATGTATTACGCCAAATGAGAATTACAGTATTACAGTTACAGAAAATGAGAAAACTTTTGCTTAGATGGTACGCAGGTTTAGAGAAGGATCACTCACATATGTGCGAATATGATATTAGATAAAGGAAAGATTATTGTATATATATATATATATATATATATATAATATGCGTTTATGTAGTATCTTTACAGTATATATAATATAATTTTGAGTCTTTCCAATCGTTTCTGGCAAATCCGCTCTACTGGTATAATATGCGTGTATACTGTATTTTATGCTGGTGTGCTCGTAGTAGAACTGGAGCATCCATGCAAGAGAATGATTTTATTTTTTATTTAAGTCGGAAACGGGGTCGTAAAGTCTGTCGTGTCTGGCTGCTGTTGGTTCATATCATATAATACGCGCGGTTCGTAAGCTCAAATGTTCGATGGACGGAAAACAGTGTTGCACTGTTGGAAATAAATAATTTATAAGGTACAACTAAGCTTCGCTTAACTCGTGTAATAATTAGTTATTCATAAAAACATTGACACAGTACCGTGACAATAAAGAAAACGTCTATTCATAGTCCAGTCATTTAAGCTTAAATTAGGTAAGAATTTCGGAATTTGAGATACCCAGCTTTAAGTATGTAAATACTTGTTTTTGACACTAAAAGTTGTCTCAAAAGCTATATATGGTAGAGTGTAGGCAACATATGTAGGTTTTGAGACAACTTTTAGGTGTCAATATACAAGTATTTACAGGCTTGCAGCTGGTATCTCGAATTCCGAGGTGAACTTACTAAAATGACTGGACTGCTATAATGACAGTTTTAAAATATTACGTAAGTTTTACCTAATATGAGATGAAATTAAAATATAATTATTACCTAGTCTGCGTAAATTTTCTTCGGCTTGAATTGAGTCCATTATCATTAATCCCCTAAATGATAATCTTATAAGGCTCGTCACTATAATAATTTTATTCATATTGCATCATGTAATCCTTGCGATTGCATAGAGATTACAATATAGCGTTCCTAAAGGATTTTATAATTTGCGAGGATTAAATACATGCCTGGTGAAAGGTTGGTGAGAATGAGCAAAATTGCTAACACTACGTGTCGGCATGCATGCATAACATATGAATTGTACGACTAGTTCTAGTTATAAACGCGCTTGCTGGCTCACATATACCTATTTTATGTTTCGCACTACATAATATTTGGCACAGGTCGCCAAAGTATACGGGGTATATATATTTTCGATTTTATTGAAGATTTTTTACACCCACCTTAGAGTTCTTGACAGAATTGAGACAAACTTTTGTGTGAGCTGGCAATGTTTTTGTGGTAAAAACGTGATCTAGAAACCACCAGATCTTGAGTTAGAAATCCACATTGATATCAAGCAGTAGTGGAAATTGGGTACGGTTGTGCCAGGGTACAATAGGGACACTCGTAATAGCTAAACTATACTGGTTTGAGATAGGGTCTAAAAGGGAAAAAGATGAAGTAAGATTGTTTCGATCAAGTTTATGATCTATAGATCGCATTTCTTTTGAAGAGTCGAAAGTAAACACTCGTGTTCAATTCTTCTATAAATTAGATTAATTACTTGTCACTTGGCTGTTAGTTGAACATTAGTATTTAGTATTATTAGTATTTAGTATTAGTATTTGGTAGTAGTAGTAGTATTAGTAGTTATTCACCAGAAATTCTGCTTAGATAATTTAGCTCAGTCATAAGCATAATTTGTTCCCAAAAGTGTGCGCTGGGTACGGTTGTGACAAATTTGTTGTGTATGTTTGTTACCCTTGTCCACACCCCCAGGAACGATTGTGGTAGGGCGAGTTTAATATATATTGCACCATCTCATATAATTTATATTATATCTAATCCATGGTATTTAAAGACAGTATTTCAGTATTTCCCGTAGATAAATTACCATTTATTACAAGAAGGCTTAGTTGCCATTATAAGAATAAAATCGCTGATGAATTAGTATTTTATATCAATCCTGCAAAAAAATTCGAACTTTATCTTGTTCTATATTTACTACAAATCACCTGCGACTTCGAAAAGACATTTTCGTGGCAGGGAATATAATCACCCATTCAATGTTACTATTTCATATTGAGAATTTCAGTTTGAAAGTTTTATGTAATACATTACTGCAATAATTCTGAAAGCAAACCGCTGTAGTTTGAATAGCGCTGTTATGAGCTACAAAAATGGAAAAAATATACAGTACATGAATACGAATAATATCGCACTAAACAAACCAGTGTGCAACGGCCTGGGAACGCGTCACAGAGGAATATTAAAAATTTATAACAACGGCGCGAGAAAAGTTTTTCGTAATCAAATATTTACTACTTCAGTATTCAAGTACTCCGCAAATTGTGAATTTATTTGCTGATGACCTGCTTCTTGAAAATGATTATTTTATGCAGATAGACTAGAATGGAAAGAAATCTTACAAAATTAGATAAAAACAACTTTAATTTATTTTTCATGGAGATAGATACAAACTAAATCCTCGTTAAATTTATTATGTTATAATTTAAAGTTCATGTCCAAAACTTTATTTTTGCTATATTTTTCTATTTCCATCACAATTTTTAAGTAATATGTATATCTCGATGAGGGTTTTTGATTAAGAAAGATGTAAATTTTCATTTTAGTATCAATTTTTCAAATACCTTATACAAAGGTTAGTTGCTCACTAAGTTAAAATCGTGAAGAAGAAGGTGGTTTATGCCTAAAAATTCGATTTGCTATTATTATGTTTTCTCGAAGATTCAAGTAATTCTGAATAGTCTTGATATTTAAGTCATTTTTAACCGTTTTACTCCTTAATCAGAAAAAGCAGCTGGGTGGGTGTATGTACGTTTGTTCGTGTGCTTCAATATAATTTCTTTTAACCATATAATTTGCTGATGACCTGCTTCTTGAATATTATTAATTTATGCAGATAAACTTCTTCACAAGAAATCTTCGCAAAGTTATATAAAAAAACAACTCTAATTCTTTATGCAGATGGATACAAATTGAATCTTTATAAAATTAGATTTATAAACAACTGAAATTTGATATGACAGAATTTGCAGTTTACATTCAGAATTTTAGCTCATATTTTTAAGTAATATATCATGGTGTGAGTTTTTGATTAAGAAAGAATTAAATTTCTATGTTAGAACCAATTTTTTGAAAACCTTATATAAAGGTTAGTTTTTTACCAAATCCAATTCTCAAGGAAAAGGTTTGTGCATAAAATCTGATTTGATATTTGAGTCATTTTTAATCGTTTTACTCCTTAACCAGAAAAAGTAGCTAAGTGTGTTTATGTGTGTGTGCTTGTGTGCTCCTATATTAAAAAATCATTAAATAAGAATTCGTAATGAAAATTATTTGTTCTTAGATTTGTAAGAATCTTCTTTCAAATTTGCTTATTTAGAGGTCAAAATTATATTCCAATGACTTATAGAATATAGTTGTTCTGACTTCCATTTGATATATGCACGAAAAAAAAATTGCTAAAAGATGAAATTGTTTTGGCAAAAAAATTTTCAGTTAAAAATACAATTTGTAAGTTATCATAAAATGGGAGTTTTAATATTTTTATCTATATTTTTTTTCCAATTTTATTTCTCGATTTTTCTAACCGATTACATGAAAACCAAGTTTATATTCATTGTAAATTCTAATTAAATATGCAGAATAAGAGCATTCAATTCGAGTTCTACAAAAGATAAAAGAAAACAATTTGTCAGTTATCAAACGGGCTTATCATCCCTCGCTTTTCTCGGGCAGCCTGAGAAATAAGAACTCGTTTCTCGGAACGAAAGACGCGCCGAGGGTCGCGGAACGAGTGGGTGGCTTTTCGCTAAAATATTCAAATATAAAAAGCATGCGTGGGGCCGATCTGCGGACACGCATTCCTGTGATCTCGTTTTTTATCATCAGATATGCCGCGACCAACTTCTGTCTATGTATATATGTAAATACTGTTCATACATATGTAGCACAAATGCGCAAAGGGACCAGAAATGGATACCGAAAGTGCTGATATGATCATATTCGGTCAAATTATATTATATATTTTTTTATATAAAAACTTATACGTAGGATGAGAAATATGTTTTCGTATTTATTTGAGAAATAGAATTGGCATAGCAGAAA
Source organism: Ctenocephalides felis (assembly GCF_003426905.1). Lineage (NCBI taxonomy): Eukaryota > Metazoa > Arthropoda > Insecta > Siphonaptera > Pulicidae > Ctenocephalides > Ctenocephalides felis. The sequence continues at coordinate 7,857,758 of NW_020537324.1, forward strand.
TACCAAAAGCGTTTCAACATTCCGTTACACTAGTCGTTAAACTATTTATTGTTATACATTGCACTAAGAGACATTAAAGTCTCATAGAAATTCTGCTTATCATTAATTTACGTTCTGAAAAAATCTGAATACGTCACGTTTCTATTAAGCAAGTGGCAATTTAATCTACATATATATAAAAATAAGTCGGGTTTTCCTTCCTGACGATATAACTCCAGAACGCACGAACCGATTTCGACAATTTTGCATTCGTTGGAAAGGTCTCGGGCTCCAAGGTTTTTAGCTAAGAAAATTAGTAGTGCATGATATCGTGCTTTAATGCAAATCGCTGGAACTTCACGCACCGTAATAAAAATTCGAGTAATGACATTAGTGAGGATTATTAGAATTATGCTTGGGTAAGTCAACAAGCAATTCTTGTCGCAAAGAATAATGATGTACACGCACTGAATTTCACCATTCAATCAAAAATTGCTGGCGATTTGGTGACATACCAATGATTCCGACTGGTCTTACGTCTGACTTAAACGATTGCAATTTCCAGTTTGCCTCGCGTTTGCAATAACAAGTCGCAAGGCCAATCGCTTAGTGTTTTACGGAATAAATTTCAAATAGATTATTTAGAAAATCATTGTTTTTCACATGGGCAGTTGCCTACTCACGAGTTGAAAAACCATCCGATTTGTTTGTGTTAACGTCACACACCAAAACAAAAATGTGGTTTACCAAAGAGCATTTCAATGAAACGGATAATTTGCGGATTCACTTTCATTTATCTAGAGAAATTCAACTAAAAACCACTTTTTATTTTGTAATCGAAATAAATTCATTGCTGTTGTGTAATAGAATCACATTTTTCTTTTCAAATATAAAACAAAACAATTTCTTAATCTTTCTCACAATTTTTATCTGGTGGCGAAACGGAGTTTCGTGGGTTTGCTAGTTATTTATAATTTATTTTAATTGTGATAAATTAATTTTGAAATTTTTATGTCTTCTTTCAACTCTATTATCCAAAATTGCAGAAACTGTTCGAACAGTTAAATTGTATTATATTCGAAGACATTTATACCGGTTTTATTTCGGTATTAAGAAAGATCTAAGGCGTTTTTGCTTGTTTCAAAAGAAACTCTAGTGTAAAGCCGTTTTTTCAGACTGATTTCGTTAGGATCCTCCAATGAAATGTAGCGTTATATCTAAAATCCATCAAGGTGGATTCGAAGGTTTTAAATCGCGAATATCCATGACAAGAGGTATCGCGCGTATTATCTAAAGAGAGACGATATAAAATATAAAACGATTCTGCTTGAGTTTCTTTGAAGGATGAGATTATTCTTTGATACTATTTTAAACTATATATTTATAGAAGAGCTGATCTATTAGAATGTGATCAGCTCAGCAAGTACACAGTATGTTGTTTACATTTTTGCACCAGATAAAACTTTGATATATATATTATATATATATATATATATATATATATAATAGACTGATATAATATAAATTATCTTATAGAATTAATAATACTAACAGATTTATCTTGATAGAATTAATACAGGTTGAAGAAATATTTTATAAGAAGCCAAATAAATAGATTTTGGAATAAAATTAACATGACACTCAATTTATGTCCTAAAAGATATTTTGGAAACTGTGTCTATTACCTAATCCCGATGAAAACTACATATTATTATACTTATTTATTTATTAATAATTCTATTACCAGATTACCAGATAATTTTATTCTCACGTAGTCTTTTTCTGAGAAACTTAAAAACTTATAAAAATTTATCAAATTCTCACAAAAAGTGTCTCGGTTTATGATTTCATTTTAAACCATAACCAATACTAATGAATATTACTTAGATTAGTATTTTTACATGTTTAAACATTAGTTCTTTTCAAAATATTTGTTGTTTTGTATTTTAATGCTTATTATATACTTCGGTTGATAATCTCAATACTCTCTTTAATATCTTCTATTTTCGATGAATTTTATTTTCTCTGGATTTCGATTTTTAGGGCTTTTTTGTCAATTCGAAATTTATTACGTATTGTCAGTATATTATATGTGATGAATATTAATATTTTCAAGAGTGAAGTTAGTTTTTCTTATCAAACTCAATTTTGATCAAATCCCACTAAATCCTTGCTACTAGATCCTAGTTTCTTCAACAATATTTTACTATTTTTTATTTTCATTACATTCATTATAAAATGTTTATGTTTTTTTCATTCACTATTCAAAAATACTTTAGGAATTGCGGAAACAAATAACTGTGCAAATTAACTAAAAATTACCCTTTATGTTTTATAAGTTCTATATTTATATTCAACATAGGACAACATTGATATCATTGATTAAATTTCGTAGAACTTGTCCTTGTTTCCATGTTCAACATGGAGACTAACTATAATTGCGTTCATTTCTCGGGAATTCCATATTTTTCTTCACCCCAGTACAACAATGATCCCATTAATGAAATCTTGTGGAACTTCTTTTTTTTATTTTAAACAAGATATAGTTTTTCATGACAGTAATGTTTCACCAACCTCTTCTAAAAGACGTTCTTTACCTCGTTCAAAAAATTTTTCATCGACTAGTTTAAAGGCTTCATCGCCGCCTAGTTTACAGGATTTCGAACATGCAACCAAAAACATGAAGCATTTAGAATTTCACATCTCTAAAATTATAAATTGTGACAATTATTAGTTGAAATTACTTTCACTTCTCATACGTTCCATATTTTATTCACCCTGGCACAACAATGATCCCATTAATCAAATTTCGTAGAACTTGTCCTTGTTTCGGCTACGCACTCGTACCGGAGTACGTTTCGTAGTCCTTCCGTAGATCCATGTGAAACCGTAGCCGAGGATCGAGTAAGAGACTCGAAACCTATACATCATATACCCACGGATCCGGGCCACGGTGTATGAATAGCAAAGTCAATTTAATGGCTCATTACTTTTAACCCTCGCCGAGTTGCTCTGAAGTATAATATAGAGGCTAAAGGTTTTGCTTATGACGTGTGGACTTAACACGTTTTAGAAAAGGAAAGCCCGCACGATGAGAAAAATCCTATATGGATTTCAATCAGGAAATTGATATGAGGAGAAAAGCCACCAGGATTTAATATTTAGATTTCAAGTAACTCTTTTATTATATTTTTTTAAGTACAGTATGAGATACATTTTTTGTAAAGTTGAGATTAATTACATGTTGTCAATATTTTGCATGTTAATTGCGTATTATTATTTCTGAAAGTGATACAGGCTAAAGGTTATGACTTGTGGATTTAACACCTTTTGAAAAATAATAGAAGAGGAAATGTGTTATGGATTACAATAAGAAAAATTAAGGGCTTGTTAGATCATATATTTATTTTCAAACAAACATTACACATTTCGAGGTATAAAAAGACCATATAGTTGCCCTATGATGGTCTCCGCAAAATTCAATATTTAGATTTTATTAGATAATATTTCAATTTATTCAATATTGAGATTTTATTAGGTATAGATCAATTATTAGATTACAATTAGAGAAATTAATGATATTTTTAGTTTCACATATTCATTTTCATACTAACATTACACATTTCGATGTTGTAAATACCATATCGTTGCCCTATGATGGTCTCCACGAAAATTCAATGTCTAGATTTATGTAATCTAGAGTTTCTAATTATATTTTTCTTTTTATTGGGCTAAGTTAAAAAAAATTCAACTAAGTATAGGCTTTTTTGTAGACTAGATACGGTTTCTTTAATAACATTTCACATTTCTTTTATTTTTATTGCAGTCTCTATGTAATGTTTGAATCTTTTTGTTATTTATGATTGACGTTTGAAATGAATACTTCGTTGCGCTTCTTTGCCTTGTGAAAATTTTCTGAAAAAGTTTTCAGGATTATGTTTTATTTCTGCAGGATTATATTTTTCTTAAAAGTCTGTATTATAATTTATTTTTATTTTAAACATAGCTTTATAAAATAAAGCTACATTTTAATTTTATTTTAACACATAACTTTTCAATTATATGTAGAAATTTAATAACTCATTAAAAAATCTCAAAAGTTATATTAAATATCATATTTTTATCAACGTGGTATTTTTAAAAAAATATTATATCTATATTATTATTACATTTTTTTGCATTATCAGTGCATTATCAGTATTAATAATTTTTTCACTGATTCATATGTTATATGGATTTAAATATGACAGCAGAAAATTGATGTTTACAACAAATAATAATTCCTATTTACTGTCACAAATAATTATGTTTTTTTTCCTAAAACTCTTATAAGAGTGCGAACTGATACATTTTTATAATTATTTTATTATTTGATATTTATAACCTTGGTTGAAAATTATATATAAATCTACTACATACAATTCTTTACTATATTACAAACCAGTTTCTATGTATATTTTCCTCGCAGTTGTTTTCCGCCTGTTTTCCCCTGATCATGATAAATATATTCAGATATTCAGCATTTTTTTCCATTGCAACTACATATAATATCTATCATTAATGACTTGTATTGTTTCTTTTTTATATCATTATGTTTTATGTTCATTTTTAATAACATTTTTTACATTATCGAACAGAGTAAAACACGAGAAAAAGTAGGAATAGAAATTTTACTGTTGTAAATGGAAGCATACGTTCGATTGAGATTTTTTTTAAAAATAATAGTACAAGGCGAATAATTATGAGAGTTTTTGTTTTTAAATCCAGATTTAGTCTGTCCATAACTACTAATCTCATATGAATAAATCTGATGAATATAATCTCTCTATTTGAAAATTAATGAATGACCCGATCTCAAACTGAGGCTGAGGCCTGTGCTCGTTGTTAACGATCTTGTGCTATTTATTTGGGGCAAAGGGCACACAGTGATTCTAGGTCAGACGAGGATCCACTGTAACAAAAGCTTATTGTTACAATATGTCAATAATTAATAATTCCTGTGTTGTGAAATATTTATCCCGACAAAGCGAAGGTTGCGATCCCTTGATATTTCTTCATATACATCCGCCGATACAAAAGATTATAATGTCAGATCTCATCTCTCTACATAATTTGTGATGGAGAG
>NW_020537324.1:7863861-7896447 GCF_003426905.1 Ctenocephalides felis
AAAAATTCACCAGATATGGCTCCGTGTGACTTTTTCCTATTCCCAAAGTTGAAGAGACCCATGAAAGGACGGCGGTTTTCCTCGATTGAAGAAAATCGCCGAGAGTGCTCAAGGACATATCAAAAAGTGAATATCAAGGGTGCTTCGAAAATTGGAAAAAACGCTGGCATAAGTGTATTATATCTGGGGGGGACTACTTTGAAGGGGACCACATTAATGTAGACGAATAAATAAATATTTTTTGAAAAAAACGAAAATTACGAAAACTTTTTGAACAGACCTCGTATATATATATATATATATATATATATATATATATATATATACGGATCGACTCAGATTTGACTCCGCTTCAGGGAGGAGTTATATTCGCTTAACAACTCCACGACTCCGACAACTTTGAAACCGAAATACTCGACACAAATGTGTTCTATAGTGCGTTGTTTATGCATCTAAGAATTTGTCAAATCCCATTAAATTTTTTTAAATAAAAATTCATGAATAAAATAAAATTAAAAAAATATCAATAAAATAATTTTTCTAAAAAATTCACAAATAAATGACGAGTTCTAAAACTATTCGGTCGACCACATGATCGACTCAACGACTCGTAATTTTAACAGTGTTAACCAAAGTAAAAACGCAAAACTTGAGAATCAAATTCAATTTAATTTTTTTTTTGATGTGAAAATGATTGATTTTTTTGATTAATTTTATATGAAAATAATGTAGTAAACTTTGTAATAAAAGCAAAGCATTTATCATAAAATATTTTCACCAAATAATAATACTTCTGCTTTCTAATTTTTTATTCTGCTATTTCCATTCGACAATTAATATTATATCGGGTAGTTCGATTAGCATATTATTACTTTTACACAATTATATAATTGTTGCTTAAATACTATTGACGACACTGATATATTTTGCACTCTAAAGTATTGTTATTTCAGGCTATGGAAAAACCAGATTAAATCTATTTTGTTTTGTGTATTTTTCGGTATGTATATTCCTGATTGCCTTGAGTTAGAAATATGACCCCTTACTATTCAATAAATTATATATTGGAGCTATTCACACTTGAACAAAATTTCATTGTTCTGTATCTTTGAAGTAATATTTTTGTATTTTCTGAAAAAAAAAAACCGTATACCTAAAAGGTCAAAAATTGCTTGTGAGACGAGAAAGCGACAGCTTCCTTCCCAAACCAAAAACGCAGTAACAGATTTAGTACCAGTTTAGGGAATTCGGATATGACAAATCCGGCGAGACAACTCCACTCGGACTTCACTAGCATTCACTCACACACATACACAATTATTGTGGTAAATCTTACTGTATCGTTATTTCGAGAATCAATGCAAAGAGTTTCACACCAATTCTGTTCATTTCTACAAATATGTAGTGGTTCTAATTATTCAATATTATCTTTCTGCAGTTTCTTTTTTAGTCTTCTTGAAATTGGTGTCTCAATTTTTAAGTAATGATAATTGAAATTATACCCATCTATTATTTGTAAACAAAAGCCAAACTTAACAAAAATAAGCATCAAAAGTACCTTAACATATTACGTGTGATAAATTCTTCAAATTATGCATATACGTTGCTGTTCCATTATTAGTACCAAAACCTCTAAAATCTGATTTATATCAAAACGTATCATCACCTCGAACGCATACTAATTTGCCACAATAAACGCAAGTACTGTATATTTAAACACAACACGAGGCACACCTTCTACTTGTATGAAAACACCTTTTGAAATAACCCGCCAGGCAATTCATCACGTTTGCCACTTTGTGCACTACGAGAAAATACCAACGAACGGATATGAAAATTCTCAGCCGGTGCCGAGAATCATTCCCCGTGTGATTTATATGTGGATATAAATAATATATATCATAATTAATTATTCTATTAATTAATTACATATGAAATCTTCAGACGAATCTGGTGGGTATCATTTATGCAGGATCACGGCTACGAACGACCCACGAAAAGTCTGTATTTTTGTCTTTCTCTGGCAACTGTAAGGGTGGTTATTGTGTCCCTATCTTGCGCTGATTGTTCGGTAATTAATAATTTTGCAATTTAAATGGTGACATCCGTGCGATAAAAGATAACAGCGGCGCCCGCAGAACTTTGGAATTAAGTTTAAATTATTCGCTGAAATAATTCAGGTTTCGGATAATTTTTGGCTTCTATTTCATTGTGAGTTTATAGACTTAAGATTAACTGATAGCCGCAACTGGAATATCAATTCCAAATTGCTATTAGACGCAAAACGATTCTAATTAATTGTTTTAAGTTACATTATTAACATTCTGAATAACAATATTTAGTCTTGTTATTCTTATTAACTTTCCGAAGAAAGGTGTTATAAAAAGAATCTAGTAATTTGTTATTTTCAGTGTTATATATTTTTAAAATGCTAAACTTTGTCTTTATGAGCAACGCGTAATCAATAATATTAATTATTTTTTCAGTTAATTTCAAAACTAAGTAATCAACATTATATGGCCTGATATAACCTTTACCTTTACTCTACCTATTAAAATTTGTTTTTGGATTTTTAATAAAATTAAATATTTTTGATATGATATTTACTGATGTTGAGCATCAATAAGTTTAGCAATAAGTTTTAAATATTTAATTGAAATAAAAAATAAGATTCTTGTTATAATAACAAATGCATTCTTTAGTTGATTCTTTTAAAATTGTATCTTCAAATCAAATAATTTTAAATATCTGTTTTTTCAATCTCCGCAAAGATGATGAAGTCGAATAATATTATTTGAATTATACCTAAAGATTTTATACCGTTTATTTTCTTCAGTTTTAAATAAAATATAATTTCGAATTCAAGGCAAGGAGTGTCACATAAATGTCAGTCGTGAAATTTTTCTCTGTATATACACCAAACATCAGAATAACATTGGCTAAAATAAACTTGGAATATCATTTTTCTGTAATGCTTTTATACGCAGATTTTAATATATGCAATTACGTCTCAAGAAATTGCTTTGTAAGGAATTTTCATCTCTCTATGGCGAGAGAGCAAAAGCTTATGTACATTTTTTTCTTGCGATCCGAGAAGTTCTTGGTAAACATAAAAATAAATGATTCCATCATACGCCTTACGAGATTCATATAAATTCATTGAAGAAGCTTTAGAATAAATAACATATCTATTTGCATAAATAATTGCCATAGCAAAATGAAAGCCGGTTCAAGTGAGGTTTAAATGAAATACTTGAAGATTATGAAATAAATAATACTTGAAGAAATGCGAAGGCAATTTTTGTTCCGTAGAACGAGCAATTAATAATTAATGCGCTAATTGAATGGACTAATGAAGCACTTTAAAATAAAATATTAGTCATTCTCGATCTAAAAAAACAAGGTAGTATTAGAGAAAATTATCTCAAGAATCTAAAAACAAGGTAGTATTAAGAAAATTATATCAAGATTTTTATTTTGCTTCATAATACTTCAGAATGTAATGATCGTTTCATAAAAATAAGTACAAGTAAATTGCTATAATTAGTATCATTATGAATGTCTAAATGATTTTAATAGAATTTCACTTCCACATGAGCAATGACAATTTTATTTTTTTATCTACCCCATTTCTTTAAACAAAAAATAGTCAGAAATATATGTGTATGGCAACCAATTTTTAGTTCTAATAAATTTTGAACATCAAACTTGAATATTTTAAAATGGTTTTTATGATTTGTTTGGTAACTCTGTAGAGCAAATCCTGATATTATAATAGGCAATGCAATTAATTCATAAACTGATTTTTTTACACATTGTATTTTAAACGTTGTTGTATTCCAATACTTAGTCCATAACTATATATATGAACCTGAACCAATTTATTTTTTTTTTAAATGGATTATATGGAATTTTATTTATGTTTTTGAGATCTGACAACAAAATTAATTTTTGCATTCAATTTAAGTGTTTGCAAATATAAAAAAATATTTACACACAAATTATTATTTTTATATTAATGAGCAGAAATACCATGATCAATTTACTAGTTCCTATGTATATTGATCTATGTACTGCTCAGTTCTTCCAAATTTAAATTAATAAATGTATATACCGATACCAATATAATCGTGTTAGAAACTCGTATGGCAACCGAATAAATGTCATTTATCCGTGTTGGTGAATAAATGTGAGTTAAACATAAAGTTTGCAAAGCTCCCAAATAAATCTTGTCGTGTGCGTGGAATCGAACTCGATACTTCGGGCCGACTTTAAATGGATTAACTCATGCGATTAACGTGAACTTGCCTTTTCCACAAAGTAAGATGTTGCTAACAGTTAACTCTGCAACTTCTTGTCTTCCTTTATATTAAGTATCAGACACTTTCGAATATCTATTGCGTACAATGTTAGCAGCAGCATGCTGGCGGAAGAGAATGAATTCATTTGCAAGTCTATTCAGGCAAGAGACGATTCGAAATAATGGTTGCCGGTACTTCATTTAACTAAATAGTTTATGGATTGTTTGCGACGGTTGCACTTTGGAAATTTATAGATCATTTGATTGTAATTTTCAAACGAAGATGTAATATAATTGCACCGAATTGATATTGGATTTTTTGAATTTTTTCTGTTCTTCTACATTAATGCTTTAATTTCAAAACAGTTTTATTTAAGTGCAAAAGCCATAATCCTATTTAAAATTATACTGTAATCTTAGCATATTGATAACACAGATTCACAAAATAATGAAAGTTGTCTGTATTAATATGTTTGCCAACGTATTTTTTACTGCTGAATACGAATATATTGTCGAATTTTTGGGGGTCATGCTGCACAAAACAAAAAAAAAAAAAAAAAGTGAAAATCCAATTTCTTGTGTAATAGATTTTTGAAATGTTTTTTTAATCTCCGTTGAGTATCTTCCTGCAACAATTTGCAAACATATTATAAGAAAAGTACAAATATTTGCAGATTATCTAGAGGAGATAGGGAGTAAATATTTGATTCTTTCACATATATCAATTTTTTAAAATTATCATATATTTATATATTATATTTAATAAAATAACAATTATCATTAACTTCCCGTAGAGTAGGTTATTGTAATCGTCCAAAAACCGATATTTTTTTTACATATTTTCACGTTTTGATGGTTTCTGAACATTTTGGGATACCTCAGAAAAAATGGATGTGTGTGTATGTATGTATGGATACAATTTTTTGTCTACGATTTCGGTTCTTGGCAAAGTCAAGTCCAGTTGTTTCGTATATATACGAAGATAAATGTGCAAAAAATGGCAGTTTTTGAGAGAGTTAAGCATCCAATTTGAATGCTTCAACAAACTGTCTACTTGTGTTGACGAAACGATTGCTTTTGGGAAAAGAAAAAAAAATTTAATTAAAAAAATATTTATTCTGAATATCAAAAATAATTCGGATTCAGTTCTAACTCTAGATAAAGTTCTAAAGCTCACTTATATACTTCAAATAAATAACTTTGTTTCCAATTCAGTTTATATAACCCGTATAAGTACTACACAATATCCTTCATTTTAAATTCAATCGATGAAGTTTTGTTTATTTACTTTTTTGTAAACATAAGTTACAGTATTCATTATAATATATTTGAATATATTTAGTATTCCTCGATTTCATTAGCCTCAATTTGCCTTAAGACACGATGTCATACACCACTAGTTTATTATAATATTCAAGCAGATAGATGTAAAAATAAAAATAAATATATGAATATATCTTTGTTGGAGTTTTCGCAAATATGAGGTAAAGGGTCTGACAAGAAGAAAACGCATATCAACACAGAACGCTATGTGCAAGTTACATCAAAATCTCAGAAGAGTAAACCTGAGGTTTTCCTTATTAGTGATAATTGTCTTTCTTATTATGTTTATAAAAAAAAACTACACATATTCAACAATTTGACAATATGATGCATTATTTGGTCATAAAATCTTTATGATTTTAAAATAAATATTTAATGAGCTTTTTCCCAGAGGCAAAAGCCACATCGTACATCGACCTATGCCTGTTATTACGCTGTTTATTCGATATAAAGCGCCACATGGCAATTCATCATAGTCATACAATATGCTCGCGCGTTATGACGGAACCATTGATGTATATTTTTTTATCGAAACGTGAGATGACAATTCTTTTACTAAGCGTTCTGAGCTCCTTACTTTTGTACCCGACAGACGAAGTGGAAGCTTTAATGGCTTCCGCTTTTACAAAAATAGAAACTGTCGTACTTTCAAGATAATCGAAAACATAGAAGTTCAGAGGAAAATACACAACTTATAGTGTGTTTTCACAACTCGCATAATAAGCGACAACTTATTAGTTCTTAGATTTTTTATACGTCTACGTTTGTAACGTTGTTCCAAATGAAAAAAAACTAGTTAATTTCTATCACCATATTGTCTGTAAGTCCAATCTACACATTTGGTAGATTACACAAAAAAATACATGAATTTTAATGAAAATAACCTCCTAGTTTGTTCTACTTAATCATCATTTCTCTATATAATACATTTATCTTCGAATTTATTCAGAAATAATCCCTACAGAGCTTCATCTCATTTATCTGTCTATTTCTTCCGGCTGCGTCTTTAATGTGGTTATTGGAACGGAATTGTGCAAGATTCAAATTTAATTTAAATATATTTTTGCTGCAGTTGTCTTTGAGTCGGTTCTTTCATTGTTTTCTGTTTGTGCAGATTGCTGCGTTTTACGGGCTTTAGCGAGTTATCTACGGTTATGCCGTTACGTGATTTTGTAGCGAATAATTGCATTAGAGAATGCAACAGAATTTCTAGGTGAAAATAAACCAAGTAAGCCAATTCCAATTTTAGAAGTAACTCGGTGATCCTAGTAGAACGAATTAGTTTATTCATACGAATAAGAAATGAAATAATTGCAAATAGATCTGAGCAAAAAAAATATTAGCATTATTTGATGTGAATAAACAAAATAACGCAATTTCAATTTTAAAAGCAACCGTGTGATCCTAGTATAACAAATTTTTTTAATCATTATATGAACTAAGTTTCAGTTAATAGCTATATAAGTATATAGCAAACATAATGGACATAATTTCATGGTTTTTTTTCAGGTGAGCTTACCAGTTATGCATGTCTCTAACTCTGGATTAAGTTTATATTGTGATGAAAGCATAGCAAGGTATTTACAAATATTTTTATCTTTAATATATATATATATATATATATATATATTATTTTAAACGTTATATAAATGTGCTATATATACGAATATAATGTGAATATTTTCTTTTTCTACCATTGTTTTGTGACAACGTCGGGAAATGAGAGTATAAAGCTTCTATAAATTATTCTTCCTAATGGCACTTACTGAGTGTCACTCAAATCCCATGACAAAATATTTCTATCAACATTTCTGTATATGCACAAAATGTAGGGTGGTTCTTAATACGGACATTTTAGAATTTCCTTTCTCTCTAGAACTCAAATGGTTCCAAATTGATAAAAAACAATTCTCTCAAAGTTTTAGCTCTTAATATTGTTTTTTAGATAGTGCGCAATTCAACCAAAGTTTTGTATAGAAATAGCATGAAAATATTTGCAAAAATTTTGAAAATGTTTTCAGATATAATTTAGCAAAGAAATGAAGAATGAGTTTTATTCAAAATTTGTCGCTGAGTTATTTTTTTTTATTTTCAAATTTTTTTTCATGCTATTTCCATACAAAGTTTGATTGAATTGCGCGCTATCTAAAAGTTAATATTAAGAGCTAAGAGTTTCAGAGAATTGTTTTTATCATATTGGAATCATTTGAGCCCTTGGGAACAAGGAAATTGGAAAATGTTCATATTATGGACCACCTTAATATATATATATATATATATATATATATATATATATATACATTATTTTCATAATTCACAATCGCGTTACAACATTTACAGCATTATAAATATGTAAATGTTATATCCATATTAAAAAGATAATTAGAATTGAAAACGTATTTATATTGTCGATGTTTGCAATTTTCTCATTATATATAATAATAATTATATTATTATGCAATAACAAACTTGTAACCTATATTGCCGCATATGAATTTATATAATTTACATTCAAATAAAACCAATTTTGATTCGATTAATATGGAGTCCAGAAGCAAAATATAATTTAAATTATAGTTTTCTATTATATACTCATCGACGTTGAATAGTGTTATAATAGAACCCTGTTATACGAATAAATTAAAAAAGTATCAAGATATTCAACAGATTAAAACATTTGGTATAAATTAAGCCCTAAGATTGCTCTGTATGAATTATATTCTTGTGAATTGGTATAACCACGAGAGTTGTATTATAATATATGAGGAGGTCATTAAAATGAATATTACTTATTTTTAAATATTCTCAAATACTTTAACTGCATAAAAATTTTTACAGCTTCAAATGCAATACCAATTGTCATTCCATAAATTTCCTTTCGTTATTTCTACGGTATCTTAATGCGACGTATCGTTACAGGTTCGATGTATGAAGAAAATTGTTATTAGAGTATAAATTGCTTTTTGTTCAATTTAATACATGATTATCTTTCATTTCAAAATTCTATTCTCACGGTCTGCTGATAAAAGTGATGGATCGAAATATACGATGTGGCCGGCAGACAGTTCGATACAGTATATTTCAGACTGTCGGGGTTATAATAACAGCACGTTGAACAAACATCATTCGATCACAGACCAAACCATAGTACATACGTCTCTCCGTTCGACCAAAATGAACAGTAAATTACAATGGAATACATTTCAGAAATATAAATTTCAGTGTAATGAAAATCTACCCACAGCATTTTTTCTGCACAATTTCATTAGGATAGCAACTTTTCGGGACTATGCTTTGTCTCAATTTTAATTGCTCATAAAATCCTCAAATATTACTTTGGACTCTAGCTTTATAATACATGATCTTCTCTCAAGCCTAGTCGCTTGTATTATGTATAAAATAACATTAAATTATACATTAACTTAATTTTTTTACTCATAATAATTACGTTTTTATAAATAGAAATGTACGACATACATTTTACCACTCAATATATATTATCATTGCAACTTTCCTTTTATATTTATAAAAGTACGTGCTGAAATATTGTAGAAACCGCTGCACGAATATTATTGAACATAGAAAAGCTTTTCTATTACTGATAACAAATACTATTGATCGCAAAACAATCAAACGTTTCTTTTTATATTTTAGCCGTTCGTTTCAAAATAGAATATTGCAGTTGTTGCTAAAAAAACTGTCGTATGACACGATATTCTCATAGTCTGTCATTTATAGTAGGTGCTGGCTCTATTTATCAATTTCTATGGAGAGTACAATTGTCATTATTTGTAATATTGAGAATACATTTTTATTAAGACAACGTGAGCATAATAACTAATAAAGAATATTTTTAATGTAAACTAAATATTTTTGCTGTAATTGTGTTATCCAAAACAAGAATTTCACATCTGAGCATTATTTTGCAAGTTGACTATATAATTACAGTAAGGAGGTCACGGCTGGAACGATGCAGTAATTAACTGAATCGTTCTTTGTTTTGAAGAAAATTCAATTATAATTTTCAGTTAAATAGGTTGTTTTAATAATATTACTAATTTACATTCTATCTGAGAAACGAAGTCTATATAATATTATTAAACGATATATTTTCTTTAAAATCAGATAGCGAGTTTTATTTTATTATTGCATATAATTATGCATTTGTTGTAGAAATTAAATTTAATTATCTATTTTAGATCGGTTTAATCTTTCATGTTGATGATTCAAACACATTTTTTAATATTAGAGAGAAATTGAAGCTGAAGCAGTTAGGTTAATGAATAACATCCAGGATAAAATCTCAAATTAAATTTGCATAAAGCTCCAATGTGCGATAATTACTGCCCTGAGGGAAATTCCGTTTTAATTACCGTGTCGATTGATCTGCATAAAAGTCGGACTTATATCAAAAGTAGTAGCACAGAAGTTGTATTATTTTGTAATACGAACATGTATTCATACTGCATTTGAACATACAGATGTGTATTAAATTTTCTAGTTGAATTCTTGAAGCTTCTCTGCTTGCCTACATATATATGCATAACCTAATACATTAGATGCTTTGGCAGAAAATATCAATTAAACTTAACCGAAGCGTTGTAAAAGCTCTTCAGCGATATCTTGAGTTGAAAAAAGCAGGAAATATATACATATAAGTAATATACATGTAAAGTCTTAACAGTTTCCCAGCTTTCGGCACGCGATGCAGCAATAACCACGCTGTTACTAATGGTGCGAGTAGAGCTTTTCTATTCGTAAAGGACCTTTAGTCGACTCCGCCCTAGTAATTTGTACCCAGGGCTGCGCCAGTTGTCCCCGGTATAACCTTAATACCGTCGAACTTAACGATATAAGAACGAAAAAAGTTTTCTGTATCGTGTAAAAAGGTTAAGTTTAGTTCCGCTAAAGTGAACATTTCATCTCCCGAAAGATAACGTTTTTAAGAACTTAGCACGGAATTGCTTGCAAAGACACGCTGCAATATAAGACGCGGCAAACTCGGTTTTTGTATTGATTTTGATTTGTTGCTAAATTATATATTTTAAAATTTAGTTTCATTTGTTGAAGCAACAAGATTTTGATTCAAAATAGAATAGGACAATCTTGATTTGTATACCAGGTTTTATTGTTCTTGATTTTGTATTCAATTAAATAGATACTGAAATATGTAGATTTAATTCTTGAAGAATCATCGTTTTACCTCAAACTCAAAAAATAGTATAGTTTTTTCAGCTTACTTAAGGACAATAAAGCAAACAGATAATTTTTAAATAATTTTGTTATTATTTTTAATTTTTCATAATTTCTTACCACAACGAAATCAGCTTTATTCGGTATCTGACGTCAACATTTTCAGATTGTATTATTATGAAAGTTGATTCATATCATATAATATTGTTTTGCAAAAGATCTGATATCCTCTAGCCAAATTCTACGACTCGAATTTTCCAGACTTCTCTAAGATAGAATTCGTGCTTAATCAATGGAAATTACATGCTCGAGTAATTTCATACGGTGGAGACGCCTTGTACTTTTAAACTATAGCGGTTTACAAAGATAAAAAAAATAGGTGCTCTAAATTGGATATCGTTTCATTCTAATAATAATAAAAATACAATATTCAGAATTTTAGTATCCTTTATTAAACGTTATCACGCTTTTATACAGCGTTGGAAATGTGATACACCGTATACGATGCGGTTTTTTCCATGATTAACATTCATGCAAATTCAAATGTGCAAAACCGACGGTCTGGTCATACGTTGAAAATCTGCGGGAGAACTCGCAAAGTAACCATACCCGTTGCTTTTGTAATGGTGCAATATATTATTAAAACCAAAAACCCTTGTAGGGTTATATAGCCAGATGGCATATGCCTACCCTATAAGTATGTGTATATCGTGCTAGTGTGCTGGTTACAAGTTATGGAGTACTTTAGACCTTTTGCTCCTATTTCACTTGGTAGACGTACAAGCCTGGTCGCCTGTTGTGAATTCTTTATACTGTCAAGTCGCGAGGGCCGTGGTGTTAACGATTAAGATGGAACACTATGAAGCCGTCTGGGAAAAAGAGAACGACAAATGCTTATAATATTAAATGTCCGAAACTCTCTTCATAATTACAAATAACTTTACCTGTTTGCATGAAATCTATGAAAATATTGAATAAATATAGTGAATCATTTAAAAATCAAAACACCAAAACCGATTAATGCATTCTTACAAACCAAAAGTAGCTTTAACCATGTTAACTACCATTTCCATCGTCGGGACCCAACGAAATAGGATCACGGCCCGACAGGACTGTGTCAAATGATGACTTCACATCATGTGTACATGTCACATGATCATGTGTACATGATGCGTGAAATAAGATACGGCAGTAATAGATCACGAATGGCTACGCTGCCAAAAGTTCGCCTAGTTAGAGCACAGCTTCAATCCCGGAGCGGACAAAAACATCCCTGTTTGTTAGAATAGGAGCTCGTAAACTTTTATAATGGACTTTGTGCAAACTGTTACGTGCAACACCTTGATCTAAAGAGATTTGAGTCGGAAGTTTCTATATTTAACTAGTGATTGATCGGGTAGATCAGGAAATAGTGAGCTTGGATAGAATCACTGGCATACGAGTATACTAAAATTCATTGACATTTTAGTGAGGTTATCAGGTTTTTTATTTGTTCGAGGTTTTTATAACTGTGCTTTCATGGGTGTCAGAAATGTTTTCGCTAGTTCTTTATTAGAATAAATTTTTGAAGTTAACTGGATAACTGGCATGTATACATATAATGTATACACCAAAATTATAATCAATGGTTACCATCAACGATTTGGACTGTGTTTCCTATTGCTCTTGCATCCCAAGAACAAAAAAGTTTGATACTCTTATTATCACCCAATTTGTTTTATTTGATAAACGATAATGGATAACTATTCTACAATCTTTTCGTGATTTGAAGTTACTTTTTTCAATTATTTTGTACCAGCGCTCTATCTGTTAAAAACCTATGTTACATGTGTGAGTCTGCTGTCCATCCATCAGCACGTATTCATGTTTTTATTACCCACTGACCTGGCACTTTACAACTACTTATGTGTATTAGGAGACCTGTCCCTTGAGGGTTGTTACGATACACAATTTATAAAACCCGAGGTAGTTCTAATCAACATTTACGGTTTTAAAATGGATTGATGAAAAACTATACGCATCAGGATTTTGTAAAAAAAAGATTTCTAAGTTTATAAGATGACGCCTTAATGGATATTCATATCACTCTTGGTACAAACATGTGAAAATTTAATTTAATTTTAAAAATATGTTTTCTAATATTACTAATTATTGTTATTAATTTTATATTTAAATCATATCTAAATTTATACATTTTAGTTACTACAATCTTTTTATTTCAAGCAATATTGCTGTATCTTTAACATTTTCTAGAATATCATCTTTTTCTATTGATACAATTTTTACTACTTAATTTATTCTGTCCAATTTCCAAATCTGGAGCCAAATAATGAATTACGGCATCTATACATAAATATCATTTGATCTTTAGGCGTTTTTATTACTCATTCATGAAGTATCTTTTGATATACCGAAGAAAAATAAATCACAGTTTATGGCCGTATGTATTACGCCAAATGAGAATTACAGTATTACAGTTACAGAAAATGAGAAAACTTTTGCTTAGATGGTTCACAGGTTTTACAGAATCACTCACATATGTGCGAATATGATATTAGATAAAAGAAAGATTATTGTATATATATATATATATATATATAAATAGTATCTTTACAGTGTATATAATATAATTTTGAGTCTTTCCAATCGTTTCTGGCAAACCCGGCTCGACTGGTATAATATGCGTGTATACTGTATTTTATGCTGGTGTGCTCGTAGTAGAACTGGAGCATCCATGCAAGAGAATGATTTTATTTTTTATTTAAGTCGGAAACGGGGTCGTAAAGTCTGTCGTGTCTGGCTGCTGTTGGTTCATATCATATAATACGCGCGGTTCGTAAGCTCAAATGTTCGATGGACGGAAAACAGTGTTGCACTGTTGGAAATAAATAATTTATAAGGTACAACTAAGCTTCGGTTAACTCGTGTAATAATTAGTTATTCATAAACACATGGACACAGTACCGTGACAACAAAGAAAACGTCTAATCATAGTCCAGTCGCTCAAATTAGGTAAGAATCTCGGAATTCGAGATACCCAGCTGTAAGTTTGTTAATACTTGTATATTGACACCTAAAAGTTGTCTCAAAACCTACATATGGTAGGGTGTACGCAACATATGTAGGTTTTGAGACAACTTTTAGGTGTCAATATACAAGTATTTACAGACTTGCAGCTGGTTATCTCGAATTCCGAGGTGAACTTACTATAATGACTAAACTATCAATATTTTTCACAGTCATTAAATAGTGCGTGCGTTTTTACCTAATATGAGATGAAATTAAAATATAATTATTACCTAGTCTGCGTGAATTTTCTTCTGCTTGAATTGATTCCATTAAATTTAATCCTGTAAATGATAATCTTATAAGGCTCGTCACTATAATAATTTTATTCATATTGCATCATGTAATCCTTGCGATTGCATAGAGATTACAATATAGCGTTCCTAAAGGATTTTATAATTTGCGAGGATTAAATACATGCCTGGTGAAAGGTTGGTGAGAATGAGCAAAATTGCTAACACTACGTGTCGGCATGCATGCATAACATATGAATTGTACGACTAGTTCTAGTTATAAACGCGCTTGCTGGCTCACATATACCTATTTTATGTTTCGCACTACATAATATTTGGCACAGGTCGCCAAAGTATACAGAGAATATATTTTTTTATTGAAATAAAAGATATATTTTTTTATTGAAAATTTTTTACACCCACCTTAGAGTTCTTGACAGAATTGAGTACAAACTTTTCTATCTGTTGTAATTTTTGCAATTTATTTTTGTATGAGCTGACAATGTTTCTGTGGTGAGAACGTGATCTAGAAACCACTGATATTGAGTTAGAAACCCACATCGGAAACATTGATATCAAGCAGTAGTGGAAATTGGGTACGGTTGTGCCAGGGTACAATAGGGACACTCGTCGTAATAGCTAAACTATACTGGTTTGAGATAGGGTCTAAAAAGGAGATAAATTAAGTAAAATTGTAACGATCTGTAGACCACTATGCTTTTAAAGAGTCAAATGTAAGCATTCATGTACGATTTTTTTTTATACACAACTGTTGATTTTATACTGATAGAACACTTTGTTTGTCATTTTGCTGTAAGTTAAATAGTAGTTACTCACCAGCAATAAGTTTTTGCTTAGATAATTTAGCTGTCATAATCATAATTTGTTTTCAAAAGTGTGCGCTGGGTACAGATTGTGACAAATCTGTTGTGTATGCTTGTTACGCCTATCCACATTCTCAGAAACGATTGTGACACTCGCCCTTCACTTATATAATTTGATTTTATAACTAATCTATCGTATTTAAAGACAGTATTTCAGTATTTTTACGCAGACAAATTACCATTAGTTATAAGAAGGTTTAATTGCCATTATGAAGATAAAATCGCTGATGAATTGATATTTTATCTTACAGAAAAGTTTTGAACTTTTTCTTGTTCTATATGTACTACAAATCACCTGCGACTTCGAAAAGACATTTCCACAGGGAATATAATTACCCCTCCAATGTTTCTATTTGAATTTCATATTGAGAATTTCAGTTTGAAAGTTTTATGTAATACATTACTGCAATAATTCTGAAAGCAAACCGCTGTAGTTTGAATAGCGCTGTTATGAGCTACAAAAATGGAAAAAATATACAGTACATGAATACGAATAATATCGCACTAAACAAACACAGTGTGCAACGGCCTGGGAACGCGTCACAGAGGAATATTAAAAATTTATAACAACGGCGCGAGAAAAGTTTTTCGTAATCAAATATTTTACTACTTTAGTATTCAAGTACTCCGCAAATTGTGAATTTATTTGCTGATGACCTGTTTCTTGAAAATGATTATTTTATGCAGATAGAATAGGATGGAAAGAAATCTTTACAAAATTAGATAAAGAAAACAACTTTAACTTTATCTTTTTTTAAATCTTTACAAAATTAGATTCATAAATAACTTACATTTGTTGTGTTATAATATTCAGTTTATACCTAAAACTTTATTAAACATTTTTTGCCAATAGTTTTCTATTTCCATCACCATTTTCAAAGATGTAATATATCTCGATCTGAGTTTTTTGATTACGAAATGTAATTTTTTGTGTTTTTACCAATTTTTCAAATACCTTATAGAAATATTACTTTTTCAACAACTTAAATTCTATAACGCAAAGTTTGCTTATGCCTAAAAATCCGATTTGATATTTTTGTTTAAATTTTAATTAAAGTCATTTTAAATCGTTTTACTTTTTAATCAGAAAAAATAGGTGGGTGGGTGTAAGTAAGTTTGTTTGTGTGCTTGAATATGATTTATTAATAACCATATAATTTGCTGATGATCTGCTTCTTGAATATTATTATTTTATGCAGATAGACTAGAATGGAAAGAAATTTTCACAATATTATATAAAAAACAACTCTAATTTATTTTTTAAGCAGATAGATCTAATCTTTGTAAAATTTTCTTAGGCAGGTAAATCTTTGCTAAATTAGATTTATAAATAACTGAAATTTGTTGTTTTGGGAGAATTTTCATTTTATGTTCTAAACTTTATCTATTTTTTTTTTCTAATATTTTTAAGTAATATGTAAATGTAAGGAAGATATAATTTCCATGTTAATACCAATTTTTAAAATACCTTATATAAAGGTTAGTTTCTCAACAAGTTAAATTACTGAACGCAAAGTTTGCTTATGTCTAAAAATCCAATTTGCTATTTTCATATTTTTTCGAAAATTTAAGTCATTCTGAATCGTTTTATTTTTTAATCAGAAAAAATAGCTCAGTGCTTGTATATGCGAGGGCCTGTGTGCTTCTGTATAACAAAAGATTAAAGAAAATAATTTTTCAGGAATCATAAAATAAGAATTAGTAATAAAAACTATTTTGTTTTGTTTTGTGTATTTTATTTTTCAAATTTGCTAATTTGGAGGTGAAAATATATATGCCAATGGCATATAGAATATAAATGTTCTGACCGCCATTCCACATATTTATGGAAAAAAAGTTTGCTAATGGATGGAATTGTTTTGGATTGGCAAATTGTATTTTAATATAAACAATTTTTCAGTTAAAAATAGAATTTGTGAGTTTTCATAAAATGAGAGTATTATTAATTTTTGTCTATATATTTTTTTCAATTTTATTTTCCGATTTTCCTAACCGATTACATTGAAAACCAAGTTTATATTCATTGTAAATTCTAATTAAATATGCAGAATAAGAGCATTCAATTCGAGTTCTACAAAAGATAAAAGAAAACAATTTGTCAGTTATCAAACGGGCTTATCATCCCTCGCTTTTCTCGGGCAGCCTGAGAAATAAGAACTCGTTTCTCGGGAGCGAAAGACGCGCCGAGGGTCGCGGAACGAGTGGGTGGCTTTCCGCTAAAATATTCAAATATAAAAAGCATGCGTGGGGCCGATCTGCGGACACGCATTCCTGTGATCTCGTTTTTTATCATCAGATATGCCGCGACCAACTTCTGTCTATGTATATATGTAAATACTGTTCATACATATGTAGCACAAATGCGCAAAGGGACCAGAAATGGATACCGAAAGTGCTGATATGATCATATTCGGCCAAATTATATTATATATTTTTATATAAAAACTTATATGTAGGATGAAGAAATATGTTTTCGTATTTATTTGAGAAATAGAATTGGCATAGCAGAAATACCAAAAGCGTTTTTACATTGGACTACATTAAAGTCTCATAGAAATTCTGCTTATCATTAATTTACGTTCTGAAAAAATCTGAATACGTCACGTTTCTATTAAGCAAGAGGCAATTTAATCTACTTATATATAAAAATAAATCGGGTTTTCCTTCCTGACGATATAACTCCAGAACGCACGAACCGATTTTGACAATTTTGCATTCGTTGGAAAGGCCTCGGGCTCCAAGGTTTTTAGCTGAGAAAATTAGTGGTGCATGATATCGTGCTTTAATGCAAATCGCTGGAACTTCACGCACCGTAATTAAAAATTCGAGTAATGACATTAGTGAGAATTATCAGAATTATGCTTGGGTAAGTCAACGAGCAATTCTTCAACTTCATTTCACCATTTAATCAAAAATTGCTGGCGATTTGGTGACATACCAATGATTCCGACTGGTCTTCCGTTTGACTTCAAACGATTGCAATGTACAGTTCGCCTCGCGTTTGCAATAACAAGTCGCAAGGCCAATCGCTTAGTGTTTACGGAATAAATTTCAAATATATTATTTAGAAAATCATTGTTTTTCACATGGGCAGTTGCTTGCTCACGAGTTGGAAAACCATCGGATTTGTTTGTGTTAACGTCACACCAGAAAACAAAAAATGTGGTTTACCAAAGAGCACTTCAATGAAACGGATAATTTGCGGATTCACTTTCATTTACCTAGAGAAGTTCAACTAAAAAACACTTCATTTTTGTAATCGAAATAAATTCATTGCTATTGTGTAATGAAATCAAATTTTTCCTTTTCAAATAAAAAACAAACAAAAATTTCTTAATCTTTCTCACGAAACTATCTGGTGGCGAAACGGAGTTCGTCGGGTTTGCTAGTTATTATAAATTTATTTTAATTGTGATAATTAATTTTAAAATTTTTATGTATTCTTTCAACTCTATCATCCAAAATTGCAGAAACTGTTTGAACAGTTAAATTGTATTATATTACTCCATTTATACCGGTTTTATTTCGGTATTAAGAAAGATCTAAGGCGTTTGCTTGTTTCAAAAGAAACTCTAGTGTAAAGCCGTTTTTCAGACTGATTTCGTTAGGATCCTCCAATGAAATGTAGCGTTATATCTAAAATCCATCAAGGTGGATTCGAAGGTTTTAAAATCGCGAATATCCATGACAAGAGGATATCGCGCGTATTATCTAAAGAGAGACGATATAAAATATAAAACGATTCTGCTTGAGTTTCTTTTGAAGGATGAGATTATTCTTTGATACTATTTTTAACTATATATTTATAGACAAGCTGATCTGTTAGAATGTAATGAGCTATTTTTTTTTAAATCAGCGAGTACACTTGGAGTACACATATTTTATTTACATTTTTTCACCTGATAAAACTCATTTTCTATTATATTTAAGGAGGTATTCTAGTGTAGACCGATGAATTTTAGGTCATTTTCAAAGTGTCGTAAAAGAAAGCAATGAATGTTTTTACTATCCATTTTTTACCACTTGTTTATTAATATCATTAAAATACAAAACAAAATTAAAAAATGAAATAGTTAAAATTGTAAAAACTGGCAGCTGATGAAGTGGGCGGTCTCAAAATATTGGCACCTGAGTTTTGACATAATTTCAGCCCTCCTAGCCATCGGAAATGCAAAGAATAAAAAGATTATGAATCTATAATGATGTCGCAATTGCCCGAACTAGCGATGAGTAAAAAAATTTTTAAACAGTAAAACGATGAGTAAAAAAAATTAAAACAAATTGGCGACTGTTTAAAAAAAAGTGTTTTTTTACTGTTTTTGAGTTTCTCGAATTCTTTAAAAATAGTGAAAACTGGAATTTGTGAATAATCCTAGTTCGGGCTATAGATGGTCTATAAACAAGACTCTGCAAACATCTGCATTTAAAGCTTTGCCTAAAACCAAACCAGTATGAAGACCAAGTCAGTAAAATGCCTATATCTCCGAAAATAACTTAAATTTTCAAAAACCTTCTCGTACCCATATTCTTAGATAGTTAAACTTCGAAAATATGAAATAAAAAAATCGATATTATAAAAAATTATCAAATTCTCCCAAAATAAGTAACACGGTTTATGATTTCATTTTAATTATTTGCTTGTTAGCAAGGAAACTATAACCAATATTAGTAAATGTTATTTAGATTAGATTTTACGTACGTTAAAATATTAGTTCTTTTATATTTTAATGCTTATTATATACTTCGGTTGATAATCTCAATACACTTATCTCATCAAAATTATACACATTCATATTTTCTATTTTTGATAATTTTTCTTTGGATTTCGATTTTTAGGGATCTTTTGTAAATTCGAAATTTATTACGTGTTTTAGTACCTATATTATATGTAATGAATATCAATATTTTCAAGAGTGAAGTTAGTTTTTTTTATCAAACTCAATTTTGATCAAATCCAACTAGATGTCTGCTACTATATCTTAGTTTCTTCAACGATATTGTACTATTTTTTATTTTTATTATAGTCATTACAAAATGTTTTTTTTTAATTTATATACTTTTCAAAAGTAATTTAGGAATTGCGAAAAATGTAACTATGAAAATTAACTAAAAATCACCTTTCATGTTTAATAAGTTTTATATTTATATTCATTATAGCACAATGTTGTTGTCCTTGTTCCCATGTTCAATATACGGGGACTAACTGAAAATATGTTCATACCTTGAGAGTTACATATTTTTGTTCACCCCAGTACAAAAATTTTGTGGAACTTGTTTTTTTTTTGTTTTTTTATAAAAACGTGATATTGTTTTTTATGACAATAATATTTTTCAGCAACCTCTTCTATAAGACATGCCTTACCTCTTTCAAAGATATATTCATTGACTAGTTTAAAGGATTTTGAAAATTCAACAAAAACATGAAACATTTAGCTTTTCACCTCTCTAAAATTATAAATTGTGACAATTATTAGTTAAAATTACATCCACTTCTCATACATTCTATATTTATATTCACCCTGGCACAACAATGATCCCATTAATCAAATTTTGTAGAACTTGTCCTTGTTTCGGCTACGCACTCGTACCAGAGTACGTTTCGTAGTCCTTCCGTAGATCCATTGTAGAACCGTAGCCGAGGATCGAGTAAGAGACTCGAAACCTATACATCATATACCCACGGATCCGGGCCACGGTGTATGAATAGCAAAGTCAATTTAATGGCTCATTACTTTTAACCCTCGCCGAGTTGCTCTGAAGTATAATATAGAGGCTAAAGGTTTTGCTTATGACGTGTGGACTTAACACGTTTTAGAAAAGGAAAGCCCGCACGATGAGAAAAATCCTATATGGATTTCAATCATGGAAATTGATGTGAGGAGGAAATTCTCACATGCATTTATAGACTGCCCCAACATATTTTTTGTATATGAAAAGCCACCAGGATTTAATATTTAGATGTCAAGGAATTCTCTAATTATATTTTATTAAGTAGAGATTGATGAGCTACATTTTGTAAAGTTGACATTAATTACATATCATCAATATTTTGCATGTTAATTGCATATTATTATTTCTGAAAGTGTTACAGGCTAAAGGTTATGACTTGTGGATTTAACACCTTTTGAAAAATAATAGAAGAGGAAATGTGTTATGGATTACAATTAGAAAAATTAAGGGCTTGTTAGTTCATATATTTATTTTCAAACAAACATTACACATTTCGAGGTATAAAAAGATTATATAGTTGCCCTATGATGGTCTCCGCAAAAATTCAATATTTAGATTTTATTAGATTAATATTTCAATTTATTCAATATTTAGATTTTATTAGGTTATAGATCAATTATTTAGATTACAATTAGAGAAATTGATGATATTTTTAGTTTCACATATTCATTTTCATACTAACATTACACATTTCGATGTTGTAAATACCATATCGTTGCCCTATGATGGTCTCCACGAAAATTCAATGTCTAGATTTATGTAATCTAGAGTCTCTAATTATATTTTTCTTCTTTTTATTGGGCTAAGTTAAAAAAAATTCAACTAAGTATAGGCTTTTTTCTAGACTAGATACGATTTCTTTAATAACATTTCACATTTCTTTTATTTTTATTGCAGTCTCTATGTAATATTTTGAATCTTTTTGTGTATTTTATGATTGACGTTTGAAATGAATACTTCGTTGCGCTTCTTTGCCTTGTGAAAATTTTCTGAAAAAGTTTTCAGGATTATGTTTATTTCTGCAGGATTATATTTTTTCTTAAAAGTTTGTATTATAATTTATTTTTATTTTAAACATAGCTTTATAAAATAAAGCTACATTTTAATTTTATTTTAACACATAACTTTTCAATTATATGTAGAAATTTAATAACTCATTAAAAAATCTCAAAAGTTATATTAAATATCATATTTTTATCAACGTGGTATTTTTAAAAAAATATTATATCTATATTATTATTACATTTATTTTGCATTATCAGTATTAATAATTTTTTTCACTGATTCATATGTTATATGGATTTAAATATGACAGCAGAAAATTGATGTTTACACAAATAATAATTCCTATTTACTGTCACAAATAATTATGTTTTTATTTCCTAAAACTCTTATAAGAGTGCGAACTGATACATTTTTATAATTATTTTATTATTTGATATTTATAACCTTGGTTGAAAATTATATATAAATCTACTACATACAATTCTTTACTAAATTAAAAAACCAGTTTCTATGTATATTTTCCTCGCAGTTGTTTTCCGCCTGTTTTCCCTGATCATGATAAATATATTCAGATATTCAGCATTTTTTCCATTGCAACTACATATAATATCTATCATTAATGACTTGTATTTGTTTCTTTTATATCATTATGTTTTATGTTCATTTTTAATAACATTTTTTACATTATCGAACAGTGTAATACTCGAGAAAAAGTAGGAATAGAAAATTTTACTGTTGTAAATGGAAGCATACGGTTCGATTGAGATTTTTTTAAAAATAATAGTACAAGGCAAATAATTATGAGAGTTTTTGTTTTTAAATCCAGATTTAGTCTGTCCATAACTAATCTCATTTGAATAAATCTGATGAATATAATCTCTCTATTTGAAAATTAATGAATGACCCGATCTCAAACTGAGGCTGAGGCCTGTGCTCGTTGTTAACGATCTTGTGCTATTTATTTGGGGCAAAGGGCACACAGTGATTCTAGGTCAGACGAGGATCCACTGTAACAAAAGCTTATTGTTACAATATGTCAATAATTAATAATTCCTGTGTTGTGAAATATTTATCCCGACAAAGCGAAGGGTTGCGATCCCTTGATATTTCTTCATATACATCCGCCGATACAAAAGATTATAATGTCAGATCTCTCTACATAATTTGTGATGGAGAGATACAAAGGCGCAGGCATTGATTATTGGCATATTTGAAATACAACTCAATCATGATGAGGAACAAAGGGAAAAGATATTCAAATACCTAATTATTACGAAATCGTTCAATTTGCTCTGTATATAATTGTTTTGTTTGTACATTCATCTGTTACTTTATTGTTACTGAATTGAATTACTAAACATACGAGCTTTAATATCAAGTTGGCAACTAAGTTAGTGCTTATGCGTTTGTTAGACATTTTTAATAGCTTTATTGTGTAATGCATTGTTGATTTTGAAACAACGATTTTTTGCCATCTCCCAAGCAGCGTCATAATCCCACTTTCATGAAGCTTTATCTGCAAGAAAATGTTTCAAGAACAATTTGACATCATCAAAATCATTGAATTGTTCAAGGAATTTTGTGATGATTACTGTGGTCAGGACTATGTGGCGGAGGAGGCAAAATGACTCAATAAAGCTGCAATATTTTTTTTGTCAATATTCACCTTTTGCATTTGTCAAACCAGGCAGCTGTTTTCATTGTATGGAATGTTGAACTTTATTAGATGCCTAAATTTAAATTTAAACATCAGAATTGATCGTTCGGTTGGGTGGTAAGAGTAAAATAGGACAATTCCTTTGTGATCAACCTCAACTCGACGACCAGAGTGTTTTTTGTCTTGACTGAAAACTATAAAATTCTCTTAAAAAATCTCAATAAATCGGATGTATGTTTTATATGTTCGAATTAATCATTCGAATTGAATCGCTGTATATTTTTATTACTCTGGATCTTGTTCGACGGTTACCGACCTGCTTCATCCAATCCATTTATCATACATTAAACGAATTCATATTCTCAGAATAATCCACGAGAGCTTTCATTTCGAACGCCAAACGAGAAATAAAATTTTTCTTCGAGAAATAGAACGAAGCGCAATATCGTCGTACCGCATCGCCGCCGTGCATAATCCTAATTTAAATTCAGACCCGACTTTAAATAAACTCTTATGACGTATTCTCGTTCCTATACTTGAACATTCGCAAAGTAAAACTTTCAATTTGTATATAAAGTCTTGAAAGTGATACCGAGTTGAAGATATTCTCTGGAACTAAGAGGCAAATAAAAAAATATAATGTATGGATTAAGTTTCTGAACGGCTTACTTATACCTTTCGATGTGTGTCAACGCTGTGTTCTGTGCAAGAAATCCGTTTCCAAAGGATTTATGAAACTTCTCAAATGCATAGAAACTTTTGCAACTAGTTATGGATGCACGAATTTGATTACTGTATATGATGCAGCATAATTTGATATCGAATATCTAAAACGAACTTACATTTCTATGGTTATGCTACCACATTAAACTCCTCAACTTGACAGATTTCAAAAGCAAGAGGAAACATTTTCGGTTTATTTAGAAGGAATATGTAATAAACCCATCCTACAAAATCCTGCAATCTTGTGGTTGCAGGGTCAAATCTTCTGATCATCTGTGCTACTTACTGTTCTAATTATTAATTTGAGTCAAAAATTAATAAATCGACATATTACATAAGTATAATTATAGGAAACATTTGAAAACGTTTTCATACTATCTTCAAAAGTAGTACATTCACTTCGTTGATCAACCATTTTTCATTTACCTGAATGTGTATTATAAATTCTTCAATATTTGTCATAATAACCTTCCTTATTAATCCGTTCTAATTATAAATGTCAATTAAAATATTAAATCATGCTCTCGAGCTATGAGATGAGAATTTATTCTGGAATTAATCTCGTAAATGAATCAGTCGTATATATCACCGGCGCGAGCAAAAGACCATCTGATTAATATAAACCCTTGATTGTAGAAACTCGAGCATCAAAGTTTGTAATGTCAATCATTAAATTCTAGACTATAGGTTCGCAGTGCCGTTTGCTGTACATCTTGCACATAAAGGATTATATTTAGACGTACTCTCTCTATCGTTGTATAGGACTCTCCACCGCCGGTCTTGATACGGTTTGCAGGGGCTTTCTCTCCATTGTTGAATATATACATCTACAATAATATTAAACTAACTCAAACTAAATGAGATTGTACTAGCAATCAAATAGAAATTGTCGACAAACCAGAACTTTGGTCCGACTTGCCTCGACCGAGTTCGACTTCGAAACTGTAATGTGTTACAAGGCGCGCATAGTCAAGTACTCATTGTTGGAGCATCTAATGTAATTACTTATGTACATGAGATGGCAGAAAAGAATATTGATGATGATAATTATCGCATTGATTGATCTTTATGAGCTATTCGTAATTTTTGCGAATGCACCTGGAAAATAATTACTTACATTATGTATAGATCTTCAATTTTTTATCATTCAATTAATCAGAGAATCTAGTGGTTGTGGGATGGCAAAAAAATATTCATAATTCTTTTCCAGTGATAATGATTTTTAGATTTTTTACAAATTTTGATGTTGTTCCAAATTTTGAAATATAAAAAATCCAGGAAAATGTAAATAAATGACTCATCATTGCGAGATATAAATTGTTTTTCATCTATCTGTTACCAGTATTAGTGCCAATTCAAACACAAAACGTTTTATCGATGCAATAAAATAGTTTTTTACAGTATTCATCAAAAAATATTATGGAAAAAACTAAATATCACAGTTCAGTTGACCTCGCGGCGTACTAAGCGGGCGTGATAATTTATAAATAATATCTTTTTCATCGCAATTTATTTCGTTTAACAATGTTTCTGCATTGTTTTATGTTATATAACTCATTTTTTATTTCGACATTTTGTTAGGCAACAACGGAACCGCTCGTCGTGATTTATATCGGAGCGCAATTTAATTTCATAAGTAAATATACATGTTCTCACACACGAATGCACATACATATATAATAAATTCGTACAACATATGGGAGAAATGAATTTTTTTACGAAAATGTAAAAAATACATACATAATATGAAATTATCCATGGATAAAAAGATTGCTCCAAAAATTTTCAAGTAACTTACTTATGATTTCATTTATATTTTATTGTTCTCGGTTTTCATTCTGTAAGTATCAAAATATTAATTTTCATATGAATAAGCGCAACTTGAAACTAAGAAAGAATGAAAACCATTTTTTTAAATATTTCATAAAATTATTTCTATTCATAAATATGAATTTACAATGAATTTGTCGTCCAAATTTTTAATTTTTTCTTTGATTTAGCAAGACCGATAACAAATCGACGAAAATTATATAAAGTTTATAATGACATAAGACAGTTTTCTATTCTGAATTATTATTAAAATTGATGCTATTTTTTACATGCTATATATGATTTTGCCCAATTTATTTGTATACCTACAACTTTTCTGATTGTTCTTCCCAAAAATTTATGAATTCTTATTAATCAAAGATGGATTAATATTTTATAATAAAAACATATATTATCTGTTAATAAAGCATTGATAAATCCAAAATGATGACTTTCGAGGACTAATACGAAATTGTATATAATAATATGTTTATTAAAAATAAGCCTTCTATCTTGTTTTAGAAAACGAATTTCCAAGGGATAGTAAAACTCATATATAACTTGAAGTAAACACATAGAAGTTGAATTGTATAGGCACGATATTATTATTTAATTAGTATTTAATACGGCTTTACAACCCGATATCGAGCGGTAGTTATATCAATTTTTACTTGAAAATATAGAAATGGATATGTTTCCAATTTAAATTTGAAAGTGTGTTATTACAACAGCTTATACAACATATGAGACAATTAAAATGAACTGTAAAGTTCTGAAAGATGCTCAAAGTTTGCAATTAAAACTGACTGCATATAAATTTGAAAGTGGTCTTATAATAATTTTTACTTGAAAGTATAGATCTGAATATAGTTTCACATCAGTTCATACAACATATGGGAGAAATGAATCGAACTGGAAAATTCTGACCAATGTTCAAAAATAAGAGAAATTAAATAATATCCCTTCACTAATCAATTAGTCAGTTATAATCAATAATCATCAATATTGATTTCAGTACTTTTGCAATCAAAACTGACTGTGCATAAACTTCAAAGAAGTCTTCTATTAAACGACTTTTTTTATCTGCATCAAAGTAAACAATAACATTTACAGTAGAGAATTGTTAAACACATTTTCATTACACTGCTTAAAGTATATATGCACAGCAACAGCAGCAGTCTATGGTAGGTACAACGCTCTCGGACCGCAATTCGAATTCATTCGTGCGAGCATAATTACTTTAAAACTGTTCAAACGTAGAATGCATCCATAAATTATGCACACATTTTGTAAATTGAAAGACTTTAAATGTGAAATACGTGGGATCTGAACGGAACATAAAGGTAAATGCACAAGCGACGGATGAAGGATATGTGTAACTCGCGCCGAGCTTACGTATATCAACTATAAGTTATTCTGTTAGGCGGTGCAGTCAGGATAATTTATTGCCTTCGTACAAGTTGCTTATAAACGACGCGACGGCTTTGAATTAATTCCCGTGTATGAAATGAATATGGAGCGAGGAGTTGATTGTTTATGTCATTATATACACATTTAATTGTTTGAGTGTGAAAAATGTTCTCGCGCGATTTCGTTACCCATTTTCCGACAAAGTAGTGAGAAGTTGAATGTTTCTACTGGTGTAATATTATGGAAAATTGAAAGAACCAGGGATATATTTTTAGACAAGACAAAAAACTATATAACTATTTTATTGTATAAAAAATTAAATATCACATCATTCTATTATCTTCAATCAGTCGCCCTTAAGACCTAATGAAGAAGTAGTGAGGAGTAAACTATTTCTGCCTCTATATTTACATTGCATTATATGAGAAATCTGACATATTTTCTAGAAATTTCGTTCAAGTAGCTTTTGTGAAATGTTTCACTATTATTTCATTACCAACTTAGCGACCTTTCATACCAAACTAGGTCTTTTGTCTGATTATATCGGGCTCTAAAAAGTAGTAAAACCTCCGCTTTTCTTTTGCTTCTTGTCCCCATGATAACTGCCGTCAGGCATTACTTTGTTTAGAGGTTTGAAATTACTGTTATTCCCCCTCTTGATTAACCCCTTCGACTCGGATGCTGCCGCTCCGGCGGCCAAATTCATATAAATCTCGGAATTCGCGAGTGGAAAGACTTAAACTTCATCCCAATTGGTTCCATTTACTCTAGCAGAATTGATCATTTTATAAATATTTTATTGGTACTAGTAGTAAACTGGTACCAATTTATCTAGTATAAAGTTTTGATTTCTTTTGTGTATGAAATAAAAAAGTATTAAGGATTTGTCAATTTCTTTCATTATTTATAGATTTGTTTGTAATATAAATTTTTCTGAAGGGTTTTTAATTTCTTATGATCGGCATGTAGAAGTCGTTAGAACTTGAATTGTTTCTATCACGATATAAGTATTTTATTGATGATAAATGAGATACTCTTGCTGTAAACTTTCACTTTTTTGTTTTTAATTATATAATCTATTTACTTACAGAAGCATTCACATTTTTTCAAATCAAATGTATTTCCTTCAGATTTTTTTACAATTACGGTTTTAAAACTTAAAAGCAAAAACGCAACATTTTATACATTGATATGAAGTCATCTATAAATTCATTAATATAAAAAATTATGCATATCGCAAAATCCTATATATTTATTTAGACTAGAGTATGAAATAATAAAACTATAATTTTCCTTAAAAAATTGACAGTATTTGATACATTTTAATTAAAAATCTTCCAATTAGTTAAGTGGAAGAATCGTCTTCACATCCATTACTCTAAGTCATTTGCAGAAGTGCATACGACACGACGACACACAGTATAAGGAGAAAATTTAGTTTTAAAAGATTTATTTCCGTTTTATTCTGTTCCTGAAGTCTAGTCCGAACTTCTGACAGCTTCAAATGCTACTGACAACTTATATATCGTCGATTGAATGTAATACACATTGATAAAAGCATTATGCCGAATATAAATGTATAATAAAATATTCGAGAAGCGTTTTATGAAATTTTCAAGCGATTCTGAGAGATTTTGACACGTTAAGATTATAGATAGAAGTTGGTAATATTATGTTTACAAATATGGGAAGCACATGTGATGAAAGATGGGACATGGGATTTGTGATCTGTTTTTGACAGATTTATGAAATGTAATAAATAAGTTTATTAAGTAATATTGATGTGATTTATAGTATTTTGTTTAATTTAATAACCAACCTTAAAGTTAGCCCATTTATAAGTAGAATTTGCCTTTATTACTTTTATAATTCTGGTACGTTTTACAAATATTTAAGTCAGCATACAGAAAATATTTTATACATGTTACTCTGTTCATGCTCAATTACTATATATCACACAGATTTCATAAATAAGAAATGACATCGCCTCTTTAGTATAAGATGACATTAATTCTATTGCGATGAGTTCGAAAAGAAAGCGGATAAAACAGAATTATATTTGCACGGGATTAAAAACATCGCATGAAATCGTTACGCATGAAATACGAGTTTTTGCATCTTTAAGTATAAAAAGTTTAGGAAAAAATTTGGATTTGAAAAGTTTTGCTCTTGGAAACAGGATTGATGTAATAAAAATATTTCTTCATTGTAAAATCATGATTATTGTTTATCTGGTATTTTTTTGTATTTTGTATAGGAGATATATCTCATATAGGGATTGTCGACATCTCTTGTAATACAAGAGTAGTAAACCAACATTTTATAATACAAATATCTGGAATGTGATTTTATTAATATTTAATACGTAATTAAATATTTCAATAATTATTGTGACAACAGTGTTGTTGAGTACACACATGTTGCATTATAAAATAATACTCTCTAAAATGTGAGATCTATAAACTCAAGTGAAGATTTAATATTAACGCCTGATGGCGAGCTGGCCGAGGTTAGTATAAAAACTCGGACTGGTTAGTACGTTCATACCACTCACCTATGAATTTATATGTAAATTATCTTTGTAAGTTTAGGTATTATACAAATTACCTAAAAGCCTGAAACAAAGCTATGTATTAGATGTAAATTTTGGCATTTATGACCATATCAGAAATACTAACCAAACTACTTGTCAAGGACAGAAAATCAGGCAACAAAATTTCAGAAGCTTAGCGAAGGAAACTTATTATTATACATATATTTGTCTATATCAACGCACACGTAGAACAAGAAAACAGAAAAAGTTTTCCCTATAATTTGCATATCGTGGCGTTTCCATATTACAAATGAATTCATGACACGCAGTCAAAACACGTCACTGTCTAAACTGAAATATTTTTTTTTTTACATTTGTGATAAGTTCCGATTATATCAGCGCCTTTTTTACAGAAGTCTAGATTTTGGAGGTATTTTCGTGACAAAAGTCATATATTATCGTAATGACCAAATACTTAATGCGGTACATAAATGAGCACTCACGAGGAGACATTTGTTTTCAACAGAAAGTAATGGAATGTAATACAATTTTATATATTTAGAAAATGTAAAACAAATACTGAGAACTAATTGAGAATACATTAAAATAAAATATAAAACATTCACATATCGAGAGGTCTGAAGTATTAGCACTTGGAATATAATACACAAAATCAGTAAATTAAAATTAGAACATAGGCCCGTTTTTTTAAATGAAAATTAGCAACATTTTCAAAAAATATAGTGAGTTTTATATATTTTCACATTATATGCCATATACTCATGTATATATATACATATAACAATTTGTTTTGAACAAGTTATTTTTCGAATGAGTATTTACTTTAATATTGATGCAAACCTTGAAAATAAAAATTACGTTCTAAAACAGTAATATCTTGTACTGAAAAAAAACGTTTAGAGATATTTTTCCACGTACAATTTAATTTTGTATATATTTTGTCAATATATAAAAGTATTTTTATCCAACATCAGTTCATGATGAATGAATTGATGATTTGTTTATATTTAACAAATGGAAAACGAATACTGAAATGAGTTATTTATAGGTAAAGAGAAATGAGTTATTTATAGGAAAATGTCATACATATTTAAAATGAACATTTGATGTTCATAATAAATTAGCCAGAATACAAAATGTGAAATGACATAGGAAATATATTGCAAATTACAAATTGCAAGATAAATTTGAAACTATTTTATTGATTTTTAATATTTGATACATAAATTAATATCTGTCAATATATATTTTAATAAATGAAAACTGTACATATTTGAAATTTTGGAATTTTTGTAAGTAACTCGCATGCTCCGAATCGTCTCCCAATCAGAAATATATTTTTGGTTTTTTTTTATTATTTTTATTATTTGAAAAATTATGACTATTATTACCATTTTAATATTTACTATTTTAATATACGATCATGATTGAATGCACCAACGTTTCATGGTATTGCCAACACATTTAGTTTCTGTTTTAAATTCTAAAATAGAGCTTCTCAAAGTCGAGTAATTTTTAAAATGGGCTTACTTTATGGTAGGTTCAAAGTTTAAATAATCAAAATTAATTATCATTAACCACACAGTAACCGGAAAATGGTCACATTTTTATAAAGCTCTAGGTTGCACTTAAAAGCTCATAATCTGAAAAATTGCTAAGCTCATTACGATCAATACCATCTCTCCGTTTTGGCTTGACGTTGGGTTTGGGGACACCATGTATAATAATATAAATATTTATATTTATAATTATATATATATTATATATATATATATATATATATATATATAAAACCCTGTATCAGTTTACTTGTCCCGTTCAACAAATATAACAATGTAATGAAATAACATATAAACTAGATGAAACTGCGATGCATCTGAGCAACCAATCTAACTTGTATGCAACTGCACTTATTGACCTATCAATATTCAAATTGCTATCTGCATCAACATACATTGTGCATTAAGGTTCCTTGATAGACGTTCCTCATTATTGTTTGCCAAGAGATGATACCTCTATCAAATGGGTAACGATACAAAACAAAGGGATGGAAATCGAGGGCAAGGCCACCAAAAACCGATTAAAATTATATAAAAGGTGTATAATGATGTGGGAAAAGTTAGCTCTATGTAGATGATTTTTATCGTTAACATTTGCAACTATTAAAATAGTTTTTAATATATTTTAACTTTCAAACACAGAAATTTATTGCCAGAAAATCCTATGAATGCTGTCTTGAAGTTTCACGTAATTCTAAATTATTGTCTGAATTGTGTATGTGGGCCCAAATTTGACTGCTTACAAGGCTATACCAATTTCATAATTTTTAAAAACTATTTGACATTACAAATTTCTCTAAGAGTTTATAGAAAAGTGCTTAATTGTAAGTTTTTTCCTGTTTCATGTTTGATCAACGACCTAATTTTAAATCAAACAAATTCTTCGAATCGCGTGCAATGAAAAATATCATCGCATTTTATTTACCATAATTTTTTTATTATGCAATATATTACGACTGTTACATTATTCAAAATACCCTACGAGCATATTTATGAAGTTAGATATCGACTTCAGGCTTTCGTTGTTGATAAGAAATGATAAAGTTATATTCAAATATAAATTAGGCAGTATATCTAATCTCATAATTCTATTTTTTGTGTCTGTTGCCTGACAAATATACACACACATACATATATATG
>NW_020537324.1:7897447-7980392 GCF_003426905.1 Ctenocephalides felis
ATCATTTGATCTTTAGGCGTTTTTATTACTCATTCATGAAGTATCTTTTGATATACCGAAGAAAAATAATCACAGTTTATGGCCGTATGTATTACGCCAAATGAGAATTACAGTATTACAGTTACAGAAAAGAGAAAACTTTTGCTTAGATGGTGCGCAGGTTTACAGAAGACACTCACATATGTGCGAATATGATATTAGATAAAGGAATTCTTGTATATATATATATATATATATATTATAATATATATAACATAGCGTTTATGTAGTATCTTTACAGTATATATAATATAATTTTGAGTCTTTCCAATCGTTCCTGGCAAATACGGCTCGACTGGTATAATATGCGTGTATACTGTATTTTATGCTGGTGTGCTCGTAGTAAACTGGAGCATCCATGCAGAGAATGATTTTATTTTTTATTTAAGTCGAAACGGGGTCGTAAAGTCTGTCGTGTCTGGCTGCTGTTGGTTCATATCATATAATACGCGCGGTTCGTAAGCTCAAATGTTCGATGGACGGAAAACAGTGTTGCACTGTTGTAAATAAATCATTTATGATGTACAACTAAGCTTCGGTTAACTCGTGTAATAATTAGTTATTCATTAAAACATAGGCACAGTACCGTGACAATAAAAAAACGTCTAATCATAGTCCAGTCATTTAAGTTTGAATTAGGTAAATTAGCAATTCAAGATACCGAGCTGTAAGTCTTGTATATTGGCACCAAAAAGTTGTCTCAAAACCTATATATGATAGGGTGTACGCAACATATGTAGGTTTTCAGAGAACATTTAGGTGTCAATATACAAGTATTTACAGACTTACAGCTGGGCATCTCAAACTCCGAGGTGAACTTACTATAATGACTGGACTATCAATGTTTTTCAAAGTAACTAAATTTTTTTTATTATCATGGTATACAGTTTTGATATATTACGTTCGTTTTCACTTAATATTAAATGAAATAATTATTACCTAGTCTGCGTAAATTTTCTTCGGCTTGAATTGAGTCCATTAACATTAATCCCTTAAATGATAATCTTATAAGGCTCGTCACTATAATAATTTTATTCATATTGCATCATGTAATCCTTGCGATTGCATAGAGATTACAATATAGCGTTCCTAAAGGATTTTATAATTTGCGAGGATTAAATACATGCCTGGAGAAAGGTTGGTGAGAATGAGCAAAATTGCTAACACTACGTGTCGGCATGCATGCATAACATATGAATTGTACGACTAGTTCTAGTTATAAACGCGCTTGCTGGCTCACATATACCTATTTTATGTTTCGCACTACATAATATTTGGCACAGGTCGCCAAAGTATACAGAGAATATATTTTTTTATTGAAATAAAAGATATATTTTTTTTATTGAAATTTTTTTACACCCACCTTAGAGTTCTTGACAGAATTGAGTACAAACTTTTCTATCTGTTGTAATTTTTGCAATTTATTTTTGTATGAGCTGACAATGTTTTTGTGGTGAGAACGTGATATAGAAACCACTGATATTGAGTTAGAAACCCACATCGGAAATATTGATATCAAGCAGTAGTGGAAATTGGGTACGGTTGTGACAGGGTACAATAGGGACACTCGTCGTAATAGCTAAACTATACTGGTTTGAGATAGGGTCTAAAAAGGAGAAAAATTAAGTAAAATTGTCACGATCTGTAGACCACTATGCTTTTAAAGAGTCAAAAGTAAGCATTCATGTACGATTTTTTTTATACACAACTGTTGATTTTATACTGATAGAACACTTTGTTTGTCATTTTGCTGTAAGTTAAATAGTAGTTACTCACCAGCAATAAGTTTTTGCTTAGATAATTTAGCTGTCATAATCATAATTTGTTCTCAAAAGTGTGCGCTGGGTACGATTGTGACAAATCTGTTGTGTATGCTTGTTACGCCTATCCACATTCTCAGAAACGATTGTGACACTCGCCCTTCACTTATATAATTTGATTTTATAACTAATCTATCGTATTTAAAGACAGTATTTCAGTATTTTTACGCAGACAAATTACCATTAGTTATAAGAAGGTTTAATTGCCATTATGAAGATAAAATCGCTGATGAATTGATATTTTATCTTGCAGAAAAGTTTTGAACTTTTTCTTGTTCTATATGTACTACAAATCACCTGCGACTTCGAAAAGACATTTCCACAGGGAATATAATTACCCCTCCAATGTTTCTATTTGAATTTCATATTGAGAATTTCAGTTTGAAAGTTTTATGTAATACATTACTGCAATAATTCTGAAAGCAAACCGCTGTAGTTTGAATAGCGCTGTTATGAGCTACAAAAATGGAAAAAATATACAGTACATGAATACGAATAATATCGCACTAAACAAACACAGTGTGCAACGGCCTGGGAACGCGTCACAGAGGAATATTAAAAATTTATAACAACGGCGCGAGAAAAGTTTTTCGTAATCAAATATTTTACTACTTTAGTATTCAAGTACTCCGCAAATTGTGAATTTATTTGCTGATGACCTGTTTCTTGAAAATGATTATTTTATGCAGATAGAATAGGATGGAAAGAAATCTTTACAAAATTAGATAAAGAAAACAACTTTAACTTTATCTTTTTTTAAATCTTTACAAAATTAGATTCATAAATAACTTACATTTGTTGTGTTATAATATTCAGTTTATACCTAAAACTTTATTAAACATTTTTTGCCAATAGTTTTCTATTTCCATCACCATTTTCAAAGATGTAATATATCTCGATCTGAGTTTTTTGATTACGAAATGTAATTTTTGTGTTTTTTTACCAATTTTTCAAATACCTTATAGAAATATTACTTTTTCAACAACTTAATTCTATAACGCAAAGTTTGCTTATGCCTAAAAATCCGATTTGATATTTTTGTTTAAATTTTAATTAAAGTCATTTTAAATCGTTTTACTTTTTAATCAGAGAAATAGGTGGGTGGGTGTAAGTAAGTTTGTTTGTGTGCTTGAATATGATTTATTAATAACCATATAATTTGCTGATGATCTGCTTCTTGAATATTATTATTTTATGCAGATAGACTAGAATGGAAAGAAATTTTCACAATATTATATAAAAACAACTCTAATTTATTTTTTAAGCAGATAGATCTAATCTTTGTAAATTTTCTTAGGCAGGTAAATCTTTGCTAAATTAGATTTATAAATAACTGAAATTTGTTGTTTTGGGAGAATTTTCATTTTATGTTCTAAACTTTATCTATTTTTTTTTTCTAATATTTTTAAGTAATATGTAAATGTAAGGAAGATATAATTTCCATGTTAATACCAATTTTTAAAATACCTTATATAAAGGTTAGTTTCTCAACAAGTTAAATTACTGAACGCAAAGTTTGCTTATGTCTAAAAATCCAATTTGCTATTTTCATATTTTTTCGAAAATTTAAGTCATTCTGAATCGTTTTATTTTTTAATCAGAAAAAATAGCTCAGTGCTTGTATATGCGAGGGCCTGTGTGCTTCTGTATAACAAAAGATTAAAGAAAATAATTTTTCAGGAATCATAAAAAGAATTAGTAATAAAACTATTTTGTTTTGTTTTGTGTATTTTATTTTTCAAATTTGCTAATTTGGAGGTGAAAAATATATGCCAATGGCATATAGAATATAAATGTTCTGACCGCCATTCCACATATTTATGGAAAAAAAGTTTGCTAATGGATGGAATTGTTTTGGATTGGCAAATTGTATTTTAATATAAACAATTTTTCAGTTAAAAATAGAATTTGTGAGTTTTCATAAAATGAGCGTATTATTAATTTTTGTCTATATATTTTTTTCAATTTTATTTTCCGATTTTCCTAACCGATTACATTGAAAACCAAGTTTATATGCATTGTAAATTCTAATTAAATATGCAGAATAAGAGCATTCAATTCGAGTTCTACAAAAGATAAAAGAAAACAATTTGTCAGTTATCAAACGGGCTTATCATCCCTCGCTTTTCTCGGGCAGCCTGAGAAATAAGAACTCGTTTCTCGGGAGCGAAAGACGCGCCGAGGGTCGCGGAACGAGTGGGTGGCTTTCCGCTAAAATATTCAAATATAAAAAGCATGCGTGGGGCCGATCTGCGGCACACGCATTCCTGTGATCTCGTTTTTTATCATCAGATATGCCGCGACCAACTTCTGTCTATGTATATATGTAAATACTGTTCATACATATGTAGCACAAATGCGCAAAGGGACCAGAAATGGATACCGAAAGTGCTGATATGATCATATTCGGCCAAATTATATTATATATTTTTATATAAAAACTTATATGTAGGATGAAGAAATATGTTTTCGTATTTATTTGAGAATAGAATTGGCATAGCAGAAATACCAAAAGCGTTTTTACATTGGACTACATTAAAGTCTCATAGAAATTCTGCTTATCATTAATTTACGTTCTGAAAAAATCTGAATACGTCACGTTTCTATTAAGCAAGAGGCAATTTAATCTACTTATATATAAAAATAAATCGGGTTTTCCTTCCTGACGATATAACTCCAGAACGCACGAACCGATTTTGACAATTTTGCATTCGTTGGAAAGGCCTCGGGCTCCAAGGTTTTTAGCTGAGAAAATTAGTGGTGCATGATATCGTGCTTTAATGCAAATCGCTGGAACTTCACGCACCGTAATTAAAAATTCGAGTAATGACATTAGTGAGAATTATCAGAATTATGCTTGGGTAAGTCAACGAGCAATTCTTCAACTTCATTTCACCATTTAATCAAAAATTGCTGGCGATTTGGTGACATACCAATGATTCCGACTGGTCTTCCGTTTGACTTCAAACGATTGCAATGTACAGTTCGCCTCGCGTTTGCAATAACAAGTCGCAAGGCCAATCGCTTAGTGTTTACGGAATAAATTTCAAATATATTATTTAGAAAATCATTGTTTTTCACATGGGCAGTTGCTTGCTCACGAGTTGGAAAACCATCGGATTTGTTTGTGTTAACGTCACACCAGAAAACAAAAAATGTGGTTTACCAAAGAGCACTTCAATGAAACGGATAATTTGCGGATTCACTTTCATTTACCTAGAGAAGTTCAACTAAAAAACACTTCATTTTTGTAATCGAAATAAATTCATTGCTATTGTGTAATGAAATCAAATTTTTCCTTTTCAAATAAAAAACAAACAAAAAATTTCTTAATCTTTCTCACGAAACTATCTGGTGGCGAAACGGAGTTCGTCGGGTTTGCTAGTTATTATAAATTTATTTTAATTGTGATAATTAATTTTAAAATTTTTATGTATTCTTTCAACTCTATCATCCAAAATTGCAGAAACTGTTTGAACAGTTAAATTGTATTATATTACTCCATTTATACCGGTTTTATTTCGGTATTAAGAAAGATCTAAGGCGTTTGCTTGTTTCAAAAGAAACTCTAGTGTAAAGCCGTTTTTCAGACTGATTTCGTTAGGATCCTCCAATGAAATGTAGCGTTATATCTAAAATCCATCAAGGTGGATTCGAAGGTTTTAAAATCGCGAATATCCATGACAAGAGGATATCGCGCGTATTATCTAAAGAGAGACGATATAAAATATAAAACGATTCTGCTTGAGTTTCTTTTGAAGGATGAGATTATTCTTTGATACTATTTTTAACTATATATTTATAGACAAGCTGATCTGTTAGAATGTAATGAGCTATTTTTTTTTAAATCAGCGAGTACACTTGGAGTACACATATTTTATTTACATTTTTTCACCTGATAAAACTCATTTTCTATTATATTTAAGGAGGTATTCTAGTGTAGACCGATGAATTTTAGGTCATTTTCAAAGTGTCGTAAAAGAAAGCAATGAATGTTTTTACTATCCATTTTTTACCACTTGTTTATTAATATCATTAAAATACAAAACAAAATTAAAAAATGAAATAGTTAAAATTGTAAAAACTGGCAGCTGATGAAGTGGGCGGTCTCAAAATATTGGCACCTGAGTTTTGACATAATTTCAGCCCTCCTAGCCATCGGAAATGCAAAGAATAAAAAGATTATGAATCTATAATGATGTCGCAATTGCCCGAACTAGCGATGAGTAAAAAATTTTTAAACAGTAAAACGATGAGTAAAAAAAATTAAAACAAATTGGCGACTCTTTAAAAAAAAGTGTTTTTTTACTGTTTTTGAGTTTCTCGAATTCTTTAAAAATAGTGAAAACTGGAATTTGTGAATAATCCTAGTTCGGGCTATAGATGGTCTATAAACAAGACTCTGCGAACATCTGCATTTAAAGCTTTGCCTAAAACCAAACCAGTATGAAGACCAAGTCAGTAAAATGCCTATATCTCCGAAAATAACTTAAATTTTCAAAAACCTTCTCGTACCCATATTCTTAGATAGTTAAACTTCGAAAATATGAAATAAAAAAATCGATATTATAAAAAATTATCAAATTCTCCAAAATAAGTAACACGGTTTATGATTTCATTTTAATTATTTGCTTGTTAGCAAGGAAACTATAACCAATATTAGTAAATGTTATTTAGATTAGATTTTACGTACGTTAAAATATTAGTTCTTTTATATTTTAATGCTTATTATATACTTCGGTTGATAATCTCAATACACTTATCTCATCAAAATTATACACATTCATATTTTCTATTTTTGATAATTTTTCTTTGGATTTCGATTTTTAGGGATCTTTTGTAAATTCGAAATTTATTACGTGTTTTAGTACCTATATTATATGTAATGAATATCAATATTTTCAAGAGTGAAGTTAGTTTTTTTTATCAAACTCAATTTTGATCAAATCCAACTAGATGTCTGCTACTATATCTTAGTTTCTTCAACGATATTGTACTATTTTTTATTTTTATTATAGTCATTACAAAATGTTTTTTTTTAATTTATATACTTTTCAAAAGTAATTTAGGAATTGCGAAAAATGTAACTATGAAAATTAACTAAAAATCACCTTTCATGTTTAATAAGTTTTATATTTATATTCATTATAGCACAATGTTGTTGTCC
Organism: Ctenocephalides felis; assembly: GCF_003426905.1. Classification (NCBI taxonomy): domain Eukaryota; kingdom Metazoa; phylum Arthropoda; class Insecta; order Siphonaptera; family Pulicidae; genus Ctenocephalides; species Ctenocephalides felis. The sequence continues at coordinate 7,904,474 of NW_020537324.1, forward strand.
TTGTTCCCATGTTCAATATACGGGGACTAACTGAAAATATGTTCATACCTTGAGAGTTACATATTTTTGTTCACCCCAGTACAAAAATTTTGTGGAACTTGTTTTTTTTTGTTTTTTTATAAAACGTGATATTGTTTTTTATGACAATAATATTTTTCAGCAACCTCTTCTATAAGACATGCCTTACCTCTTTCAAAGATATATTCATTGACTAGTTTAAAGGATTTTGAAAATTCAACAAAACATGAAACATTTAGCTTTTCACCTCTCTAAAATTATAAATTGTGACAATTATTAGTTAAAATTACATCCACTTCTCATACATTCTATATTTATATTCACCCTGGCACAACAATGATCCCATTAATCAAATTTTGTAGAACTTGTCCTTGTTTCGGCTACGCACTCGTACCAGAGTACGTTTCGTAGTCCTTCCGTAGATCCATTGTAGAACCGTAGCCGAGGATCGAGTAAGAGACTCGAAACCTATACATCATATACCCACGGATCCGGGCCACGGTGTATGAATAGCAAAGTCAATTTAATGGCTCATTACTTTTAACCCTCGCCGAGTTGCTCTGAAGTATAATATAGAGGCTAAAGGTTTTGCTTATGACGTGTGGACTTAACACGTTTTAGAAAAGGAAAGCCCGCACGATGAGAAAAATCCTATATGGATTTCAATCATGGAAATTGATATGAGGAGGAAGTTCTCACACGCATTTGTAGACTACCTTAACGTAGTTCTATATATAAAAAAAACAAGAAAAGCCACTAGGATTTAATATTTAGATTTCAAGGAACTCTCTAATTATATTTTATTAAGTAGAGATTTATGAGCTATATTTTGTAAAGTTGAGATTATTTACATGTTGTCAATATTTTGCACGTTAATTGCGTATTATTATTTCTGGAAGTGATACAGGCTAAAAGTTATGACTTGTGGATTTGACACGTTTGGAAAATGTAGATGAGGAAAAATATTATGGACTACAATTGATAGGGAATTTTATAGCTTGTTTAGGTTCTTATGAGTTTTATACTAGCATTACACTTTTTGAGACATTACAAAATGACCTTATCATTGATCTGGTCTCCATGTCTCCACGAACATTCAATATATAGTTTTTAAGTAATTTAGAGATTCTAATGTTATTTTCTTAAGAAGGGTTTCAAGAGATATATTCTGCAAAGCTCAGATTCATTGCATGTTATATTTCACAAAATGCTCAGAAACATTATTTTTTATAATGAAGTAAATTGAGCTAAGTTAAAGAAATTCAACTAAGTGTAGATTTTTTTCTCGACCAGATACGGTTTTTTTAATAATAGTTTACTATGTTTTTAATTCTTATTGCAGTCTCTATACAATGTTTGAGTTTCTTTGTATATTTTGATTGACGTTTAAAATGAATACTTTGTTGCGCTTCTTCGCCTTGTGAAAATTTTCTGAAAAAGTTTTCAGGAATATATTTATTTCTAAAAGAATACATTGATTTGATTTGATTTGATTTTTACACAAATATATATAAAAATATATATTTACATATATATATATATATATATATATATATATGTAAATATATATATATCGGTATATATATTGCATTATCGGTATTCATAAATTATTTCACATATTCATATGTTATATGGATTTAAAATATGACAGCAAAAAATTGATTTTTACACAAATATATATAAATATATATATATATATATATATATATATATATATATACATATATATAAAACTACTACATACAATTATTTACTAAATTCAAAAACCTGTTTTTTATGTATATTTCCTTCGCAGTTATTTTCCGCCTGTTTTTCTCTGATCATGATAAATATATTCAGATATTCAGCATTTTTTCCATTGCAACTACATATAAAATCTATAATTAATGACTTGTATTTGTTTTTGTTTTATCCTTATTTTTTACATTTTTTACGTTGCCGAGCAGAGTATAATATAGAAAAAAATGTAGAAATAGAAAATTTTACTGTTGTAAACGGATTGAGATTTTTTAAATAATAGTAGAAAGTAAAAATTAATGAAAGTTTTTGTTTTTTAATCCAGATTAAGTCTGGATCCATATCAAACTAATCCCATATGAGAAAATCTGATGAATATAATCTCTCTATTTGAAAATTAATGAATGACCCGATCTCGAAATGAGGCTGAGGCCTGTGCTCGTTGTTAACGATCTTGTGCTATTTATTTGGGGCAAAGGGCACACAGTGATTCTAGGTCAGACGAGGATCCACTGTAACAAAAGCTTATTGTTACAATATGTCAATAATTAATAATTCCTGTGTTGTGAAATATTTATCCCGACAAAGCGAAGGGTTGCGATCCCTTGATATTTCTTCATATACATCCGCCGATACAAAAGATTATAATGTCAGATCTCTCTACATAATTTGTGATGGAGAGATACAAAGGCTCAGGTATTGATTATTGGCATATTTGAAATACAACTCAATTATGACGACGAACAAAGGAAAAAGACATTCAAATACGTAATTATTACGAAATCGTTCAATTTGCTCTTTATATAACTGTTATTTGAACATTCATCTGTAACGTTGTTTATTGTTACTAAATTAAATGACTAAACACATGAGTTGCAAACTAAGTTAGTGCGTATTTTGTTTTGACATTTTTTAATAGTTTAATTGTGCAATGCATTGTTCATCTTCTAACTATGATGTTTTGCCATCTTCCAAACAGCATCATAATCTCACTTTTATGAAACTTATTTATCTAAAACTATATCACGTATAAATTAAAATCATCAAAATAATTGAATTGTTCAAGAAATTTTGTGATGATCTAAACAAAAAGTATTACTTTAGTGCAAGGTCAGGACTATGTGTTGGAGGTGGCAAAATAACCCTATAAAGCTGCAATATTTGTTTTGTCAGTAATATTTTTGCAATCGTTATACTAAGCAGCTTTAGGGTTATTTTCTGAATGAAATGTTGTACTTCATTAGATGTCTAAATTTAAATTTAGACATGAGAGCTGATTGTTCACAGTAAAAATGGTTGGATGGTCACAGTAAAAATGTACAATAACTTTGTCATCAACAATCTTGTCTTGTGTTGTCTTGACTGAAAACTATAAAATTATCACTAAAATCTCAATTGATCGGATGTATGTTTTATATGTTCGAATTAATCATTGGAATTGAATCGCTGTATATTTTTATTACTCTGGATCTTGTTCGACGGTTACCGACCTGCTTCATCCAATCCATTTATCATACATTAAACGAATTCATATTCTCAGAATAATCCACGAGAGCTTTCATTTCGAACGCCAAACGAGAAATAAAATTTTTCTTCGAGAAATAGAACGAAGCGCAATATCGTCGTACCGCATCGCCGCCGTGCATAATCCTAATTTAAATTCAGACCCGACTTTAAATAAACTCTTATGACGTATTCTCGTTCCTATACTTGAACATTCGCAAAGTAAAACTTTCAATTTGTATATAAAGTCTTGAAAGTGATACCGAGTTGAAGATATTCTCTGGAACTAAGAGGCAAATAAAAAAATATAATGTATGGATCAAGTTTCTGAACGGCTTACTAATACCTTTCGATGTGTGTCAACGCTGTGTTCTGTGCAAGAAATCCGTTTCCAAAGGATTTATGGAACTTCTCAAATGCATAGGAACTTTTGCAGCTAGTTATGGATGCACGAATTTGATTACTGTATATGATGCAGCATAAATTGATATCGAAGATCTAAAACGAACTTATATTTCTATGGTTATGTTATCACATTAAATTCCTCAACTTGACAGATTTTAGAAGCACGAGGAAACATTTTCGGTTTACTTAGAAGGAATATGTAATAAACCCATCCTACAAAATCCTGCAATCTTGTGGTTGCAGGGTCAAATTTTCTAATCATCTGTACTATTTACTTTTCTCATTAGTAATTTGAGTCAATAATTAATAAATCGACATATTGCATAAGCATAAAGTATAGGAAACCTTTGAAAACGTTTTCATATTATTTTTAACAGTAGTACATACACTTCGTTGATCAACCATTTTTCATTTACCTGAATGTGTATTATAAATTCTTCAATATTTGTCATAATAACCTTCCTTATTAATCCGTTCTAATTATAAATGTCAATTAAAATATTAAATCATGCTCTCGAGCTATGAGATGAGAATTTATTCTGGAATTAATCTCGTAAATGAATCAGTCGTATATATCACCGGCGCGAGCAAAAGACCATCTGATTAATATAAACCCTTGTTTGTAGAAACTCGAGCATCAAAGTTTGTAATGTCAATCATTAAATTCTAGACTATAGGTTCGCAGTGCCGTTTGCTGTACATCTTGCACATAAAGGATTATATTTAGACGTACTCTCTCTATCGTTGTATAGGACTCTCCACCGCCGGTCTTGATACGGTTTGCAGGGGCTTTCTCTCCATTGTTGAATATATACATCTACAATAATATTAAACTAACTCAAACTAAATGAGATTGTACTAGCAATCAAATAGAAATTGTCGACAAACCAGAACTTTGGTCCGACTTGCCTCGACCGAGTTCGACTTCGAAACTGTAATGTGTTACAAGGCGCGCATAGTCAAGTACTCATTGTTGGAGCATCTAATGTAATTACTTATGTACATGAGATGGCAGAAAATAATATTGATGAGGATAATTGTTGCATTGATTGATCCTTATTCGTAATTTTTGAGAATGCACCTAGAAAAAAAATTACAATATGTTTAGATCTTCAATTTTTTTTCATTCTATTAATCAGAGAATCTAGTGGTTGTGGGATGGCAAAAAAATATTAACATTTCTTTCCTGGTGATAATGATTTTGTTTATTGATTTCTAGGCCTATGAATTTTTCACAAAGTTTGATGTTGTTTGATGTAAATAAATGACTTATTATTGCGAGTTTGATATAAATTGTTTTTCATCTATCTGTTACCAGTATTAGTGCCAATTCAAACACAAAACGTTTTATCGATGCAATAAAATAGTTTTTTACAGTATTCATCAAAAAATATTATGGAAAAAACTAAATATCACAGTTCAGTTGACCTCGCGGCGTACTAAGCGGGCGTGATAATTTATAAATAATATCTTTTTCATCGCAATTTATTTCGTTTAACAATGTTTCTGCATTGTTTTATGTTATATAACTCATTTTTTATTTCGACATTTTGTTAGGCAACAACGGAACCGCTCGTCGTGATTTATATCGGAGCGCAATTTAATTTCATAAGTAAATATACATGTTCTCACACACGAATGCACATACATATATAATAAATTCGTACAACATATGGGAGAAATGAAATTTTTTTACGAAAATGTAAAAAATACATACATAATATGAAATTATCCATGCTTAAGGAGATTGCTCCAAAAATTTTCTAGTAAATATTTAAATTTTATATATATTATTGATCATTCGGTGTTCATTCATACCAATCAATTAATAATTTTTGTACGAAGTAACGTAAAATAAAATAAAATAATGAAATTTATTTACCTATATTAAAATATCAGATAAAATTAATTTTATTACAAAATATAAATTTTTAATTAATTTATTGCTCAATTTATTTATTAGTTTCTTATCGATTTAATTGGAGGGCAACAGATCTTAAGAAAAAAAAAATTTCAATTGTTATAAAAGCTGTTGCTATTTTTACATTTTGCTTAATTTATTTATTTCAATTTTTCTGATAGTTTTTTAAAAAAACTTCAAGAAATCAAATTCTGATTTTTTATTTTTCTATTTGAAATTTTATAAAATAAAGCACTGATAAATCCAGAATAATGATTTTTGAGGAATAAGTATTATAAGGACTTGTAAAACTCACATATAACTTGAGGAAATACATGGAAGTCGAACTGTATATTCTCAATATGTTTCTTAAATATAGATCTGAACATGTTTCCAAACTGGATCTGAAAATCCTTTATAAGAACAGCTTATATAGCATATGGTAAAAATGAAATGACCTGTGAAATTCAGATAGATGTTCAAAAATAAGAGAAAAGTACTATCCTTTGACTAATCAGTTAGTCAATTATGATCAATATTGATTTCAGTACCTTTGCAATCAAAACTGACTGTGTATAAATTTCAAAGTCGTCTTCTATCAAACGACTATTTTTTATCTGCATCAAAGTAAACAATAACATTTACAGTAGAGCATTGTTAAACACATTTTCATTACACTGCTTAAAGTATATATGCATAGCAACAGCAGTCTATGGTTGGTACAACGCTCTCGGACCGCAATTCGAATTCATTCGTGCGAGCATAATTACTTTAAAACTGTTCAAACGTAGAATGCATCCATAAATTATGCACACATTTTGTAAATTGAAAGACTTTAAATGTGAAATACGTGGGATCTGAACGGAACATAAAGGTAAATGCACAAGCGACGGATGAAGGATATGTGTAACTCGCTCCGAGCTTACGTATATCAACTATAAGTTATTCTGTTAGGCGGTGCAGTCAGGATAATTTATTGCCTTCGTACAAGTTGCTTATAAACGACGCGACGGCTTTGAATTAATTCCCGTGTATGAAATGAATATGGAGCGAGGAGTTGACTGTTTCTGTCATTATATACACATTTAATTGTTTGAGTATGAAAAATGTTTTTGCGCGCAATTTTATTACCAATTTTCCGACGAAGTAGTGAGGAGTTGAATACCTGTGTAATTTTATGGAAAATTGAAAGCACCAGGGAAATATTTTTAGGCAAGATATAAAACTATATAATTATTTTATTGTATAAAAAAAATTGAATATCACATCATTATATTATCATCAATAATTTGCCTTTAAGATTTACTGAAGAAGTACTGAGGCGTTAACTTTTTCTGCTAGGTTTTATACAAAAACCGACATTTCAGAAAACCGGTTTTCAAATTTTAATTTTATTAAAAAACCGGTTTTAGCCGATTTTTAAATTTGATATATAAAATAAATTTTTAATAAATAAAATCTCATACTTGTAACCAAATTATCCTTAACTGTTTCTGAAGCCTGATATATTAATTCTCAGTTTTTTGTTCTTTGATTTGTGGCTTCTAGGGTTTAAAACACTTTTTTTAAAGTTTAAGTAGAGGAAGTTCCTTCTTCAAAAAGAAGTCACACTGATTTAAATTAATATATACACTGGTATATAAATCTAAATTGTTATATACAAAACATTTTTGGGAACCATTGCAGACTGATAAGATATCAAATGCTATTGAACCGCTATGATTTCAAGAATCAAAACGCTTTCATCTATCTTTTAGATTTGGCTATATTTGTTATTTTCCATTTATACAGTGAAAACCGACTTTTTTCACTAGAACCCGGTTTTCGAATACCATAATTTTTGCCAAGAAACCGGTTTTTAAAACCCAATCCCAATTGGTTCTATTATTTTCTGCAGCAGTAGTGGGGAATTGATCATTTTACAAATATTTTATTGGTACTGGTAAACCGGTACCAATTTATCTAGTTTTGATATTCTTTCGTGTATGAAATAAATAAGTATTGAGAACTTGTCCATTTCTTTCATTATTTATAGATTTAATTGTAATATAAATTCTTCTGACGGGATTTTAATTTCATATGTTCGGCATGTAGAAGTCGTTAGAATTTGACTTGTTTTTATCACAAAATAAATATTTTATTGACGATAAATGAGACACTCTTGCTGAAAACTCCTACTTTTTTTTTTATATAATCTATTTGCTTACAGAAGCATTCACATTTTTTTCAAATCAATTGTATTTGATTCAGATTTTTTTACAATTACGATTTTAAAACTTAAAAGCAAAAATCCAACACTATGTACAATGATATGAAGTCATCTCTATTAAGATAACAAATTATGCAAAATCCTATATATTTATTTAGTTTATAGTATAAAATAATAAACCAAAATGTATAAATTTGCTTACAAATTGACAGCATTTAATACATTTTAATTAAAAATCTTCCAATTAGTTAAGTGGAAGAATCGTCTTCACATCCATTACTCTAAGTCATTTGCAGAAGTGCATACGACACGACGACACACAGTATAAGGAGAAAATTTAGTTTTAAAAGATTTATTTCCGTTTTATTCTGTTCCTGAAGTCTAGTCCGAACTTCTGACAGCTTCAAATGCTACTGACAACTTATATATCGTCGATTGAATGTAATACACATTGATAAAAGCATTATGCCGAATATAAATGTATAATAAAATATTCGAGAAGCGTTTTATGAAAATTTCAAGCGATTCTGAGAGATTTTGACACGTTAAGATTATAGATAGAAGTTGGTAATATTATGTTTACAAATATGGGAAGCACATGTGATGAAAGATGGGACATGGGATTTGTGATCTGTTTTTGACAGATTTATGAAATGTAATAAATAAGTTTATTAAGTAATATTGATGTGATTTATAGTATTTTGTTTAATTTAATAACCAACCTTAAAGTTAGCCCATTTATAAGTAGAATTTGCCTTTATTACTTTTATAATTCTGGTACGTTTTACAAATATTTAAGTCAGCATACAGAAAATATTTTATACATGTTACTCTGTTCATGCTCAATTACTATATATCACACAGATTTCATAAATAAGAAATGACATCGCCTCTTTAGTATAAGATGACATTAATTCTATTCGCGATGAGTTCGAAAAGAAAGCGGATAAAACAGAATTATATTTGCACGAGGATTAAAAACATCGCATGAAATCGTTACGCATGAAATACGAGTTTTTGCATCTTTAAGTATAAAAAGTTTAGGAAAAAATTTGGATTTGAAAAGTTTTGCTCTTGGAAACAGGATTGATGTAATAAAAATATTTCTTCATTGTAAAATCATGATTATTGTTATATCTGGGTATTTTTTTTGTATTTTGTATAGGAGATATATCTCATATAGGGATTGTCGACATCTCTTGTAATACAAGAGTAGTAAACCAACATTTTATAATACAAATATCTGGAATGTGATTTTTATTAATATTTAATACGTAATTAAAATATTTCAATAATTATTGTGACAACAGGTTTGTTGAGTACACCATGTTGCATACATAAAATAATACTCTCTAAAATGTGAGATCTATAAACTCAAGTGAAAATTTAATATTATACCGCCTGATGGCGAGCTGGCCGAGGTTAGTATAAAACCTCGGACTGGTTAGTACGTTCATAACCATCACACTATGAATTTATATGTAAATTATCTTTGTAAGTTTAGGTATTATACAAATTACCTAAAAGCCTGAAACAAAGCTATGTATTAGATGTAAATTTTGGCATTTATGACCATATCAGAAATACTAACCAAAACTACTTGTCAAGGACAGAAAATCAGGCAACAAAATTTCAGAAGCTTAGCGAAGGAAACTTATTATTATACATATATTTGTCTATATCAACGCACACGTAGAACAAGAAAACAGAAAAGTTTTCCCGTATAATTTGCATATCGTTGGCGTTTCCATATTACAAATGAATTCATGACACGCAGTCAAAACACGTCACTGTCTAAACTGAAATATTTTTTTTTTTACATTTGTGATAAGTTCCGATTATATCAGCGCCTTTTTTACAGACGTCTAGATTTTGGAGGTATTTTTCGTGACAAAAGTCATATATTATCGTAATGACCAAATACTTAATGCGGTACATAAATGAGCACTCACGAGGAGACATTTGTTTTCAACAGAAAGTAATGGAATGTAAATACAATTTTATATATTTAGAAAATGTAAAACAAATACTGAGAACTAATTGAGAATACATTAAAATAAAAATATAAAACATTCACATATCGAGAGGTCTGAAGTATTAGCACTTGGAATATAATACACAAAATCAGTAAATTAAAATTAGAACATAGGCCCGTTTTTTTTAAATGAAAATTAGCAACATTTTCAAAAAATATTAGTGAGTTTTATATATTTTCACATTATATGCCATATACTCATGTATATATATACATATAACAATTTGTTTTGAACAAGTTATTTTTCGAATGAGTATTTACTTTAATATTGATGCAAACCTTGAAAATAAAAATTACGTTCTAAAACAGTAATATCTTGTACTGAAAAAAAACGTTTAGAGATATTTTTCCACGTACAATTTAATTTTGTATATATTTTGTCAATATATAAAAGTATTTTTATCCAACATCAGTTCATGATGAATGAATTGATGATTTGTTTATATTTAACAAATGGAAAACGAATACTGAAATGAGTTATTTATAGGTAAAGAGAAATGAGTTATTTATAGGAAAATGTCATACATATTTAAAATGAACATTTTGATGTTCATAATAAATTAGCCAGAATACAAAATGTGAAATGACATAGGAAATATATTGCAAATTACAAATTGCAAGATAAATTTGAAACTATTTTATTGATTTTTTAATATTTGATAACATAAATTAAATATCTGTCAATATATATTTTAATAAATGAAAACTGTACATATTTGAAATTTTGGAATTTTTGTAAGTAACTCGCATGCTCCGAATCGTCTCCCAATCAGAAACATATATTTTTGGTTTTTATTTTTTACTTTATTTTTTATTAGAAAATTATGACTATTATTACCATTTTAATATTTACTATTTTAATATACGATCATGATTGAATGCACCAACGTTTCATGGTATTGCCAACACACTTTAGTTTCTTGTTTTAAATTCTAAAATAGAGCTTCTCAAAGTCGAGTAATTTTTACAATTGGCCTTACTTTATGGTAAGGTTCAAAGTTTAAATAATCAAAATTAATTATCATTAACCACACAGTAACCGGAAAATGGTCACATTTTTATAAAAGCTCTAGGTTGCACATAAAAGCTCATAATCTGAAAAATTGCTAAAGCTCATTACGATCAATACCATCTCTCCGTTTTGGCTTGACGTTGGGTTCTGGGACACCATGTATAATAATATAAATATTTATATTTATAATTATATATATATATATATATATATATATATATATATATATAAAACCCTGTATCAAGTTTACTTGTCCCGTTCAACAAATATAACAATGTAATGAAATAACATATAAACTAGATGAAACTGCGATGCATCTGAGCAACCAATCTAACTTGTATGCAACTGCACTTATTGACCTATCAATATTCAAATTGCTATCTGCATCAACATACATTGTGCATTAAGGTTCCTTGATAGACGTTCCTCATTATTGTTTGCCAAGAGATGATACCTCTATCAAATGGGTAACGATACAAAACAAAGGGATGGAAATCGAGGGCAAGGTCCACCAAAAACCGATTAAAATTATATAAAAGGTGTATAATGATGTGGGAAAAGTTAGCTCTATGTAGATGATTTTTTATCGTTAACATTTGCAAATATTTAAAATAGTTTTTAATATATTTTAACTTTCAAACACAGAAATTTATTGCCAGAAAATCCTATGAATGCTGTCTTGAAGTTTCACGTAATTCTAAATTATTTGTCTGAATTGTGTATGTGGGCCCAAATTTGACTTCTTACAATGGCTATACCAATTTCATAAATTTAAAAACTATTTGACATTACAAATTTCTCTAAGAGTTTATAGAAAAGTGCTAATTGTAAGTTTTTCATCCTGTTTCATGTTTGATCAACGACCTAATTTTAAATCAAACAAATTCTTCGAATCGCGTGCAATGAAAAATATCATCGCATTTTATTTACCATAATTTTTTTAATTATGCAATTATATTACGACTGTTACATTATTCAAAATACCCTACGAGCATATTTATGAAGTTAGATATCGACTTCAGGCTTTCGTGTTTGATAAGAAATGATAAAAGTTATATTCAAATATAAATTAGGCAGTATAATCTAATCTCATAATTCTATTTTGTTCGTGTCTGTTGCCTTGACAAATATACACACATACATATATATATATATATATTTGTATGTGATCAAATATTTGTCTAATTAGGAAATTATACCACTATGTTTACATTAACAGATGTGTTCAATTTGCATGAATTATTTATTTCATTTTGTCTATATTTGTTTAACCTTCAATACAATGGAAAATTATGTTGGTATTATACTCAAATTATTGACTTTTCATATATATATATATAATATATATATATATATATATATATATATAGGTTTTCCATTAACCTGCCTTTTAATGGACTAATTGCATTAAATGCAACACAGTATTATAAAAACATATTATGAGAAGTTATCAAAAGGGTTAAATTACTGAAAATATAATAAAATTATTTGAAATGACATGTTTCCAAGACCCAGGAAATTTCAAAGAAAATAGTCACAAGCGATATAATTTGATTGCCAATATCAATACTGATCAACAATCATCAAAGCAAAAATCTTTTTAGAATCTTTCTTCTTCATTTATATTAAATTTATAATTTACCTAGTTTTTTTTTCAAAGATAGATTTATTTATTATTACAGAATAAATGAATAGTTTGATATTTTCAATAAGATATCCTTCATTTTATTCTGATGGTAAAAAATATAATTTGGTATAATTTTACGATTTAAATAATTTTTTTATATTTTATTATTTTGAGCAATATAATTTTTTAGAGACAAAATTAATCAAAAGTTACAATAGAAAGCCATAAAAAAATGAATTAAAATAAAGTAAAGAAGGGTTAGGCGTATGTTTTACAATTAATTTAGTTAAATGAATGTTTTTTTGGCGTTTGCATAAAAGTTTGGTAAGATTCAACTGAAAATGTGAAATAAATGAACAGACTATTTAAATATTATTATATTATAATTTTACCCAAATTCTTCATTGATCCCATTTTCAATTATCAGAATTCAACTGACCTACTTCGATCGTGGAAATTTTCGTCATAAGCAACAGAAAGTTAGTCGAGTAACAAATTTCGCTAAAATAAACGGTTCGAAAATAACGTCATTGTAAATCTATGTAAACCTCGAATCGAGTAATAAATTTATAAGAGCGCTCTTGTACGTGTTAATTTCTGCGGTAATTAAAGTAATTTCCTTTTCTCTCTCTACGGGCGCCCATTAGAATACATTGAAGAATTCCTCCACCGCCGCCGAGCTGTTCTGCATAGATATTGCATCGCCGGGAAGTACATTACAATATTAGGTGTTCGGTCTGGAAATTCGGGATTTGGGATATCTTTAAATCTTTAAAATTGCTTTGCAAGCGTGAATGTTTTGCTCAGAATCAAAATCATATGGAATTCGGGTATTGGCTACAAAAATCATCAAAGGTTAATTTTTTTTTTAAATCTGTGATATAAGTTGAATTCAAAGTCTGACTCCTTCACATGAAATTACAATAAATGACTAGAAAAATATAGAAATATTTTTAAAATACTTATGACTTTATTCATCATATCAAAAGTGATATTACATTATGTATCCAACTCATCTTGACTGAGCATTTTTCTAATACATATCGCACAGAACATGCACTACTTAAAGTGACATTACATTATATTGAATATATCATAAACTTTGAATTTGAATGATAGAATCTGTCATAAAAGCCGACAGATGCATCGATGGGTGCATAGTAAAATAGAAATGCTTCAAATTATCTTGAAAGCTTTTTTAATTGAACATTCATTCCATTGCTACTGTTTAAAACCTTGTTTCATTTCATCCGCAAGTTCATTTATTTAATGATCACAATTTTTTTGTAATACTGGAAATCAGGTCTAAAACATTTCCAGAAAATCGAACATTTGAATTTACGCAACCGCTAACAGGATTAATCATAATATTTTGCTTTAACAAATGCGCGGTTTATAAAATTATGTATGACCATTGAGTCAATAAAACCAAACCAAACATAAATTGCACTAAACACTATTACCAGTAATAACATTATATAAATTGCGTTAATAATTTATCATTTGATTGCGTAAATAAATTGCCCCAAAAGATTTTCGTACCCGCAACGATTTTTATAGCTTATGAAAATGTATCAAAAATTCAATAGTTTTATTTCTGAAGCATGTGGTGGTTATTCCAATCGAGTTTTTGTTATAAAACGCGTCGACACGTTTTTTTCGCAATAATTTCTATTCAAATTTCTGAGGTTCTTACCCACCTAGGGCTATATATGTAAATTCGAGCAAACCAATTTTAGTCCTACGAAGCGAAGACTCGGACATATCTGTTGATATGTAATATTGTTTGTAGAAGAGACCGGTGATATATGAAATAGTGATAAAAAATTTATTCAATATAATTGCTAACACAGTTTTACATAAATTACCATGATCTAAGCGATATGCATTAATCTGTAATTATTTTTTTTTTAATTTCTAATATTTCATTTTGATTAAGATACACATAATGAAGATTGAATGAAACAATAAGGAAGGATATTTCTAATGATATAATAGGTATAGTAATAATATAGTGAACAATGAAAAATAAGTGATTCAAAGAGGAGTTATTATTGTAAAACTACTAAGCATGAAAATTATAAGTCGACATATAGGAATTATAATGCAATCGAAGTGAATACCTAAATTTGGACCATTAAAGCTCATGATCAATAATCTATAAACATTCTCTACACACTTCTAGTAGTGTTTCTAATTCTAGATCTTCACTTACCTTTTTTAGAATGCAAAGATATGTATATTACCCCCGGTTTCCCCTAAACTATGTAGAATAATCCTAGACGATCCCCTCGGGCCTACCGAATGCAAAATCTCGCCTCGGGCGCTTTGCCATGCAACGAACGCGCCCGCATATTATAATAATGTGTACTGTATTGATTCCCATATAGGACGAGTTCATGATTGCAAAAATAAAATAACACATAAATCCAATATAATCTCATTGTTTGAACCTGTTTGACAAAGTTAAAAAGACTAGCTTTTTGTTTTTTTATAATATTCGGCGTTATGATAGCGATATTTACATGTGCAATTTGCTTTTTGTTGAAGCTTTTATTTAGTCTCAGTATGCGTAGCATAATAAGCAATTCTATCAACTAGCTTCGACTGTTTTTTATTGTTATAGAATTGCTATTAAGTATAGATATGATTTATGAGATAGGTCAACGTTTCAGCTACCTCCGTAAAAAGCTTAGAAATAGAAAGAATCCTTAGGTTATGAGTTCTAAATGTAATTAATTACTGATCTAATGTAAGGCAAATCCTTAAGTTGCATTGTAATCCTACACTAAAGTATATTTACTAAACTAATTGTTTTACACCGATAAATTAAAATTAATAATAATACTTTTCGGCGATATTTTTAAGTTTACTGAAAATCTCATGACTGTTTAGGCTTGTTTTATTAACAAATGATGATTGATTGTATTGCGAACCCAACAGATGAATTATTTTATGAATTTACTATCTGATAAAATCTATCTGGTAAAAAAAATTATGACAATGAAAAAAATAAAAACGAACTATCTGTTAAAAAAATGAATATTAGCCTGGTATTATCTCTAAGAAGCGATCACGTCGGCAATTTTAGTTTTACCAAAAATAAATAATTCTATAAATATACAAAAATATAAAAAAATAATTGATTACAAAATATCTCCTGGCACGTTTGTTTTTCATCTCTATGAGAAAAGTAGTATTTTTCAGATGAGTAAGGTGGAGCATTTATAAATTCACCTGTTTTTTTTTTAAATCACAGAACCTTGAAAATTTATTAGTTTGCATAACTCTAAAAATACTTCAGAAGAAATATGATTTATGTTATTGTTGTGTACAGCGACACGAGTAAAAATTGATTAAAGTAACACAAGACGAAAGACATACAAAGCATTATTTTCTGAGACAAACCGAAAATGATTGATGAGATATTTTTGCCGACGATTTGCCATACTGCGCCCTCCTGTCATTAATTCGTAATTAGCGCCTGTATATATCAACCTGGCAATATAAATACATTATTCGGGTAATTTCAAACATTTCTGAAATATTGCTTTTCAGATACGTGTTGTGCTTTCCTACATTAATTTATAATAATTTGATTTTAATTGTGTGGGATTTATTTGGACCTTGAATCATTCATATATCAACCTTCAAAAATTTTATAGATATCCATATCAATTAACGTAATGCCCATATAAGTTAAGTCTATAATGTACATTATCCATTTAACAATGGGTACAATATTTTTAAAATGTTATATACTAATTAAAATTATTTTCATATTGTTTAAAATAAAAGCCACATATTGCATCCATATAGAGATGATTATTGGAACAAAATATACTGGATTAATAGACAAATATTTGTACCAGCTTCGAATAATACAGTATTTGTTTTTTATACAATTTTTATTTTTTTTCCTTTATGACTTTACAAATGAAAATTAATTGCTCAAAAAGTACACAATGTAACAGAATTTCATTATCATTCCATTCTTTCATGTAGATGTAATATGACAACGTCATTAACGACGAATTCAATTTTGATTTTCGCCAATACTGCTCTCTAATTGATTTTAAGCTAACCAGCATGCAATAGATATATAGCAGTCGACCTCAATTTCTAGTTAACATTTTGATATATTCGACATTTCATTTCATGATAATATACCTGGTTTACTGACTATGACATTAATTTAGCTAAAATATATTCATCTGACGATCGTATTAGAAATATTTTTATCTAAAGTTATATGCAACTAAATGGCCTAAGTGATAAAATAATATTACCTTTAATTCACTTTTTCATCTACCTACAATTATTAGTCCAATTGAAGGTTCTTTTTAATAGCGGATTAATGTCTGAAAATCTTACTTTATATATCTTTAAAAGTTGAAATTAATTGCCGAAAGCGTCACATGCATAAACAACCAAAAATTAAAATAAAGAAAACATAAGGTTAAAAGTTAGGAGATAATTTAAATTACAAGCATTAATTAAATTTTGATAACTGTCAAAAAGTAAAGAAAAAACATAATTACAAATCATCCTGTAATTCTAAATATAGAAAAAATGGTTGACTTTAGAAATTTTGCTGAATCTTTCATAAGGTTTGCAAACCATATGTTATTAATACTTTTTATCTCATTTTTTTCCCTTTTGAATAATCAGTTTTCAATCGTTACTTAATCTTTTAATGAGTGGATGCGGGGTGCAGTAACAAAAGAGAAATGGAAACAGAGAAGGGATATAACGAACGAAAGATTCTAAAAATGTAAAAAATACTTTTTATGAAATTTTTCTCTTCTGTTTTCATTCTAGGTTTCTACAACCCCCATCCACCCATTGAACTGCACGTGCTGCGTAACCTTGATCAGTTCTCATAATGCACTACGATTGAATACATACAATATAGGAGGGCATTATGTGCTCTTTTAATTCTTCGTTTATTAATATATTAGTATAATATTGTTACACAATTTTAGTGTTAAATAAATTTTACATAATTAATTTTTCTGTGTTTTTCCTGGTTTGGTTATGTTTTATAATTATCTGCTTTTTATATATTCATATTTATTATCAATTTTTGTATTTTTGTAATGTTCTTTAGATTACTGAATGATGACACACATCAAGTGTCGAAACGTTTAATGGAATAAATAATTTTTCTATTTAATCTTGTTTCATTAATTCGACGATTGGGCTGCAAAAAAATATTTCAAATATGTATCAACGTTGAAAATATATATATATATATATATATATATATATATATATATATATATGTGTGCAAAATAGAATTGCGACGCACATTTCCGATGTCCAATATCGAATGATATTATTACAACGGAGCATATTGATTATATCAAAATATGATTTAATTCGCGAGAGGTCCATCGTTCCATCAGTTCCGCGCTGTCGGCTGACTCATCTAAAATTAATTAATTAAAAACGACAAACTACCCGACACAGTACTCTATGTTCCTATAGGAAGTGTAATTATACTGTAGCGAACCATTTCTAGATTATTGGCTCTGCGAGATAGGTACATCATTAATTACGTATTTCACCTTCGGGGAATGTATTTCTATGTGGGAGGCTCAGCAGTTCAGCGCTCTGCCGAGTTACATTTTATAGTTAAAGGTTTTAGAGCAATTTCATGTTATATAATCCACCGATGCCGTATATTAAATCTCTGTATTGACTGAGTTACGACCGGTTTTGTGATTTCCAGTAGCGCTTGGTAATATTTCAAAGATTATTTTTCGTGGATGGAAGTTTCGGAATGTATTTCCCCGCGCGGTCGTGACATAATCCATAAATTAATATCAAGTTCGGACAAATGCCAAAATTATAGTTGTTAAATATTGATTTATTATATTAAATTCTGGTAGCGACAAAGTGCGCTATTGAAAAACCTGATTTAATTATTATCGAGTTAAATTATTTGCCAAACTGTAAATTAAAAGTTTTAATGAGTTTGCATGCGATAATGAATGATTTTAACGCCACGTAAATATCCTGATTACTATATTTATTTATTTATATATGTTCATATGCGCGGTGTGCAAATTTATTGTTTGCTTTATTATATTAATTATGTGTTTGCTTTGATGTTTAAACTTTTCCGAATCGTTATATTTGCACAAATAAAGCTAATTTATTATGGCAATAAAACCGGGATATATAACTCCCTAGTAATATTCTATGTTACGAGGCTTTGGCAAAAACTACTGGTAAGCTGCACTACATTCATGGAGTTTCTCTTACAAAAATATACGAAACTAAAATTTTTTCAAAAGCTTCTGTGTACACTGAACAAAAAAGCAACAGTTTTATTCATATGCGCACAGAAACGAAATATTAGAAATGGTAGAGTAGACACCCAGCGTTTACAATTGCGGGTATTTCTTTGAAGTCGACGTCAGACTCGATGATATTTTTCTCTTGGATTCGTTCTTTTCGTCTATCCCACGATGTGTGTCCGCATGTGTATACGATGCGAACGGAAAATTGCATTTTCACTAAAGGAAAAATCACTACTTTGTAGCAAGGCGTCTCTCGGAAATCGAAAACTCCAAGGCTTTCAACGCGCTCATCGGATAAGATCTATGTATATTCATGGATGAAGAACTAATATATTTTTAAATTTGCTCACCAGTCATTTTTCAGCCTGGACAAATTGAAAATGAGGGCGAAAAAATAATAAATATAGCAGAAAAAATATTTTTGTCGTTTGTCAGTTGTTACATTCAATTCATGGGTTTGAAAATTATTGAAGAAAATACAATATTTAAATTCTTGGTACATATAAATCTACTTAGTACGTCGGAACATACATTTTCAATAATGAAATATGAGATGGATCAAATAATAGAATAGATGTACAATAACCAAATAATCATAAAAATCTAATTCATTTCTTAGTTTTTTTATATTGAAGCAAATCATTCGTTTTATTATTAACTGTGCAGATATAATTTTTGTGACTAGTTTTGTTACATTGTGACAAAATTATTATAATTTTTGTTATTTCATAAATTTTAGATATTTCTTATAATTTTATTATTATATGCAATTTTATTCACAGAATAAACGACTAATTGTGTATTGAAACGCATACGATTTTTTAAAACGATTAAGTTATTTTGTTAAAAACATTTAACTATAATTATATATGCAGGATATCCCAGAAATCAAACTCAAGCCAAAATGGGGTATCAAAATAATTAGAAATTTTTTTTATGTAGTTTGGTAGTTGTTTACTTTTAAGTACAACCTAGAGCTTTGGCCAAACTGTTGCCATTCTTCGGTTATTGTGGCTAATTATTGTTATTTGTATTTATTTAAACTTTGGTAACCGTAAATAATTTATTAGACCACTGTCGAACACAATGACAAAGTTGCTTCAACTTTCCTAGAGGCAAGACAATAATTAAAATTAGAAAGTTTTGGTAGACCCTATTGGAAATGTTTTTTAAATGCCACTTCCTTGTATTAGTGAAGTATTCTTTATAAATTTATACTTCAAATATGAAATATATACTTTTATTATCACCAAAATATTTTTTTTGTAACTGCTGTTAAATAGAAATAAAGCATAGATGGATGTAGCTAGAAAACACTTCAAGATTTCAATTATTGCACAAACTTAAATGAAAAAATAGAGTATATTCTCTGTTTTATACAACTTCATCAAATAAGAAAATTAAATAAGCAAATAAAAAATAGCCAACATCGCTCATGTCCGCCGCAACATAGTTACATCATAAATCCTGAAGAATGTCCTCTAGCAAATCGCATTTTCCAAGTTGCTTTTACTTTTATTCTTTATGATCACGAGAATAATGAAGTTACGAAATACATGGACAACATACACAAAGTTAAATATTAATGCGAAAAGCTCTGCTGGATTTTTATTACGCTTCGCCGTTCTTTTTGCTAAAAAAAAATTAAAAAGTCCCGTAAAACAAGAAGCCAAACAATACGGCAATAAATGTTACAAAATGTTATTATCCTGATATACTTATAGAACAAAAAAATGTTACTTATTCATATCCTCATTCTATAAAAATAGATTTTTAAAAATACATGTTCTTAGAGAATGGGATATGAATAAATAATCGTTTTTATAGTATTATAGCAGAAGATTTTTGAATATAAGGGTTATAGCAAAAACAGAAATAATATAACTTAACTGTATAAATACAATGCTCGAATGCTTAAAATAATAAACATATGCAATATTTGAAACAAAATTTATTTCTGAATATAATTTTATCAATTTATAATTGACAGATTTTGTTAGAAGTTCCAAAAAATAAATTATAAAAATTTTAGTTATCAAATTAACTAAATTCTAATAGAGTTCCTTGTACTAAAGGTTGTATTAATTTTATACCAAGAATTTCATGGATAACATTGTTCAAATTTCAAATTATTGCATAATCTTTTTACTGAAACCAATATATAGAACACAATATTAAAATATAGAAAGCAAACTAAATCAGATTTTTTTTTATTTTACTCTGCTTAATAAAAATATTTAAAATGCATACATTATTTCTCATAGATATATTATATATCTGCGTTTTGCATTATTAACATCAATACATTATTTTGCAAAACCCAACCTCGACAATATAATTTTTATTTATGAACAAACCGTCATTATATATTAATGATGAAATAATAGCAATATTTTTGCCCAGCCATATATTTTTGGTTAACGGTATTGCAAACGTAAAATAAATGCATCTATTATTTATGAAAAATATGCTTGAAAATATAAATGAGTATGGTAAAAATAAACTGAAAAAACTGTCAAAAAAATATTCACATGTAAGATAACTATGCATTAGATATAATATAGCTTATTTTTTCAAGTCAAAACCGAGATAGTTCATAAATGCTAAAAAATTTAATATGATTTCGAAATAAAAAATGCAATGAAAATCCGTCTTTGCTATGGAGTATTTTTTTTAAAAGTCAGTTACTAAAAACTTTATTATTAGATTATATTCCATTTTATATTTTTGGACCTAAAACATTTGTCAGATTTAAACTTGTAAAAAATTGTTCTCAATTTCCTTCATAATTATTTAAAAATGATTAGCACGTATTTCAGGCAGTCAAGAAGTTCATTTTCATATTTTTGCTAATTTTCGTAAAATTGACAATAAAAGTTCCAAATTATAAGTGTGAGGGGCTATTTTATAAATTACTAAATTGTATTTGCTCGATTCAAGAGAAATCATAACTACTAATAACAAGTCATATATATTAACTAATTACTATATAATTAGAATAAATTTTGAAAAATGTGTTATTTCTACAGTGTCCCAAAAAACGCGAGTAAATTCAATTCCACCCAGTAAATTTCTTTAAAGATCGTAATCCGACCTGTGAATTCAATGAGACTCAATATATTCGGAATGGCAAATAAATAATCGAAATTCTTCGCCAATGTCGCACTTTATTCTCTCAGTTCCGCACTTCATTTTGAATGCGTCCAGCGCCTCTTTCCCATCTGTCTTTTTACAATGTGACCGCATTACACGGGACGCCGACGGCGAGCGCTCTTTACGGGTTTTCCAATTAGATTTTTCCATCGGAAAAATGAAAAAATACTGCAGAGTTCGGAAAATGCATACGATGTATGGGCGTGCGAATAAGTCCCTGTATTTTCGCTGTGCGACGCCGGCGTGCACTTTTAATTCAGGTCAAATTATTACATTGTTTGGTGCAATACTTGTAGCTATAAATATTTCGATGCGCTTATAGAATTTTGCTTTCAACGACGTCGGGGAAATGCTTTTACTTAGGTTGGATAATTGTGTAGTTCACATGAATTTGGTTATGAAACTAAATTAAAATACAATGTACCTAATAAGAAAATTATTTAAAACATTTAACAATTGTTAACTTATTGTAGGGAAAGTTATTGTAATCGTCCAAAAATCGAGAATGAATATTTTACATATTCAAATTATTACATTGTTTGGTGCAATACTTGTAGCTATAAATTATTTCGATGCGCTTATAGAATTTTGCTTTCAACGATGTCGGGGAAATGCTTTTACTTAGGTTGGATAATTGTGTAGTTCACATGAATTTGGTTATGAAACTAAATTAAAATACAATGTACCTAATAAGAAAATTATTTAAAACATTTAACAATTGTTAACTTATTGTAGGGAAAGTTATTGTAATCGTCCAAAAATCGAGAATGAATATTTTTACATATCTTCACGTTTTGAAGATTTCTGATCATTTGACATACATTAGAAACTATGGATGTGTGTATGTATGCGTGTGTGTTGGTATCAATGGCTATAATTGAATTGAATAATTAAAAAAAGTCTAGCCGTTTCGATTGACGAAAATAATTTGGATTTTAATTTTAGTTCTAGCTAAAGGCTCTAAAACTGACTTATAATTCTAGCTAAAGCTTCTAAAGCTCACTTATATATTTCAGATAATTTTAACGTTGCAATTCAGTTTGTATAATTCTTAAAAATTAAGTCTTTAATTCTAACTTTACAGCATTAGATTTTGTTCATTCACTTTTCATGTAAATATACATAAATGTCGTCGTCTAATTAGAGAACTTCTTAATTTTATCTATTAAATACGTATAATGGAAGTTACAGTATTTATAATAATCTATTCTAAAGCATTAAATATAAGTCGAATATTTCATTACGGGACGAGAAGTTCCAGCAATTTGCTTCAAGACACGGTGCATGCACAACTACTTTAAAATTTATGCAATATAATAAACAAGCATATTATACAGTAACTAAATCCAACCCCTCAAATTCAAAGCCAATAAAATTCTGAAAGACGTTATTATAGAAAGTTCCAGTCGATATAGTAGGTTTGAAGTAATAAAACGTCTAACATTTTAGTAGTTACAAAATATCAATTCACAAGTTTATCACACATATATTCACAATTGCTCGAAGATCATTTAGATCTTCCATGGAGTTGGCTGTGATTCCCAAAGTGGTCCACATGGACCCCCAGGGGTCCATGACAGGGACAACAAAATTTGGGGGTCCATAAAATCAAAATGAAGGTCCACAACATATTTAGAAATGAATCAAAAAGTAAAAAGAAACATTACATATCAATGTTAGTGTTGAGCGCGGAGCCAGCCACTCATCAACCTCGCATATCTCAGAAACTATTGAATGATCCAACTTTAAATTTTGGTCATAATCTTAATAAAGTGAAATAACAATATGTGTCAAATTTCATCAAAATCGCAAATAGTATTTTTGAGAACATACCATCTGTCTAAATGTTAGTATTGAGCGCGGAGCCAGCCACCCATCAACCTCGCATATCTCAGAAACTATTGAACGATCCAACATGAAATTTTGATCACAATCTTAGTAAAGTATAATAACAATATGTGTCAAGTTCCATCAAAATCGCAAATAGTATTTTTGAGAACATGCCATCTGTTTAAATGATAGTATTGAGCGCGGAGCCAGCCACCCATCAACCTCGCATATCTCAGAAACTATTGAATGATCCAACTTTAAATTTTGGTCACAATCTTAATAAAGTGAAATAACAATATGTGTCAAATTTCATCAAAATCGCAAATAGTATTTTTGAGAACATACCATCGGTTTCAATACCAGTATTGAGAGCGGAGCCAGGTACCCATCAACCTTGCATATCTCGGAAACTATTAAATGTTCCAACTTTAAATTTGGTAAAAATCTTTTTAAAGTATATTAACAATGTATGTCAAGTTTCATTAAAATCTAATTATGCATTTTTGAAAACGTACAATCGGTTTCAATACCAGTATTGAGAGCGGAGCCAGGCATCTATCAACCTCGCATATCTCAGAAACTATGGAACGTTCCAACTTTAAATTTTAGTAACAATTTTTTTAAAGTATAGTAACAATGTATGTCAAGTTTCATTAAAATCTAATTATGCATTTTTGAAAACGTACAATCGGTTTCAATACCTGTATTGAGAACGGAGCCAGGCATCCATCAACCTCGCATATCTCAGAAACTATTGATTGATCCAACTTTAAATTTTGGTCACAATCTTAATAAAGTGAAATAACAATGTGTGCTAAATTTCATCAAAATCGCAAATAGTATTTTTGAGAACATACCATCGGTTTCAATACCAGTATTGAGAGCGGAGCCAGGCACCCATCAACCTTGCATATCTCGGAAACTATTAAATGTTCCAACTTTAAATTCTGGTAACAATCTTTTTAAAGTATATTAACAATGTATGTCAAGTTTCATTAAAATCTAATTATGCATTTTTGAAAACGTACAATCGGTTTCAATATCAGTATTGAGAGCGGAGCCAGGCATCCATCAACCTCGCATGTCTCAGAAACTATTGAATGTTTCTACTTTAAATTTGTTCAAGTAAAGTATAGTAATAATGTATGTTAAGTTTCATCAAAATTTAATTATGCATTTTTGGAAACGTACAATCTGTTTCAATACCAGTATTGAGAACGGAGCCATCCACTCATCAACCTCGCATATCTGAAAAACTATTGAATGTTCCAACTTTAAATTTTGTTCACAATCTTGCTCATTTAAATAAATTCATCTCATAAGCATCCCATTTTAAAAATAAAGTAGTGATGATCTCATATGCCGCAAAAGTTCAAACGACCATCTGCTCGTTCTAGAAAAAATTAGGCAATTTTAATACAACCCTTACCCTCAATGTCGACGTACGGTCAAGTTGTAATTCGTACTTAAATCTAAAATTCATACACCTCATATGAATAAGTAAGTGATCTACTCTTCCACGATCCGCTCGCACCGTTTTTGTTTGAACGGTTCGCCTATCAACCTGAAATATTCATGCCGAGCGTAAATATTAAATTTTTATTTCTTCTCCTCAATAATACATCAGAACCTCTTGTATGTTACACACGGGACGATGCCGCGTTTTTTAATCTCGGTAAATCAAAGTCTTGACATTATCTTCACAGGGCTTATATTATTAAAGTTAACTAAAATCATAAACGTGAAAAATGAACGAGTAATGCGAGCGCGACAAAGAAAAATGATTTCGGGTTATTATAGGTAAGGGAGTTAGAGTGTTTAGAAAATGTGTTCATATGTGAGTTTTAGTTTTAAAACTACCACGTTTTATGTTATGGCATTTTGGGAAGTTTGCTAGAAATAGTTTATTAAGGATGTTTTGTTAGTTATAACAAAAAGTGTTGTATAGAATATTAAAGTATGCTCAACTTTAGTAATGGTAATAAAACTTTGTACTTGTAAATGATCTTTATTAAAGTTTTGTTATTATGTTTAGTTATATGCTGCTTTGAAATTCAATAAGTAAATGAATATTACTATATCATTAAAAACTAGTGTTATATGGCATCGTGCCTTAAGGAACGTTGCTGGAACTTCTCGTATCGTAACGAAATGTTTGAGACTAAATGTTTTCAAATAGATTATTATAAATACTGTAATATTGTCTAATATTCATAAGAAATATATAAACTAAATTACAAAGTTAAAATTCTTTATTTTACGTATATAAGTGAGCTTTAGAACTTTAGCCAGATATAAAATTAAAATCTGAAATATTTTCTATATACAAAAAAAATTAAAAAAAAAATGCAATTTTTTCCCAAAAGCAATTATTCTGTCAACACAAGCAGAAAGTTTTTTGAATCATTCAAATTGAGTGCTCAATTTTCTCAAAAACTGTAATTTATTACAAATTTAGCTCTGTATCATCGAAATGGCTGGATCTGCATTTTCCAAAAACTAATCACCACTTCTTCCAATCATTATAAATTGAATGTTTTTAGGATCATTCAAATCGAATACTCCGTTTTCCCAAAAACTCAATTTGTATTTTCTGCACTCTTTGCTCCGTATCTCCGCAACGGCTGGACCTGCCTTTGCCAAAAACTAATCAGCACATCTCCTTATCAATAGGAATCGAATGTTTTTTGACACATCCATTTTTTCTGAGGTATGCCAGAATGTTCAGAAACCTCTGAAACGTGAAGATATGCAAAAAAAATTATTTTTGATTTTCGACCCAATACTATAACTTACCCTATGGCAAGTTAATTATAATAATTATAGACTTTTAGGTGATCATATATCATTAAGTGATAAAAAATGATTTAATAATGGGCCATGTCAGTTATATATGGTGACAAAAAAAGTTTTACAAAATGAAACGTTTGCCCCACAAAATGCAGCTGCTTAATAAGCTTCAGCTTAATAATAATCATAATAAGATTTCATTAATCTCAAACAGCGTTTATATTATCTTTATATTTTACCATTATACTTTCCAATCATAATTTTTCATTACATCATAATTATTCCGCTGATGATCTTCCCGAGTTTTCCAACTTTTTCTCGCGTACTTCACACACCGTAATGAAACACTTTGTAATTCACTAGATTCCCTCTGAGCAGAATCTAAAACCACAAGAAAAAACGAAAAGCTCATATTAAACCAAAGTTAGTCGTTCTAGTTTCCCCGATTCTCATATAAATTATTAAACATCCTTTAGCCCGCCACTGCATAATCTGTACGCCGCTACAGTTTTATATATATGTCAAACTGTTCCCCAGGAAACATTAACATATTTTAGAAACAGATTTCAGAACAATTTCCATTAATTTCGTAGGAAAAGCTTTTTAATAAAAGTTTTTAAAAACATTTCAAAACCGCACGCCTCGCGGCTCGCCGAATGTTTTTTTTATCGAGTATTGCCTCGAGACTATGCTCGGCGCTAAATTATATTTTGACAATATGCAAATTTAATTCAAATTGAAACAACACGAGAGCAAAACGTTTGCTACGTGTGCCCAGATACTAATTGTTTTTCTAAAAATTGATCTTTGTTTGAGCGGAATATTCACTACGTTATTGGGTTTGTGCCATATTTTTTCGATGGCGAAATACAGTGAATGTATTCAACATAAATCTCATTTTGAAGGCACAGCCTGAAACAATATGATGTCAAATATTCATTTTTCGTGCGTACATTGAAAATTGTTTTCATTTATCATTACAATTATTAAGAAAATAGTTCAAATATATTTTAGCTTTCTTTGATTAAATTTGAATACTTCGGTATGAGAAAAACAATAAAATCATAAGCAGATTATTTCAAGCAATAATTGGTAGCCAGAAAACCACAGGTGTGCCTCATGTTGCAAATTTTTTTTTCTGGTGTTGTAAGTTAAATGAGAGAAATTATACTATTGTCATATAAGCATAATGCAAAGCAATTTCAAAAAGTTTTTCAGGATAATATGAATTACATTTAAATTTTTATTTATCCTCCACATATTCAGAAAAAACTGTTTGTAAATTGACATCCAGTAATTAAAATCATTCCTAATGAATATACCAGTTAATTTATTTTCTCATTTATCATTCAGAATTTTTCATTACGGACTTTGTTTCTACCCAACGGCAGTAATTGTATGTAAATATAGCTTTCATTCTAACAATGTCTTTAAGCGGGTGCACTAAGAAAAAGAAATGGAGTTTTCCATTAACTCAGTTTTTGTAAATTTTATTTAGTTTTATATTCTTTATACTTGAAATTTTTAATCATACATTTTTTATGAATCTTAATGAATAAAATTTTATTAATTACGTAAAGAACATACTACAGAGTCTATATTTATACATTAACTTTATTACACTAGTTTCTAAGATACAGACGTTTCTAGACTATGATTTGTTTCATTCTCAGTACAAATTAACAACATAACAAAAAATTATATTTTATAAGTAACTGATATTAAAATTTGTTTTATTATTACTTACATATGACAAGGTACCTAGTTTATGAACATGAATGTAGAAATCTAGTCGTCATTTATAAAATGTATGTTAATTAATTTACCTAAACAAGTATACAAATAATTACGTATGAACATATGGCATTATGTGAGAGTATTTCAGTATTACTTACAGTTTCAGTATTTTTGATCTAGCTTTTATTGATCTCTATATTTTGATTCAATTTCCATAATAAAATACTTTTAAATGCATTTTATGTATTAATATATTATTAACACTATTATTAAACAATAACATTATTATTAACACTAGATTTACTGATATTAATCATATACCTATTTCTACTGAAGTGAGCCAAAAAATAGATCTAAGGCAATTTAAATGAAATGTTTATTATCAAAAAAATCGAAATAAACATTTTTCACCATTTTGATAAAGTTGCGTGGCCATACTTGTACGTATCAATGTATATAATTTTATATGTATATAGTCATCAAATTTTTATTGAATCAAATTGGCTCTGGTCTGTCAATCTAGTGTTGAAAAATCAATAAAATATTATCAACATTCATTACGATATTGATAACTCTTCTGAATAAAAATTGGGTGTTAATGAATATCACAATTTTTTTAAAAAATAGTCCACAATATACGTATCACAATATAGCATAGACAAGTTAAAAAATATATGAAATTATATTTTCTAAAAAAGGTTTCCAAGTATTACACATTTACGAGCAATTTTTTACCATTTTTTTACTATGTAACTGAATCTGCAGTAGTTTCAGATAAAACTGCAATAAATAAAAGCTCTATTGACAAATCTGGCAACCAGTATATCTAGTTCCATGTGCAGAAACAAATTCGAATCCTTTCAGTGTTATTTTTTCAGTAAATGTTTGCGCAGTGTGTCCTCGACAAATCGTTTGGACATCGTTATAAAACGCGTTGACAGTCATGGTCGCGATACGGACTCCATGTGAACATTTTCATGCTCCGGACATTTTTTTTCCGGGACGAAAAGGTCTTTTGACGTGGGTCCGGAACGGAACTGAGAGTAGAGTATCGACTGTTTGCCGAATGCGGTTTTTGCTGCTTGCTAGCAACACGGTTTAGTAGATCTGTTTGCAGAAACGATAATGGTGAAAAATTACGTCTATTCTATTGCTTAATTTGCAGCGAGTAATCTAACCCTAAATATTGTGACAATAATCTAATCCTAGATATTGTGACAATCAATATTATCGCCTGGGAAAACATCAATTCTAGGGTACTAACCTGCAGATACTTTTAGGCCCAAGTAAGCTCATTCAGAAAATAGGAATCTCATTGTCATACTAAATAACAGCATTTTGTATTAGAGAAATAACTAAACAGAAAATCACCACAATCTATTATTAAATTCCACTTATCTCCGGCCTAGCAACATAATTTATAGTTATATCAATTGCTTAATTTACTGTGGATAGTGATCTTATAGATCTACTTGCAGCATTATGTAATATAGAAAACCTAATATTTTAGAATAAATCATTTATTGTTAAAAATTCAATTATCTATTGTTTGAACTTATTTATTTTTAAATGTTGATCTTGGAATAAAAAATCATTTTCGTTGTATTTGTTTATATTTTCTGATTAAGATTAAATTATAAATTTTTAAGTTCTAACAAGTCACTCAAAATCGTCTGATTGCCTTTTTGTCATTAAAATTGATTAAATTAGATTGAATAATAGTAATGATATTTGTGTTGAAGTACAAAGTTGATATTACGCAAGTATGGTTTGTTTGTCATAGAAACCTCAAATCAAATAAAATATAATTTCACATAAAACAGTATGAACATCATGTCATCTTGGGTTTTCGCGAACAAAGTATACTTTTTGATCATTTACATATTTATCGAACATCAGCAACGTTTTATATAGGATACTTAAAACGTCGACAAAGTAAATTTCTATCTCTAGTAGAATATTTCCCAGTATTTCAAAATTTATATTCAATATGTAATTATATAGTTAAAATAAAAAATGGTGATTACAGTTACATTATATGCATTGAAATTACAGCATTGTATTTGGAACAATATTGTAATAATCAAATATCGACATCCTGATATAGGTAAAAAATATGTCTCTAAGTAAAAATAGTCCTTCTTCATGATACATGCATCGAATTAATCAGTATCAGTATTAAATAAAAATTGTAATAATAAACATATATCAAACAAATATAAGTCAATCGATAGGCCTTCTAAAAATCCTTGTTAAGATGGAGCATCATGGCAACAGCTCATAGAACAGTTAATTTCTGATTGCTGTTTAAAATAAGAGAGAGTTGATGATATGATTACGTTAAGTTCTTGACACAGCTAGATTTGTATATGTGTTATTTAATGTAATGTAATTTTAATTCTTTATATGAGCTGTAATATGTTGCTTGTCTTCTATACTTCAGTCGTTTATCAATGTGATTCAGTTACCGACCGCTTCTTAAATGCATAATTTTCCCGTTCAGTCGCGTTTGCTTTTCTGTCATGGAACTTTATTGAAATCTCGCAAAATACCTTATCCATTCTATCTTTACCATAAATATGAGCGGTAAAAGCAACCTTGTATCCGAGTCTCCTTGTACGCAATGTCGCTTTTACATTTTATAAACACTTTTTATTACTTCTCTGCAAACATCTTACAATCTTGAACCGCCAGTGAATACACCGTTTTTGAAATTAAAAGCAAATATTTATGTTCGTTCTCATTACATGTTAAATAATTACGACGGTTTGAAGGGTCGATGTCTCGCGAATCACGAGAAAAAATTTATTAAAGAATATAGAAAAAATAAACCTGGTTTAGTAGTTGCTTGGATGGATATACATATGCAACATTGAGACTACGGGTGTTATTTTATTACAAATTCTTCCAAAACTGTGTCGCTCGCCATTCATTAAAAATAATAATATTCCGAGAAAGTGCGCATAATGTCCACAAAATTATGCTGCCAGACACCGGCAGTAAAATAAGAACGCCATATTGCATTTAATAGCTGTGAAATATTTTTGATTCCATCTCGTCCGCGTTCGGAATATTAAATTCAAATTTTCTTCGTTAAATGAATTCTAGTCTTTATATAGAAATATAGGTGAGAATATTAAATTTAAAAAAGCTTTAGCGGTTGCACGAATGTACATGGCCATGGCCGCGTAAGCATAGAATTGTGTTACAAGAATTATTCATGAGCTTAGAAAAACTTTTGTAATGAAATGTCATATTCCGCGCTGTTGAAAATTCCATTAATAAACAAGTATTCTCTGTAGGTATTATTTTAATCCTGATATTCTGATAGTGCTTTCTGTTAATAACTTGAAAGCCATACTACTATTTGTAGATGATCTAACTAGTATAATTGAAATTAAAAAAAAAAAATTGTCGATGCTCCAGGAAATATGTCAAATTATATATAAAATTTAATGAAACGACTGTAGTATATATTTTTAAAAATTAAATTAAGTGAACTATAGATTTACCTTAGCTTTGTCTTATGTTTTTGTCTTATGTCTTTGTCTTAACCCATATCAAATTTTGATAATCTTCGAAACTGAAGATCAAACACTGAGCACGTAAGCATCTTTTTTATTCGATATTAAACAGTTATATGAGAATTCCGCACGTGACCGACGACTGGGTGAAATATTTCTAAAACAATTCTCTATTTCGGCGTCGAAAACTTTCCTTTTTTCATTTCGAACTTTGTTTCTGGCAAGGACGCTGAAAGGAGTCTCGGAATCTAAGTATCCTTTTCTCACCAATATCCCGAATATTCTTTAGATAGCGATAACCAATTCCTATTGAGCTATTTTATATAGTTGTATTGGCAATATGACGCAGTTGTCTCCTCGTGCGACAATAAGCGGAAACATTAAAAGGCTGGCAGCGATTCTTGCGTTCGAAGACAGGGCCGGATTTATTCTTACTGTCTTAGAGTCCACTAACCAACGTATATTTTTTCATACTTCTATCTATTTATAACTTATTTTAAATAATATTTCTCTTTATCAGATATTGTTAACACAATAAATACGAGAAAGTTCCATAAAATGATAAAATTGGCCTCCAGTTTCATCAGACTCCAATTTTCAATTTACATCAGAATACTGTAACTATAACTTTGACAACATTGTACTATGAATGATGTTTTTTAAGAACTCAATGATATTTGATAAGTTTGAAAATTTAGTATCAGGAAATATAGGAGGTTCTATAAAAAATCCCCCGATAATATCGTCGAATTCTTGATCTTACATTCGCGTAGTCTGTTGCATATATCAAAACCTACCTGTTTTTTTTCTATACATTTATACAGTAATTTATTTTTTTTATATATTAGCTATTTATATCCTATATTTTGAACAAATCATTCATAAGGTAATAAATAAATAAACACGTCTATGTAAATCCATTTAAGATTGAAAATAGATTATGACATACAACTTTTGCAATTTCATTTCAAAGTCTTTAATTGTTAAAGAAATATGTGGATTGTTCAATAACTCGTTACATTTGTCATTAAATTTTATCGTAAAGTTTATGATCACTCAAACGAATTATGAGCATATTTAATTTATTTGTAGTTTCACATTCATTTCTTGTATAAAAAGGGGATATCTTATTGAAGATAAACTCTTTAAATGCATAAAAACAGCATATAGTCTTAAAAAAATATTAATAATATTATAAAAATTATAAAAAAATCTTGTATGTCAACAATTGGAAATTGATAAGCAGAAATAACTCAAATTTCGAATCCTTTTATCAGTAAGAATGCCGTGTATACAAGTGTCGTCAATGGACGACATGTTTCGTTTCCTTCAACATTCATCATTTTGGGTTAAATAATTGGTGATTCTAATTTTTATTGTAATTTTTTTTGATTATTTTTAACAACAATTAGAACCTAATAGTCCTATAAGCTAAAAAATTAAATAAGTTATTATTACAATTTTTGTAATAGGGAGAGTATGGTGCAGCAATGCCAGGTAAGGGCTATTTTCACTTGGAAACATTGCCATCTATATTTCCAAGTAAAAATCGTTGTCACTGTTGCCTGACAACAGGCTGCTCGAAGTGGGTATCGAACCCGGGACCTCTGAAACAAGTCCCGTCGCTCTTAACCGCTTACCTACGGGCGAGCCCTGTTCATTAATAGCACAATTTTTTTTTTCAATATTTATTATTATTTTATTGATTATAAAATGAAATTGTTTTAAAATATTTAGTTGTGGCTGGTCAGTTCAGTGGCTACACGCTGTTCCGTAAAGCAGCAACATTATCGCAAAAGGGTTAAAAACTTCATTTAAAGACACTAAAATTTCTTCTCACACTCAATTTTTCCACTCTGGCACAAGCTCAATATAACCCCAGAGAAAATCTAGCTCTGATCGTGCCCCTGGTGCAAATTGTCTCCAACTCTCCAGTTATTGCTAAGCATAGTTTATTCCCAGTATGCGTGGCTCCGCAAAGTTCCCTTATTCCAAATATTAATATATGAATATCGGAGTCGCAATACTAGGTCGAGAATTCAAGAAAGCAAAATCACACGATTATTTATACTTTATATGCGAAACTTTGACCTTTCATATAAACGTTTTGCATCGCGTGAGTTCAAGTCAGTTTAGGCGCCTGAATAAAATATTTGCGTGCCGTTGCCCTTTTACTAATTCATAATTGGATCTTAACTGAATACTTAAACTGTTATCGAATCTTGTTAGAATATCCCTATAAATAAGCTTTGTGTGTACATAAGATACACGGCGCGAAATAAATGGTTGATTTATGAGCTCTGTTTACCTAACGTTGCTGTTTTTAATTCAATATTATAATTTTGCCTTACCGTTATTAAATACAAATATAAAAACGTATTCAGAATAAATTAATGCAAATTGCGTTTCAGAAATATTCCACAACCAATGAGAATTTTTCAATTAAATTTAATTTAAAATATTGTATTCGTAGCTTACAAGGAAAACCCCAGGTATACTCTTCGGGGATTTTGATGAAACTTTGCATGGTGATGTAGTCAAAACGAACACTTACAAATATTATAGGCCTACTAATTTTTTTTAATTATGGTATAACAAAGCATTGATACATTAAACCACATTAAATAATAAAGAAAAACACCTATAAATTTTGTATTTTCTTTATGACTGCGTTATATAAACAAGAATTACAACTACAATATTTATATAAAATACACGATTATCCAATCGAATATGTTTCTAGAAAATTTAATATATATTTGCCATGACAAAGAATATTATAAATTGCAACTATTCCATTATATCATATCGACAATAAATAAAATAAAAATATATGTTCAGCCAGTACACTGATTAAAAATTACGCTTATATTTTTATTAAGTTTTTACAGTTTGATATAATTGTATTTTGCTATATACATTGTTCAAACTATAGATTTTTTCAATAAAATTCTATCGTATTTTAAACGAATGGTTCGGTTGTTAAAAAACTATTAATTTCATGCTTTTGAGAAGTACATAAAAATTACAATAATGCATTATGAAATACAAGAAATATATAGTGAATTGGAAGCAATTATCTCAATTCTAGTAACGTGCAATATTCTTACACCTATTTTCAAAATAATTTAGTTAATTAGTAATTAGATTTCAATTAAAGAGTTAAAGCCCATGCGAGCAAATACAAAACGTGATATTAACATTTTCTATAAATTTTGCTTAACTTCCTTCAGAGCTTGTGTTTTATGCATAATCATGAATGATCTAATAGTTAGATTTAATTACAATTAAATTAAGAGAAAATGAGCTGTTCGGATATATAGACTTACAGAAAATTAACTACAGTTGGTAATTGCACAGTACAAAACTGTAATTATAAATATAAGCTTATCTGGATAATATTAATTCGATTATATATTAATTAATCACGCCTTTTTCAATACATTCCTATTGGAAGAAAACGGATATAATAAATGAATGATACATAAAAAATCCATCTTTCATTCTGGTGAAACCCGAAGTATAACCGTACATCAATCAAAGGAAAAAACCTAACGCGCCGCTAGATTGTCATAAAACTATATGAATCATGTTTGATATTTCATCGGAACATATGTGAACCGAGACTGACAACTTTTGCCCCCTAATGTTAGCGATTTTTTCCTTTTTCTCTTGACTTTTGTTGAGTTTCCCTCTACACGCCCTTGCGATGTCTTAGGGCGAATGGCTGATTTATTGTGTTGGCACAGGCTTAAAGTTCGTACACCGTTACACCTCCAACACGGAACCGCCGCGAGTTTCCTGTACGAAAAAGACACTTTGTTCGACTTAAATCGGTGTAAGCGAAACAAAGATTAGGTAAAAGTAAAGTCAAGAAGTCTATTTGCTAATCGTTAGTCTTGTTTTGTTTCTAGTTCGGAATAATTTAACTGGGTAAGACGAGTGATTTTTGTAGGAAGCTTTACCTACTTGGATATGTTAACTGATTTCATAATTAAACCACTTAGTTTTAGGCCTATAATATTTCAATCTTCATAATTGAACTATCTTATTATTATTATTATATATCAACTATATAATAAAGCAAAGTTTAATCAAAATCTCATAAGAGTAAACCTGAGGTTACCCTTGTGAGAGCAGTATCATATCTGAAAGCTTTAAATTATAGCAATTATTTTTTCATTTTTCAAATTTTACATATATTTGTTTATATATATATATATATATATATATATATAATTTATATATTTAATAGACAAGTCCTAGATTTTTTCAATAAATTAATGTTTATTTTCCAAACAATATATCCAATAAATTAATAACATTGTATTTTTTGTAGATATTTAATTACGACTTTACTTTTATCTGGTACATAATTCATTTCTTTATATTAAAAAACTTTTATACTTAATATTCTGTATTCTTCGTCATTAATAGAGTTATTAGTCTATATATAAAATATTTTTGACAGAAGAAATCTGATGATGGAACGTATCTAGTTCCGAAACGTCGTAATTAAACATCTACAAAAAACAAATTGTTTTTTTATTGGATATATATATATATATATATATATATATATATATATATATATATATATCATTCCTATAAACCAAATTTATTAAAACAAATTTCTATTATAATTCAATTTAGATAATACATGTATAAAAATAATTCATCAAACGAATTAAAATATGCACTAATTATATGGTATTGATTAAAAGTATTCATGAATTTATTATCATTGTTTTATCTAAATTAATCCTAAATTAATTTTACTGTTTGTCGATTTAGAATATTTTATTATAAATATTTAATTCCAAACTAATTAACCACTGTGATATGAATAGCATATATTTCATAAATATTTTGCATTTTGAATAGTAGATATAATAGTATATAAATAGATTAAAATAGTATTTGAATATTATCAGGCATATTTTTTTGTAATTATTAAACTTACTTCTGTAATTTGTTTATACAAAAACAATGAGCAGAGACAGCAAGTTATAGGAATAATAAGAAGTAGTATATTAAAAATTTAATAAAATTATTATGTTACACAATTATTTGAATTGAAAGGAAAACATACTAACATTAAATAGAAGTCTATTTAAAATCTAATGAATCTTGAATCAAGTCTGGATGCACGAAGCTCAAAGTTTTATTGATTTACACCTTGAAATTATTAATTATTACTAGAATATTATTAAGGTATAAGCAAATATGATGAAAAAATAGCATGGTGACACAAAGTATGTAATGATAAAGATCGTATAAAATAAGTTCATAAAATGGAATTGAGAAAATTTTTTATATCAAAAATATTTTTATAAGGTGCAACTAAGATAGCATGGTATATTTTTGTTCAAGTTACGGAAATTAATTTGTTT
The DNA here is from genome assembly GCF_003426905.1 of Ctenocephalides felis. Taxonomy (NCBI): domain Eukaryota; kingdom Metazoa; phylum Arthropoda; class Insecta; order Siphonaptera; family Pulicidae; genus Ctenocephalides; species Ctenocephalides felis. The sequence goes on from NW_020537324.1 coordinate 7,941,655, forward strand.
CCAAATAATTATTTATATTTTTGACACAAATGATTCTCATTGGATTGACGTCTTTTCGCTCTAATGTTAATTACACTATATTTTTTACTATTTCCTATTTAAATATAAATACATACCAAAATGGTGTTTCTAGACACTAGTTTTAATGTTAAATAATGTAGCTATATTTTTAATATTTTCTCTTACTACTGAAATAAATGTTCTAGGCTCCATATTGTATATAGTACCCACTCTTCCTTGAAGAACTTGAAAAGCTTTATGTGTGTACAGTCGCCTTGCTGTGCAAATAGATTCGTTTACGTCTAAAATTGTTCAACAATTGTATTGTCGTGACATTCTATCTATTCTTCAGAAAGCTCGACCATTGTTTGGAAAGAAAATGCCTGTGAGTCGATGTCATTGTATCTCAATACAATACAATGACTCGCGGAAAGCACGTTGACGCGTTTTATTGTGAATTATTAAATTTGTTAGCAGAAAATAAGAACGACGAAGACCAAATTCTCAGACGACTATTGTGAATATAATGTTTGTTAACGAAAAAGATAATGATCTCGGCGACCACGTGCCCGCCGGATGATGATGTAAACATAAAGAATTTGGAGCTTTATTGTTATAGATGACCTTTGACATAATAGCTGGATACACATCTATATAGTGAATAAAATATGTAATATTCGAGTAGAATTATCAGATAGTCTGAATGAATGATAAAAATCTAATCAGTTATAAAGTGTGTACATTTGTATATATCGGATGGCGTAAAGCCGATTGAACTACATCGGAACCGTAAAGATACGAATAAAAAGTTAATATTTGATATTTTTATGACATTACTGATATTGAAAAACACTAATTATAAATGAATTTATTTATTCAGTCTTTCAGTTTATATGCTCAAAATAAATAAAATTAGTATTTCTAACTACATAATCGAAATTTTTGAATTTGATCGGTTTTGAAATGCAATAAATCATTTCTTATCCGAATTCTGACCAAGAAAACCTTTGGACAGATATCGCTATAATAATACTTACTACAGCATGTATTATCTCTGGCTACATGTCCTGAATACATGTAACTCCTTATCTATCAGATTCAACTGATTCTCGTATGGCAGACGCTAAAACCGCAGCTCATTATTTATTTGACGTAACATTGGCTTGCCTTGGGATTTGTAAGGCCGCAGCATTACCATAAACAAAACATTGAAAGCTCATTTACCAGACCGGAAGATGGGGTCGCCATATTGTATCCTGTTTCCTGTGTCCGGAGCAGCAACTAGCCGCGCGGCAACACCGTTAACGACCACGTCGACATCTCGGCACCCACGCGGCGGCAAGATTTGTGTCTTAATAGGATACTAGGGCCTTTGTTTGATTGCTGAACAAATTAGAGTGATGAACCGAACCTACACACAAATATATATATATATATATATATATATATATATATATATACACATATATATTGATAAATAGTAAAATAGCTAATAATATGAAATATGAAAGAATAACATTGTTTATACAGAAATACAAAATTATATAAGACGCAAAAGTCAAATTTTACATACCAAATAAAAAAAACTAAAAGTAAACCAAATAAAACAAATTAATGCAGTTAACAATTTATTAAACTGTAGCACAAATGGCAGGAAAAACAAATAAGAATGTTGAAAAAAAAACAAACAAAAGAAGGGCTTCGTTTCTTGACACAAGTGGAATTAAGGAAAATGAAACACGATTCAGCAAATCTTCTAAGTTCGACATTTTTTCAATATATAAAATGGAAGCATGATCAGTTTTAAAAAAATGTTTGAGATTAGTCTGAGAACATTGTTGTCGAGGATTTTTTGAGTTATTATTCGGGAAGTTCTTGGTGAAATCGAGGACAGTATGGCAGTTGTTCACCAAATTGTATATCCACTAATGTTGACCAAAAAAATTGAGATGTATGGCAATGAAGTTGCTTTAAAATACTTTGATTGACCTTTTAATTTTGATTTTTTATATATTTATGTATGAAAATATAATTATATATTGTATTATTTCTTCTACAAACGTATGAGTCAGTGAAACACAAACTAATAGAAATTCAATCCCAGAATCAAGTGTACAACAGGTACATGGAATTAACTAAATTCACATTCAAATTTAATACGTTAATATTTATTGTATTAAATTGAAAATAAAGAAATTAACACTCACAGAAAAAGCATAGTTGTAAATGAAATATTTATAATAAAATGTATATTATAATTAAAAAATTAAAAATAACATTTCCTCTTTGTTGCAGGTAAGATGACTTATTGCAAGTGCTCTGGATTGTTTGATGCACACGAAAATTTACTTGTAAGTAATAGATAAAAAATGCTAAGGAAAATTAGGGAAATTAGAAAAAGATTAGCTTGAACATTTATTATTTCAAAATGGGTATATGAATTTTTTTGAATATGCATTTTTTAAAGGTTTAACATTGATGAATATAACCTTTACATAGGACAAGTAAAATATGTTAAATGAATTTGGATTGTAATGTTGACTTTTACGCTCGATAAATGCATTATATAAATGATTGTCGGTTATAACGACTTTCGTACATAATTTTTCACGAGTTTGAGTCTCAAACTATTTGTACTTGAAATAATTACTATCTCTAGAATAAACCAACTATTCGGTACATGGAAATGGTACCATAGAATATCCATATAGGTACATTCGAATACAGGTAAACAATAATCATTATTAATGGTCCGGAGTATCCGAGGCACAGCACGTCAATAGCACGTTCATTATATCAAACAAGTTTATTAGGGGGAAAATTATCGGTTTTATCGTCATAATATCGATGATAACGATGTTAATGATGTCGGTTTTGTATGCGGTGCCAGTAGTGTATTACATAGAAAAGAGCCGGTTAACATTTTATTGGATTTGCCGACTGTTTGTGGGGTAATGATCTATTTGGAGAATTGATATATGGAAATTAAGATGTGTAATTTGAAATTATGAATATTGCGTTTAAATTGCTCATCACCATATTATCCAAAAACGCCGGATAATGAAATTTAAAATACAATACGAATGAAAAATATATATGAAGTATAATGTGCTGTTGATTGCTTTGAACTGCCCAAGTAATATAAATGAATCCATAGCATTTTTGATATTTTCAATGGATTATCACATATTTGAATTTGACAATTTTAATTTAATTTTTCAATTACTTCAGTTAATCATCTCAATTATTCTCTCATTTAATGTAATTATTAATCAGTTGCTTATTTAATGCGTAAATGATAATTGCATAGTCTTTTATCGAATTATTATCAAGAAATTTTTATATTATGTTAATTATATTATGATACTAACACTATGCGCTGTGCAAAAAAATTGTTAACCAATATATTCATTGAATATTGTTAAAAATTTAAATGGATATATGTATCAACTATTCATTAAATCTATACTATGGACACACAGCACTCCTTTTTGCACTACTTATCAACTATTTCAAATTGTACAAAGTTTTGAGACGCACTTTGTCTCATCATCAGTATAATATATTTTATATCCAATCACTAAAATATGGACTAGAACTAGAACGTTCGTGTTATCCGATGCACGACCTATGACTCACAATTATCAATGGCAAAGAACACTACTAATAAAACTAATTTTATTAAATTATTATTCAGTTGTAATTAGATGAGATAAGAATTGTGGTGTTTCTAGAAAAATATTTACAGATCATTTAATAGTAAATTGAAAACCTCATAGAAAAAACTGCATTCTTAAAACGTATGCTTTTAATAGAATGTTGTTCAGTTTTGCACACCAAGACTGATCAATTGCAAGTATTGAATTGTACTTTATATCAAATTATAAGATGATTAAAGTGGAATTTTATGACATTTGTATGAATTGAATATTATTTATTTCTTAGAGACTTATTTCTTTAGGATCATTTTGATAGGGACATTCTAGCAAAACAATTTGATACGATCAAACAATTTTAGAGATGCTCATCTTCAAATAATTTTAGAAATCAGAGAGTTGGAGTTCCAGGGTGATAATTTCAAAATCATCTAATAGAATGAAATATCAACATTTTTGAAAGTATGTCTTCTAATAAAAGTGCATAGCAAAAGTCCTTAACATTATACTTTTTTATCTATGGCCATTGATGACATCCTTTTATTATACTCGCGTGCATTCATTTACATAATTATCTCTAATAAATATTTCAAATACATGATTTTTTTTACTGAATATAATAATTTTAAATATTGAGTAAACTGTCGGACTCAGCTCTCGGCCATCTTGATCCCGTATATTTCATAACCAGGTGCTTCACTCATATGCGCTCACGCAATTATAATACGCATCCAATTATAATGCCAGACATAAAGTATACACGGTGTAAATTATTCATTGATTTTAATCTCACATTACCTCGTATTACAATATTGACGTGAGATGGTGCCGTGTTTGTGAAGATAATACTCAAATTGATGAACATACAATAGGGTTCCGCATTTTCACTATGGAGTGTGTTCCGTTCATACGCATGATACAAGAGTAGTATAACATATATTGCAGGCAAACGTTCTGTTTTTGTATACTGTGTTATATAAGCATGTTTTAATATTTGCTTACTAAATTGAATTCTACGACTAATTATAATTGTAAAAGGATAATAGTTAGGTTGGAAAATATCGAGGATATTTACATTGCGATAAATGAGTGCCTTGTTAGTTTTTGGTCGAGAGTCTTTGGAAAAAAATCTGTTATTTTTATTAACTTCCGATAGGAAAAGTTATAGTCATCTTTCGAATCGAAATTGTATATTTTTGTATTTCTTTAGGTTTCAGAGGTTTCTGAGCATTTTGGCATACCTTAGAAAAAATGGATGTGTGTGCGTATGTATGGAAACCATTTTTCGTTTTGTTTTTGGAATCACGCGATTTGAATTATTCAAAAATCATTGATAAGGAGACGTGCTGATTAGGTTTTAGGGAGAGTTGGTCTAGCCGTTTCGGAGATAGAAACCAAAGAGTGCAGAACATAGTAATTAAGTTTTTGAGAGAACTGAGCATCCAGTTTGAATGATTCAAAAAATATTTCACTTGTATTTAATTGATTAAATTTTTGAAAAAGCAGGTCCAGCGGTTTCAAAGGTAAAAAAAATGTCAATGCCAGAAAAAAAAACTCAAAAAATTGCCATTTGGTGGTCGAAAATCAGATATTTGCAAAAATATATATTAACCGACATCAATGGGTACCAAAAACTTTCAAAAATTTAAAAAAAAATTTTCAAGATTTCAAAAAATACCAGTATTTTACATTTTTTTAAATTTTTCAAAAAAAAAAAAAACATAATTTTGAAAAGGGGCAAATATTTCAGTTTTTCAATATTCATTTGGCACTTTTTGCTCCGTATCTTTAAAACGGCTGGACCTGCTTTCGCCAAAAACTAATCAGCACGTTTCCCCATCAATACGAATCGAATATTTTGAATTATTCAAATTGGTTGATCTGTGTTCCAAAAATTGATATCTGCACATACTACGTACACACACACATACATCATACTTTTTCTAAATATTGCCAAACTGTTCAGATAACTATGAAATATAGATATATAAAAATTATAATTTTAGATTCTTTAGATTATCCTTAAAAGAAAAGTGAAGAAAGTTTTAAAATACGAAATTTCCGTGTACCAGTGAATATTTTTAATTTTCAGTAAGCTTTTCCTAACAAAATGTAGTTCGCGTGTCGCTTATTAAATTAATCAGCAGATAGAAACGTTTATGATTATATATTGGTAAATATTTTTCTTCGAATCAGAAACGTATTTTTGAACACGAAGGGAATTCAATCATAAATACCATTAACTAGTGCTGGATTCGATTTCTTATCGCGTAAATTATTTTTAGAAATATACGTCTATATTATTAACAGAAATCCAACCATACAATTTGCTTTGCGTGCTCCGTCGACTTTTTGCAGAAATGTATAAAATCGACGATAATAGCTAAAGAAATTTATTGCTTCAGCTGCATGAAAAAATGTCATAATTTTCTGCTAATTGTATTTCTCTATTAAGATGTTTTTAAACTGGGACAACTCAAATTATATTATAATAATTAAGAGTTTTAGTTTGCATTTTTCGCTCGGAAAGAACGCGCTATGTTTATTTTAATCAACTGGGGATATCATTTTTCTGAGAATTGAAGCGTAGAAATGTTTTAATTCTTTATTTATGGAAGTTCTTTATTAATATATTTTTATAAGTACTCTTACATAAACTAAAAACTAGTGGTGCATAGCATCATGCCTTACAATAAATTGCTGGAGAATTTTGAAAATTTTGAAAAATTTGGTTATATGTAATTAGTAAAATATGAGTTCATACATCAACGTGCAACGTGCAACGTGCAAAGTGAACTATAACAGTTAATTTCAATACCCTTTTTTATTATTTGAAATTTTTTTCAATGTTATCTTATATTACAAAGAACTATTTAATAAGTAAATTTTAAAACTGCGCCATTATTCAGCGTCACTGGCGGAGCAATTTGAAATTTGCATAAGTTCTGAAATATTCGCTTGCTTTTAATTAAAGCAAACGCATTTGGCGGTCTGACATAATCAGAACAATTTCCATATTCGTTTATAGTTTTCGCGATTTGATTAAATTTCCGCAAAGTGCAAATATTAGGAATGTGCAAAGCTCCTTCTTCTTGCAATGTCTTTCCGCCCTCACTACATTATTTAAATAATTAGTGATTCAAAGTTTACATCAAGCGAACATTTACTCAGCGAAAGTAATGGATATTAAAATCAAATGTTGTGTGTACTCGGAATATTCCCTTAGCTAATTCTGTTTGACTATTTAAGTGTTTTACATCGTTTCAAGAATGTGGTTACTATTCAGGTTAAGTCTGATAATACGAAATGTTATTTTAAATTGCTTTCTGCTCTCACGAACTGCAACGTATATGGTTTTAAAATCTTGGGTAAATACTATTAATAATTGATATTTAGCTAACAAGATTTTCTTTATTTTCACCACTATAGGTATCAGAAATTCTTGTAAATACTGGTTTATTAAATATGTATGAAATTATTTACTATTTGCTCATCTAGGGCTCGCTCGTGAGAAAGCCAATAAAAAAAGCTCTTGTTCAAAAAAATGTCTATTCCAAATTTTATAAGTTTTTATGAGAAAACCAAATATAGTGTTTGTGTTATAAAAATTCCGATGGAATCCAAGACTGCCAAATAATTCATCGAAATGTGAGATATTGACCTATATTTTTATCACCATAAAATTTTATCTAAAATAGCAATATATTTTAATTCCTATTTATATTTTTACTACCAAAATATGTTCACGTGAAGCAGGAAACAATCTTTACGCTATACAACTCCAAAATTTGATTTAAAACTTTCAATCGTGATATGCCAAGAAGAAACTTCAAACGATATGAATACAAAAAACTGTACAACTTTTGTAATACATTTTATTCCAATGCACGTCCCATTTCTTATTTTGAATAAAAACTTGCTCGTAAGTTAGATTGATATTTTTGCTTTTTCATTTTCTTACGTCGTGCATTAGGTTTTATCTGATGCATCTGATGGGAAAATGTTGGCATTAGTTAGAATTTTATAATACAAGTTTCATGATATCTAGATATATTTTTTGAGAAATGTAATTTGATTACATTCATAATACTGCCTTGGAGATTGATAACAAAATAAGAAGATTCTTTGAAATTTCATATCTACAGTCAATTATAGGTTTATAAATATTTTATGGATATACAATTTTGCATCATTAGAAGCATTCTGCATTTCTATAAGTATGTATTTTATTGATTCTTGAAAATTAAAATTACTAGTGAGAATGACAAATATTTTTCATTGCTAAAATAGTGTGACTAATATAAATTAATATTTCATTGTGTTTTTTATTTATAGATTTATTCTCTCACACATTTGAATTATTCATTTTCCTAGGTAACATATGCCTCAAATTTATTATGATATATCCGAACAATTTTTAACTGAATAATTTAAACAAAATATGATTGAATACTTTCACCATACCATCATATATCAATTTACACATAGCAATCATTTTCAAAAGATCACAAGCTTTATATTACATCACTTGCAAAAAATTGTCGCGTCACGTTTGTCACGCCTGAATAGCTAATATTGAGTTTCTTTTTTGTTAGAAACGGTTTATTAAATTCACATGTCATGATATACATCTCGTAGCAAATGCGATACAGGACCTCCATAAAAGCTCAATTTTTTGCCAAAGTTTATTTAAACGGGTATACCCATATGACACCCAGAAAAGGGCTCGAGGTATGTCAATTATTCACAGAAATTCAGGCTGCGGGGAAATATTAGTCTGGGAAGGCGAAGAGTAAATATAATTATGTATAACTTAATTATATATGTGGGTAAAAGTATTTTTGACCTAAAATTGTCATTTCTGTTAAATGAATATGAGTTTCTCTCAATGTAGAATATTTACTACTGCACTTAAACTAGTGTGAGTCTTCTACTCTATACTTGTTTCAGTGTCATTAGTAAGAAATATTTATTAGTTAGTAAAGAGCTATAGCAAATAAATAGTTAGGAGTTTTATTTTTTTAAAGAGTTTAAAAGTACTGGCTTTAAAACAATTAGCTGTTATTTGATGAATATTTAAACAAAAGAAATTTACACTAGTTCCATTAATTTATTTATCAACCTCGTTATGATTATGTATGTTTCAATTATATTATCATAATATTTCAGGTACAATTAACTTGATATTATTCCCCAATCAATGACATGGAATATGATTTATAAATTTATTAAAATAAAATGAATAATTATCCGCTCGAATATTTAACACGTAAAATCACACACTACGCAATAAATCTAAACAATATCCAATAATGTAGGTCACATATTCATGATTCAATTAATTAATAAACTATTTTGAAATTAATGACAACATATCATAAAGTTCATTTATCGGAGCCGATGCGTGAACAGCACGTATAAATAGAATTTAAAAATACATCATGAATTTATTTGCAAGCTGCCGTTGTTGTTTATTGTCATATTTATTTTTACTTTGGCTTTGATGTTTTTTGCGTAGGTTATTGAAAATAAAAAGCGTTGGAAAATAAATATAAAAAAGCTGATATTTGCAGCGCTCTATACGGTTTTGTAAAGGCAGATGGGAATATGAAATAAGAGATATGAAAGAACAAAAGCAGTTGTTTACAAGTTAAGAAGTTTTTCTCATTGATTTTTTGTTGCATGATATATAAAAAATATAAAAAAATGTCTTTATGCTCAAAATAATTATTGGTCTCAATTTTGTTTCACTTTTAGGCTCAGAAACATGGTTCTGCATACGAATATTCTGAAAGTTTAATATTCGCCCCTTTTTTGCGTTCAACTTTATTTTTTTGCGAAAAATTCTACAAAATGAAATGCCTCTCCGACATGTTCGTACAGCATCGGCTGGCACAAAGAAATAACTGCGAAAATGTCATTGAAAATCGCTTTAACAAACTTTTCTAATTAAATAATCATTAGCCGGTCGAGGCTCGGTTCTCTTCCAAACGGTGAACAAGAAAGACGGTGACATTAATTTTTATCAAAGTTTATGAATGATTGCGCATAGGTTTTATTTATCGAAAGTAACGCTGAGGTTTTTTCCACGTTTCGAATCATTAATTACGAAATGTATACGCAAGTTTTTATTCGCCGAAGATCCCACAGAAATGTCGACTATTGATTTTATACGAATCGAGCTTTTATTTGAATATTTCCATGGATTAGAAATGGAATGGCAAGTTTAAAATACTATTGCGATATGAGAACATTTGAAAATTCTCATAAATTAAAAATATTTTCCAGAGTAATGTATACTCCTAACTCCTTACACAGAAACAACTGCTATAATTGCTTCATTTAAAATTTGGTCGTATTTATTGTAGAGCTTCTATTCTGAGCAAATGCATTTTATTTGAATATAAACGACTACGTGTTCAAACGTAAATGCTGCACCCGACTGCCAACAACAGCGTCATTTGCTCTTTCTGAAAATATCAATACAGCAATTTCCTTTGAGAAATTTTGTGAAATAAACACTTGCAAACGTGCTTCCAGCTTCTGTTCGCGAATTACGCGCATGTAACGGCAAATTGTTTTAACGGGCATCGACCTGACATACGGTTACTTTATGCGACATTGCGTTTACGATTTTGCGACATTCTCGTCTTGGAAGGATCTCTCCACCGCCGACGCGAAGGCGTTCATGCGTCTTTGCGTTCACGTAACATTTAAAGAGGAGCTTACGTAATGGATTTATCGCCTATGTTCCAATGTTTTTAATGGAAATATTCAAGATATATTTATTTTCGAGTCTAGCAATGTATTTTTCTTGACACTCTAACATATAAATAATGTATACTTAATAGTAGTTAATATTATCAAAAAACTTATCAATATCCAGTACTTCATTTGTAGCAACCGTTCATGTTACGTATTATTCATCAGCCAAAAATTTCATGTGCAACATATTTATTTATTAGATACTGTTTATGGAAGTTGATATAAATTTCTTTATCAAAAATAGTTGTATTAAAATCAAAATGATATTTGAATAAATCATTCTAACGAAGTATAAGTATTTAGACATAATTGTTAATTGAATTATTTCATAGCATTCACAAGAATATTACATTATATCAAATAAATTATCACACAGAAACAAGTCTATTATAAGAATTCGGAAAAAAATGTTTTCCATAGCGAATATATAGATGTTTCGTAATTATTATACGGAAGTCCACGTTTGCTTAATGGATTACAAACCATTAATTCCGACAAGATAAATATGAATAATAATTTATTCATATAGTGATTGCGTTGAAAGTATATCACGTTATTAAAATAGTTAATTAATAAAATCAAATCAATACTACTAGCGCATCTGATAAAAGTACTTGGTTATTTCAGCTGAGGTCTGAATATAGATACTTGAATTTTAAGAAATCATCAAATGTTGAAATAATGGTCATGTTTTTAGGACATGAAGTCCGACATACAATCACAGATATTATATGTTTGTTTCAAAGTTACCAATTGGAAATTACATAATTAGTTTTTAGTGAGAGTGAAAACTTTATTTAAGATATTAACAGTTAAAATTTTAACTTATTAGCTGGATCTCAATTATTATTAAGTAAATTATTTACACGTAACCGTAAGTACATGTATTTTTGTGCTGTAAAAAATGTCTTTTACATTTTTTTCAAGTTGAAATTTTTGCACGTTTTTTCACGGGTCCGTATTTTGTTGTTCTTTTTTCATTTATTTATCTGGGATTGATTATTTGTTCTTTCGTTATTAAGTACTTGCATCTGAAGAATTATAATCTATTTCTATCTATATATTATATCAATGTTCAGTACCTGTTGGTTCAATCAAAATTAAACCGTGAATACCTCGTCGCACTTTAACATGATATTTCGCATGTAGAGCAAGTAATGATTTCTCATCAATATGCCATTATTATTACCTCGCTTTCGCATGAATACATTTGACAAGATAAAATGTCAGCTGTCCACCGTGTGATTTAAATTCGATATAATGCACAGAACACGGTGATTTGACAGAGTGTCATTAAAAAAACATCAGAATTCATATTTATCGGGAACGATACTTTGCGCGGATTTTCGAATCCGATACCCCGTCGTGTTAATTACCAACATGGAGGATAAATTTGAAACGCGTGTTCATCATATCAGATGTCATTATTCGCAAGGCCGTTTGTTTAGGGTTGGCTTTAGGGTTTGGGTTGATTTTCAAGTGACTCTCTTCAACTCCGTATCCGCCATTTACAAATAAGCCACCATTTTATTATTCTCCTCATTTCCAGGCGAATTCATTTTGTTTCATAATACGTCTCACTTCCGCGCGCGACCTGCACAAGGCTTCTCTCTCGTTTTATGGTGATGAATGCTCTGCGAAAATATAATTCGTATTCGCGAAAGGCCGCACCGAGACAATATTCTATTTAACACTAGTACAAACATTAATTAATGATTCAATCTTTTGTATTATCGGGGCAAAACGCTGAACGGCGCGTCCTGAGCAATGCGAGGATATTTGAACGCCGCGCGGACGTCGGTAATGAAAATTACGCCAAATGAAATTGCGATAATTATTTGAATGTGGCGTTTAAAGTATTTCAATAATGTAAATGGCACAGAAATGGTTAAAATGTGCGTGGTTTAATTAATGAAGGAATATATTTTATATCCGAGGGACAGAAATACTCGCTGATTGCATGGATTGAAATGGAATTTCAACTCATTCTAGATTTTAATATAACAATTTATTGGAAATTTAAAAAATGGACTATAACTATGTATATGACATTTGATATACAAAGTCATCATATTCATAATTTATATGAATTACATCGTGATAAAATTAATAAAAATCAATTTAAGTGTATACTACGTGGGTTATTTATAGTAATTTCAAAAGAATTGAAAATGAAATTTTTAAAATGTTTGTTTCAGTCTTCTGAACATTTTAGCATAGTTTAGAAAAAAATGTGTGTGTGTGTGTAGTTTATATATATATACACTTAGATACAATATTACATCCACGATTTCGAGAGCATGGATAAACCCATTTGAATAATTAAAAAAAATATGGATTGCTATTGATGGTTGCCATATTGAATAGTTTTTGGAAAAGGCAGGTCTAGCCGTTCTTACATACAGAGTAAAAATATGCATGATATAGTGTAGTAATATACACTATACACGATTTGAATAATTCAAAAAACATTCGATTGCTATTGATGGGGAGACGTACTAAATAGTTTCTGAAAAGGCCAGTTCCAGTCGTTTTGAAGATACGGAGGCAAAATGTGCTTATGATTGTTTAGTAATATACATTCCGTTATAATTTGAGTAATTTTCGCATTTTATCGTAACACATCTACCGATAAATTATACAAATATGATTTGAAAATTTTATGTATGAAAAATACAGTTACAATTATTTATTGAGATTTTTATTATTTGTACTAAGCATATGCTATATATTGTAATTGATGTATGAATTAATCAAACAAATAATATTTGTCACTTATTTCCAAGATTTCTATGTATTATTATTAAACGTGAGTGCATCTTATTATAAATTATGTCATCATGACATATATCATAATGAAATGATTATGTAATTTGTAATATTTAAGAGTTATGATTTTTTTGAAAATGAAAAGACAAATGTTTTATCTGCGGCATAATATTCAACAAAATTACATATTTTTTCCAAAATTAAATCATATTTATATCTGTTGTGTTTAACATAGTTTAAAATCTTCCACAGCAAACTATCATCAGACCATTATCTGTAGTTTATGTGGTGCTATTAATAATTCTATGTACTCCTGCATGTGTTTTGGTATATATAAAGACTAAAATCACAAAAATTTTATGGTGTATTACCGTGTATAGTCTGTGACGTCAGTAGCAGTCATGAACATTTGTTCTGCTGTCAGATAAAACTGCGAATTTATTACAACGCTGCCTAGGTCTTTATATTTCCCTCGAACACACTACCTAGGAAAATAGTGAGGGCGCTTTCTTAACGCACACATATATTAGTAAATGTGACAGCTTTCTTTGTACTTCGTGATAACACTGTATCAAAAATAATAAACCTCTGATTTTTTTTGGAAATACCTATATAAACTGCAGGGAATGTTTCTCGTTAGGGGAAATAATAGAGGAAGTAGTTTGACTTGTGGATAAATTATGCTATGTGATATTGGATCGTGCAGGTATTACTAATGAAATTTATTGTATTGGGGGTATCGCATATGGATATTCTATACAGATTTTTAGAATACGTTTACGTTTTTAGGACTTATAATACAAATCAGCATTTATAATATATAAATGCATGACTTAGGGGTCAATTGTTCGTTAAAATTTGTTTGTTTTTTCTTGTTCTTGTACTCTCAATGTTATTAAGAGCACTTAGCTCTTTAATTATGTCCATAAACATCAGTTAGTAGACTAAAAACCAATTATCCGATAAAATAGATCGTAACATCTCTTCATATAAATTGGTAGCAAAAACTGTCAAAATGCAATGTATTTGCTGTGCTTAACCTCACTTATGTGTTATCAGGACACATCAGAAATATGCAGTCATGATATTTTTTTTGACTTGACAGCAAACACAAACATATCATTTTAAGTTTTTGCTATTAATTCATATGAAGAAAAGTCTATATTATTGTAGAATTAGTGTCTTAGTCAATTAACTGATCTTTACAGACATAATTAAAAAGCGAAGTGCACCTAAGAACATTACTCTAAATAAACATAAGATTGTTCTAGACCATGCTTAATTTATTTTATAATTGAAATTTGTAGTATTTTCTGAATTTCAAAACTAATCCTAAATATAAGTTTTCATGCAAAATAATTTGTTCCTTTAAATTTTTATACATGGTGAGAGAACTAGGGTGTCCTTATGTAATATATGCAAATGCCTGACCTACTTCATGCTCTATATAATATTTCTCACATTCCGCTCCTAGATTATGATTTGTGATAGGCAGTACGTTAAATTTGATTTTGTACTTTTTGCACACCAAACGTAAAGGATAAATCTAATACGTACCGAGTTCACTCACATCAAGGGTATATATTACCTTGAAAGCATTGTAATGGTCGAATTATCACGATTTGAAATACATTTCATCTAACTTTTTTTCTCTAAGTATATACTTTTACTTGTTTGTATGTTTGTGCTAAACAGTGCATGTATCTCTGGATGTAGATGATTTCTACCCAGTTATGTATGTATGATGTATTCCACAAAGTCCAAATTAGAGCTTCTCCAGATGCCTGGTCTATCAATATGCGATACTAGTACTCAAATACAAGTCGATACATCCACGAGGCCGTCGGGCACAAAACAAAGAAACTCGGTAATCACTAATAAATAACTCGCGTTGTGGGAAACAAAGAACAGAGAAGAAAACCTCATGCATAATACAAAGGACAACTTTTGTTACTGGGGAATATATATGCGGCTTGCGGTACTACGTACATATATCGGTTTTGTTTTAACATCGCCGGTTCAAGTAACAAGCTTAATCCGATTTCTAAACCCAGACTATGTATGCACTCAGAGGAGTCGGTAACTATCATAATTACCAATCAAGATCTCTTTCTTCTATCCACTCTGGACTAAGATTGCCCCCCAATGGACGAGATAAGAATAGTGCTGGGTAATTTATACAATTTCTTTTGATTTAATAAATGTTTAACATTGGGTATATTGAATTTCAATTGACTTATAAAACGTTAATAAAAACAATTAAAATAACATCTTGACTACAATTTCTTATTAAAATTTATTCGTTGAACTTTTCACAAATTTTACTTTTTCATTTTATGTATATAGTGTAATTTTTGTATATATAATCAATAGCAATGAATATTTTTATTATTATACGAATGGTTTAATAAAAACAGATTTTTACCCGGAAGCAATATATTGTGATGGCACTCTCGTGGATACAGAACAATCGTGTCGGTTATTTTCGATCAGAAGGAATAAATATTTGAAGAAACGGAAATACAGCAACGACAATACCAATTTATCGGACAAAACGTCAACATCGATATTTCATCAATAAAGCTCAGCCCTAGAGAAAAGCTCGTGTGCACCGTTGCATCGCTCTTCTATTTGCTGCGAAAGTGCACTGAATAGCAATATGTTTTGTTGATTTGGAAATTTGCCTTTGTGTATTATCGAATACACTTTTTAACTAACTAGAGTAAAAAATTTAAAAATTCACTACAATTGATTTATACTCTAGTTAGACGTTATTTGAAATAATTTTAACTCACTACTTTCTCATTTCATATTTTCAAGTTTTCATATTTTGTCATATTCTCATTTTATTGAATTTTTCAGTTACGTAACTTTCTTAGTAATGATATAATATGGATATTTCTATTAACAAAAACGATATATAATTATTAATTTTTCTAAAATGACGGCTTATCCTAAGTTTGTTTATTAAGTTCTCTATACATGAATTGCAAATGCCGAAATAGTGTGTGTTCTCTCTGAAAAGCCAATTATTTTTAATAGTCTTGTTTTCGCTTTGCAATAAAAGGCTATTATTATGGAAATTATTGTAGATTACAAATTGCCATGTTTATAGCTAGTTTTATATTTGAAAAATATTTTCCATGGGTATAAAAATACTACACACACACACACACACATATATATATACTTAATAATATATATATATATATATATATATATATATATATATATATTTAGTAGAATAAACATTAATATTTTGTACTATTTCATTTATAGACAGCTATATCTCAGTAATTTATTTCATATGGTTATTGGCAATAATAAAAACAATAAAAAATATTTGTTATAGAATTGGTTGTATTTTTTTATTCAGTCGCGAGTATTTGTAGAAATAAATTTATTTTCTGCACTTCAAGTTAAGAATTTGATACATACATTCGATCAGATAAATTATCTTGTAAGTCTAAATTTAAATTCTGCATAATTTTATTCGAAAAAACATAATTTGACAATATGTTATACATCATACATAGGTCATTGGATATTAAAAGGAGAAATTATACTTCCTAATTAGTTTAGCTAGAATAATTTTTAAAAATTGTTTGAAGTTTTACCAGCATTTGTTATTACTAATTATAGTTTTGATCTATGATGATGATCTGTTATCAATGCAAAATGATGTATTAATAATATTTTCCCGAAGATCAAAAATTAAACCAAAAAAAATTGCTGAATATCAACTATTATGTACCTACAACTTATTGCCTTTAATGCTTACATATAAAAGTATCTGTATCAATATCTGTATAAATTATACAATCAATTTATTCTACAAACTGGATTTATGCATGCACACTAAGCTCTTTTTAAAAGTTTGAAGCATTTCTGGAACATGGTTTTTATACGTTAAATGAAAGTATAGTAAAACGCCAAATAAAAAGAATCGTTTACTAAGCAGTGCTTTTACAAACATTATCTGTATTTACAAAATATAATTCTCACAAATGATATAATTAATTCATTCAACAAACTCTATTTATAAATGAACGTGGAGCCTTTTTTTAAACGATTGCGACCTTTTTCAGGCTTAATAAATAATCCATTAAAAAAGAAAAAAATCTGTCTAGCGCATGACATGGTGTTGTACAGAAAATTATCAAAAGTAACCCGATTTTCGACCCTCGTTATCAAACAAAAGAAGCTTTCCTCCCCGATAAGCCGGACGCCGGTTCTCTGATCTTTT
The DNA here is from genome assembly GCF_003426905.1 of Ctenocephalides felis. Lineage (NCBI taxonomy): Eukaryota > Metazoa > Arthropoda > Insecta > Siphonaptera > Pulicidae > Ctenocephalides > Ctenocephalides felis. Next base: position 7,959,091 of record NW_020537324.1, read on the forward strand.
TGCGATGTCCGGTGAACGCCAGTCAAAACGGGCTTTGAATAAAAATCAGTTCCACATACACTCTTGTGGATACTAACAAAAATCTATATACTGACTAAAAATCAATGTGTATGCACCCTATTTGTATTCTATTCGTGTATCTGTGTGTCCGATTCCTATGCGCTTGCAGTTAATAAATAATGCATTACTAGAGATTCAGCGCGAATGTACGGATGCTCAGTTTTGCCTCGTACAATGACTCGGGAATGCTTTTGTGAAACGGACAGGATAGTTTTGCTTGGTCCACATTTTTGTTTCCTTATTTTTGTGAGGTTGCTTCGATTTACCATTAGCTTTTGAATTGGTCGTATGATATAGGAAATATTTTCTTAAAGTTTTTTAAAGATAAGAAGTTGTTTTGTAGACGATGCTGCATCAATTTTAAAAGTTTGGAATGAAGATATAAAGTTGAATTCGATCGCTTGTAGTATGTTGTAAAATTTTTATTACTTTGCCTTTATATGAAAATAGTCAAGTAACGAAGATGAAAATTACTGTATAATTATTTATCAACTTTCCAACAGCAAATTTTGTTTTCACCAGAAAATTAGATTTCCTATATTTAAGATTTTTGGAGTTTCAAGTACATCTCATAATTACATTTGACACAAAAATTGTGTGTGGATGCGTTTACAAATGTGGTTTCGTCGACGTTTTTTTAAAACGGCTGCTTTTATCTAAAAAATTAAAAAACGTAATAAAACTCAATAAGGATTCACGTTGGCAAATCTTGAGAAACGATCGGTCAAACCGTTTTTATATAATTAGCAGACAAAATCAAAATTGTTGTCAACGTTTTTGTAAAAATTCTAAACCGATTTTCAAAATTGTAAAATTTCTTAGAAAGATCAGTAGAAAATTGCGTTGATTAGTTATTGGTAAACTTCGATTGAGATTTTTCTTCATAATTAATTGTTAAAATTTGTTTTGACAATTTTAATTGAACTTTGCGAAGTGATGAAGATAATATTCTGAACTAGTTTCTTAAGATATTATAGGCTTCCTAAAATTAAAAAAAACATTAAAGTTTGGAATAATGAGTTCTTCAGGACATACATCTTTTATATTCATAAGTTCTTGGGTTTATGGAAGTTGATGCAATGTGCTTCAAGAAAAAATACCACACAACTTGGTCTATCTATTATTTTTACATATTACAAACATCCCAAAAATTGAGAGAAAACTTGTTTACTAACATTTATTTGAGAGAAGTTGAAACTACCCCCTAATTATAAAAAATGAGCAAAAAATTTATTTACCAAATAGCTTGTGATATCAAATCAAGAAAAGCCTAGTAAACGAAGAAAGAATCATTTTACTCCAAAAATGACGTAAAATTATATATTTTTATATATTTGGAATTTTGTTAAAATTATGAAAATTGGGGATACAAAATAGCCAAGACGAATATGATTTCATTAACCCCCAATATTTTAATAAAAATATCAATTCTCATTCATCTTGTGCATCTCGATACATTTACAAATATAATTCAGGTTATCTCAATAATCTCGTTGGTAATCAAAGTTTCTATTAGTATCATGGTCTCTCTATTATTGTGTTGTGCACTTATATTGGTTTAGTGATCAATAGACGTGACTTGGGTGCCTCAGCATTACTACTGCGCTGGGAAATAAGATCGAGGTTAATTACGTGATGTGGATTTCAAGCTTGGATCAAAGTCGATTAATTGAGATCGAAATTTGTGGCCATTGGACGTTGGGGCAGTCTCAAAGGAATTGCTTCGTAACAGTTCGATAGATTACGTTGGTTAATTTTGAGGCCAATTTGTGGAGTCAATGGTATATAGGAATTTTAATCCTATAAAATTACTATTTTTATACAATACTTGAAGTTTCATGAAAACAGTTGCTTTTTGTATCTAAAAATTTTTATATTTTGGTAATACTGTAACTGTTCTAAAAATATTTCAAGTCAAACTGGTAGTTTTACTAATTTACGTTCAGCATAATTTTTAACATTCTGCTACGGGTGTTGTTTATGACCGGTCTTTGCTTCAAGATTTTTCATTATAATTTAAACTTTTAGTAATTTTATACAATTTTAATAAAAAAGAAATTGAACATAACGTTTCTTGCATTTCATCGATCATCTGTATGTCAAACTCATCTCATATCCAAAACAATATAAAAATTTAAATTCAATACACTTTACATAAATAAGATACTGTCATCAAAGTTGAACCTTCTATCGTACAGAAGTATATCAACTGATATTAACTCCCATAAATTTAAAAAAAATGCACAAACAATTTCAAAATATAAATTCGAAAAAGTGAAATAGTTCCTTATTTACTGCTGCAATATTATTTCATTAAGAACTTTTTTATGTATATTTATATAGAGCATAAATATAACATGAAAGACGTGTATACGGCTGAGATAAAGAAAGTATTTGGCACGCGAAATATAATATTTTACGAGTGAGTATAAAAAATGTTGTTTTTTATTTATATATACGTATAATACACAAAATATTTATATTATCATAAAAATTGTATGCGTACATGCTGATAACTCTTGTGTTGAATATTTGGCGGAAGAGATTTAACAACATGTATTTATATTTTGCTCCTGAAAAATATGGAATACACTGAAAAATAAGTTAGACATTATTAACCATATAATTCTTAGGTACAAATACTTATTTATGCATAAAAATATCTGCATTTTATTCTCAAAGAATCGATCAGAATTTTGTTTATAGGCCCACGGAACTAGTCAGCATTTGAATTCCATTTAAAATATTGTGCTGAAAATTTGACGATAAAGATTTTACAGTAGTTTTTTTGCTCTAAAACTGAGCTATAAACTAATAATCGCAATTTAATTTTGGCACTATTAATTAGAATTTTATTTCTCAGTGTAACAAATTAGTCAGTAAATAAATTGTATTTGAAATATGAGTGTACTGAAAATTTGTCGATATATATTAACAGTATGTATTTATTTTTCGCTATGTAATTATTTTTATTTGGCACTTCTAATTATATTATTACAAAAATATTTATGGTATGTTTTAAATTTACATAATTATTATTAGCTTACTGAATTAATCAGACCTTCAATTAGTTTCAAAATATGATTTTACTGCATCAGTGAAATATTTCAAAACTGATTGTAATTAAGTTTTATTTTAAATCCTATGATAACAGAATTTCACATTTTAAATTATAAGGGAAATAGTATATAATTTATTATATGCTATATATTTTATTATGTGTTTTTGTCAATTTTTATACAAAGCAAGCTTTTTATTTGGTAATCACGTGTTTCGAGTCCAAAACCACATTTCAGACAACCTTATATCAAGCAGTAGTGATATTCATATCTATTTGAAATGTTAAAATTTAAATATTTAAGAAAAAAATCTTTTTGGATTACTGCGAAAAGTTAAAATATAAAATCTCAACATAATATAACAATTGAGAAGTATCATCACAACAGCTCTTAGAATTTTTAGTTGCCTCAGGGCGTTCAAGGTGCTATTCAGGTCTAGAGTATTTTGAAAGTCGCTTTTGTTTTTTTAATGATTTAAAAGTAATTATTCAAAAATATGTTTACAAGAGAGCATTTTCCAAAATTTATATTATTTTAGGAAATACAGCTTGACCACGATAATCCTCCTCTGATTATTTATACCTGGAAACTTCAAAAGCGATTTGCTCTTAACTGTCTGACTATTAAATTTGTTTTGTATTCTCAAAATAATAACAGCTCGTGAAAAAATGTAGTAACAATGCTTATCAAAAGTCGCATAAAATTTATGCCTTTACATCAGTATACCTCCCTAAAGAAAGCAATGAAATTATTTGATTCACAGAAAAATTGTTTTTAATGACCATATCGATAAATATTTTTGATCCATCGTTTTTACGACTGTAGAAGATGAATACTTGATTAACTATTCCAGAAATTTTATTGTTACAAAATACACAGAACGCCATAAAGAATCATTTTAATCCAGGTCAGTGAGTTTACTGGCCGTTAAACATTCGCAGTTTTTGGCATAAATATATTTATTATCTACTTAGATGTTTTTATTTTCATTTTACATCGAGTTATCTCTACAAATGTTTCATCTCAGCATTCGGTGTCAACTTTACAATTAGTGCTGCATTATAAAACGTCTGTCTGCTCGAAGCTCGGCGCTCTCTGCCAACCGAGAAACGAGAGCAAGCGGGAAAGTGTAGAGTTACAAACTTAAAAATATTACATACATTTAGCAGCCGCGTTATACAACTCTAGTTTCTCCGGGATAAAGACATTAATGTACTTTACACAACAAGCAACCAACCCCCAAGCCTCCTAGCCCGGCTGATCCACCCTGGGGCCACCCTTATCGCTCCGCATCGAGCTAAACAAAAGTTGTGCAAATGAACTTTACGATAGAGTTACTTGACTATTATGAATTGCAAAATGCAATAAAGAAGAATGCTCTTATTAAGAACAATCGCTGTAATAATTGCATCTGTAAGTGCAAAAGGGTAAATTGAGATCTTTTTGTGCAATAGTCCTAAATTGAGTATGGTAATCAAGATGGTTAACTAAAATAATGAGGTAATGTTCACTGAAAAAAAACGTACAGGTGTTATTACATTTTTTATCAATATGATCTTTTTTATTTGCATAGATTCATTGCCGATCAAAATAATATAAATTTTTTAAGACAATATGCTGGGTGTAACTGCATTTGAAGGTATTATATTCCATGAGATTTCTGTTTTATTTATATTTTAAGATCGTATGACCACTTCTTTTAATCTTCGAGTAGGAGATTCCTCACTTAATTTTTTTAAATAGTTGTTTGGATATCCTGATAATTTTTTGTTCTTTTCTTTTATTATTTCAATAATAGTTTTTATTTTGAAGTCATTATGTAGAGTGTCATTCGTAATATACCAGGCTGCGTTTACAATAAAGTTAATATTGATGAAAAATATTGATTTAATTGTTAATATTACTTGGTTTAACTGTATGAGATATAATATTTGTTTCAGTCTCCTTTTTTTTAATAACGTCTAAAAAGTGATAATTTTCTACTGGTCTTTGTTCGCAAGTATAATACAGTAATACATTTCCTTGTTTTAAATTTTGTAATATACAACGATCTGTTTTATACATTTTCTGAATACGTCTTAAATCCTTTATATTCTTTGTAAAAATCTGTTAAAATTTTCTATTTTCAACAAAGCTTTTTCAAAGAAACACTATTTACACAAAATGAATTCAATTGTACTTTTTCACTCGTATTTAATACACTTCTTCGCTGTTGGACGCTTTCGTCGTCTTAATTTATATTTATAATAATATTCTATGTTGCTGTATAAAGTTTTATTGTTGTTATTTTATATCTATATTTATATTATATTTTTTATCTATATGAAATGTATATTTAGTCCGGTTGTACTATTGCAATTTTATCACAGTTCAGTTTAGGCAAATCATATAAAAAATCAGAATTACAATAAAACTAATGACGAAAAATATAACAATTTAGACATTTGTTTGATACATACGATTTTGTAAATTTAAGTTCAGTTGATAACTTTAAAAGCCGGAATTCAATTTTACCCTTGACTGAACATTATAATTTTATTTAAAAATCAGTATTTTAATTAAAGTATCTATAAAACATACGCTATCGAGCAAATATATTAATTACAACAATGCAGAAGTTAATTGATACCAATTAACTTACAAAATTAATTATTATGATAGAACATACAATTTCAGCAAATACTAACAAATGTTTTATAATCCTTGATTATATATATATATATTTGCACCATAATTTCTATGCAATAACAATCCGCGTTCAATAAATTCCTAAAATCCTATTTACAAATATATTGTTTTATTTCATGAAGAGTTGGAATTCAAAACATAATTAGATCGACATCAATATTTATTATTCGGGGAACATAATTTAGTTCGTCATGGGCATTGATACGAGATTAAACATATTATGTAATATACACAGATGGGGGTATGTAATTCGAGTGTACTTGTTTTTGCATTAGCAATGTAATGAAACTACTGACAAAGGGTTAAAATAGACATAAAAACATAGTATTCTAGGAACTGGTTAACAATAACACTATGTGTGTGCATATTATCAAACATGCAAGCTGAAAAATATTTGTAACACTAGACTTTGGTGGAGATCATGTGGTCTAATTAGCGGATCATCACGTTACCATGTGAGTAACTGAGTTAAACTAGTGTTGGTTTTTAGAATAAATTTGTACTCAAATTTACATATTGGTATCTTTTATCTTTTTGTATCCTTCTTTGCTTACAATAATCTGTGGGTATTTATATGTGTGCACTTTTGTTAACCCAAGGACCTAAATTTGGGTACCAAGAAGGGGCCACATTTAAAATATTCAGAGTTTGAAACTCATTTGCTAATTGCACATGCGTTTCAAATATAATAATCGGTACATTAAATAAATTTTATAATAACTTCCCAAATTTTTACGACAATTGAACCTAAGGTTTATAAAAAAGATAAAATTACTAAGAAATTTTGAAAATAATTTATGCATAATAGGTGTTTGTGGAAGGAGATTGAAAATTTCGGGTTATACGAGTTTTATATATATATATACGCACAGTATTGTTCATAAATTATATTATGAATGTATATCTGATTACACGTAATTCTTCATTTTTATTCAAGCTCACTTCGAATAATCCAGGAATCAATCCTACCCACATCGAATATCCTCCTGTTTATATGATATTCCTGTTAATTCGACCTTTACCATTGTGAGATCTGTCGATTTGCCGTCCGTGGGACTTTTGATCCATCGGAGCCCGTATGTAAGTGGGGCAAATCAGGTACTCGTCAGGCAAATTCGATCTACCCGAGCGCTAAACAAGCCCACTCGAATCTCGCCATGTATCGCTAAATAGGTAACCTAGCCTAGTCGCGAATGCGTGCTATTTCCCTGTTTTAGAGTCGTGTTGATTGAAATCCACAAGCAACGTGAATACCAATTGCGGATTGTTTAGTATGCAACGTATGACTGTATTGATACTTCGAAATAGGAATAGAAGTTCGGGTTAGGGAATGAGATACTACAATGACACACGGATATGCATACAGTGTGACATGACACATACACACGCACACACGCACACACCCACACATACACACATACATATATATATATATATATATATATATATCAATATTTATAATATTTTTGCAGCCCAACCGTCGAATTAAAAAAAAGATTGAAAAACAAAATTATTTTCATTAAACTTGATGTGTGTCATCATTCAGTAATCTAAAAAACATATAGCATAAATACAAAATTGATAATAAATATAAATATATAAAAAGGAGGAAATTATATATACCAAACCAGGAAAAACAACAGAAAAAATTAATTATGATGTAAAATTGATGGAACACTAAATTTGTGTAAAATAATAAAATACTATTATGTTAACAAACGAGAAATAGAAGGAGCACATTTTGCCCTCCTATATTTAATGTTATTGATAGCATTGCATTGTGGACACTGATCAAGGTTACAACGCAGTGTAGTCAATGCACGTGTAATGAAGGAGTGGGAGAGGGTTGTGAGAAACGAAAGGGGAAAGAAATTCAGAGAAGAAATCTAACGACGAAAGATTCTAAAACTGTATAGAATTACTTTTCATGAAATTAATGATGACTTTGAAACTGTCATCTTAGAGATGAGAGAAATTTAGTTTGTTTACACAAAAAGTATTAAGGGATATAATTAAAGACTCAACTATCTTTCTAAGGTCACAATTTTTTTCAATGTAAAGAATGGAAGGATTTGACATCTTGAAAGTGTGGTTCAGGTTTATCATATGTTCATATGATAATGATAATAATATGATATTTTATTCACATGAACATATGATAAACCTAAACCACACTTTTAACATGTGAAATCCTTCCATCCTTTACATTGAAAAAAAAAGTGACCTTAGAAAGATAGTTGAGTCTTTACTTATATCCCTTAATACTTCTTGTAAATGTAATGGTAAAAATATTACCATTTTTTGTAAGTTTTGCGATGAATATCGTTTGACTCGATGAACTTAATTACTATAATTTTTAAATCTGCACTATTTTTTATTATGACTGCTACAATTCTAATTTCTTACGATTTTATAAAAATTTCAGTTATCTACTATTTTAGAAAATGGAGTAAAATATAAGAAATATAAATAAATTCTTTTATCAAATTTTAGTAAATATATTTTCATACTCCTCATTGAATGTGGTTTGCGTCCGAATAAAAAACACGTAAATTTTCCTAGAAATATGGACGCATCCATTACTCTATATTTACACAATGTGCATGCAAGATGAATTCTGATGGAGTCATAAATCAATCCAAAACATTTCTCTAAAAATATCTATTCGACGGTACAAATATACATATTTTGTACATGATTTATGCAGGCAGTGAAATGAATGTCTATTCAGCAGACGATATTAGTGACCCATTTCCAGCACGTATTCTAGTTTTTCTCTTCTCGTTTTTTACCGATGCGATTGTTTTTTTTATTATTTTTTTGGTTCGCACTGCACGGATTTTATTTAATATTTTTTCAGCTAGTATCAGCGATTTCATCTATTCTCTCGTATACATATGTAGTGTTCATTGGTGTACATATATTTTCGAAAATGTACTTATGTATGTATTTTTATCCGGATCACCAATTCTTCGTGTAAGCTGAATGGTAAATGCACATATGCACTCGTATAAAAGTCGCCCATCCAATATATACAGATACAAAAAATTATGAAAAATTATTAGTTACGATCGCTCTGAGAAAACATATACAATTGTAAGGATGTTTTTTTATCCGTGAGAGTATATTTATTTACCACTTTATTTTCACCATGTTTATGTATTATGATATCTTAAAATGCGTTTAAGTACATGTCGACTTCTTAAATTGTGTTTGGGGACTATGAAATATAATATCACACTTTTTCTACTCTTTCTCGTGACGTAATCAGTACGTGTCCTGAGCTTTTCTCGTTGTTTGTATTGGTAAATTCGGCTTTGTATATGCGAAAGCTTCGGAAGTTTTTTTTGTTGTTGTATTCTTGCGATACAATATCCAGGCATAGTAACGATTCTTTTACGATCGGCATTGCAGAACGTTCTTTTAGGTCCCTTAAGGAGCCCCAATAAAAGACGTGGCGGCTTTGGGCGGCAGATAGTGGTTTTGGGAAGGTTGGTGACTTTTTGTATCATCGATGGCCCTAGAAAAAGCACTCGTATGTCACGCCCATACAATTTTGTGAGCAATTTGTTCTTATCAATTAGGTTCTGTCAATGGACATGGCAATAAAGTAGGATTTGGAAAAGCACTTAGCCGATGAATATGTTATATGGATGAAACAAATGGGTTCGCTTTTGAGAAATACTTCAATTTTTATTGAAAGTTACGTTTTACAAAAGTTTAAGATGATGGATAAGGATATCTATTTGATGATGCAAATACCTATCGAAATTTGCATGTATGTCTATAGATAATTGAACTTGGTGGATTTGGTGGAGCAATCCTTTCGCATTAATAATTTCAAAAATTTAAGTGGCGTGATTTTTTTTTCAAGTTCAAGAAGTTTGAAAATATAAACCTTATATACAACTACAGAGCATATTTTTGGGTGCTTAATAATTGGATTTGTTCTTTAGCTTTCCATTTTAACAAAACAAATAATTATACTGGATTTTATTTATATGTTTCAGAAATATAATTTTGATGATGTTTTTTAAATATATTTTCCTTCCATACAAATTAACTTATTCTTTAAAACTTGTGCCGTAATTATATTAATCTAGGTGCCAATTCTGCCGCAAAATATATCAATATTACGTAGAGGCTATGTAACGTAGCCCATACAAAATGGAACTAAATACTGTCTGCCTACTGTCAAAATAACATGTATTTGAAAGTAATACAAAGGAATTAATTTTTAGAGACTAGAAACATGTTTTAGTATCTGAATATTTTTTAAAATATTGTTCTTTATATCTGAATATTACCCTAGTGTAGCAACCACAATTTCTAATTAGATACCCACTTTGACCAGCTTGTTTTCTGATTTTTACAGATTTTTTAAATCAATAGTGATGATTTTTCTGAAGAGTATAAATGCCAAGTGAAATAGACTAATAGGGTAATTGCTACAATTTAAGTCTATTTCATCTGAAATAGATCGGCCAAGCATTGGATAGCTTTTATAAACATTGGATTCATGTAAAATATATTGCACACCGCAGTTTATACAACATGAAGTTCTGATTACTGTTCAAGTATATAGAATAGCTATGATGAAACGGCTTGACAAGTGTCTGAAATAATATTTATTATTAAGCTTTAGGGCTTTACAGCGAAAATTATCAAATAATTTTATATTCCCGTCCTTAAATTTACCCGAAATTTATTCCTTTATTTTAATTTTAATTTTTTGTTTTTTTTTTCAACTGACAATATTCATGTTTCGAACCGTTGTCGGCTTACAACTGTTATGTAACACGAGCCTTCGTCACGTGCATGTCGTCAAACATACAGTCGCCAATCTAAAAAAGTTCCCAAAGTCCCAGATAGGGCACACACGCATATAGTAAATGAAAATGGGGGATCAGTACAGCGACGGCAACGGCAACAGAATTCGTACTCGGAAAAAAGGGTCTCTCCGCGGACTTACTAGTAATGACGTTATTATCAAATCAGACGGAGGAATATGTACGTGCGTTCGAATAAGTTACGTGTATGCAAACCGCGTACGATCGACGAAATCTTCGAAAAATGATCAAAGAAACATCGAGACATATGATTGCTTACTGGTTAGATTCAGACACCAACATAAAGAATTATAGAAATATGTATTGTATTATATCTCAAGCGATCATAAAATGCTAAAAATTCTCAACCAAATTTCAAAGCTTACTTTTGCTCATAAGTTGATTTAATCGTACTAATGTCGTCCATGGACGACATGCACTCGACTACTTGTGTCAACGAGTGTCGCCCATGGACGACATTCGCATGACATTTTGTGTGTACTGGTGTCGTACATGATGTGTCCTGTGTGTGCATTTGCTTCAAGTTTATTGACAATGAGTCTAATTTTTAATTTTTTAACAATTTTTAATTTTTTAACACATTTCTATTGATAATGATAGAAATATATCGTTGCGCCTCCCGTTCAGTAGCACTACTGCGGGGCACGCTGTTCCGTATAGCAGCGTCATTTCTGCAAAAAACCCTCTCGTAGCAAAAGGGTTAATAGTATCCTTAATCAAGCAGTAAATCATTGAAATGTTTGCTATTTATTAATAATTATGAACATTTTATACATTCGACATAGTTAATATTATATAAAGGCAGCTGACATCTTTTTAATAAAATTAATTATTGAATTAATAATCAATATAATAATAAAAATGGTAAAAACGTGGTAGAATAGTATCTACATTCAACAAAGCGCTTTGTTAACTTCCGTAGGTTAAGTTATTGAAATGGGCCGGAAATCGAAATTGAAAATTTTTACATTTCTCGACGTTTTGGAGGTTCCTGAACATTTTGGCATTCCTCAGAAAAATTGAATGTGTGTGTGTGTATGTATGTATGGATACAAATTTCCAGTCACGTTTTCGGGCGCACGGATCAATCGATTTGAATGGTTCAAAAAGCATTCGATTCTTATTGATAGGGAGATGTGCTGATTAGTTTTTGGCGAAGCCATGTTCAGCAGTTACGGAGATAAAGAGCAAAAAGTGCACAAAATAGAAATCTAAAAAACATTCAATTAGTAATGATTGGGATAAGTGTTTATTAGTTTTTGGCAAACGGAGGCACAGCCATTTCAAAGATACGGAGCTAAATGGGTAAAAAATGGCAGTTTTTGAGAGAACTCAGCGTCCGATTTAGATGATTCGAAGAACTTTCTGCTTGTCTTAACAAAATAATTGATTTTGAAAAAAAAAATTTTGTTTCAACTTTTTTTTTCTCAAAAAATTTTTTTTTGTATATCGAAAATAATTCAGATTTTATTTTTACTTCTGACTATAGTTCTAATATACTTTGAACAAATAATATCAACTTTGCAATTTAGTTTATATAATTCTTATAAATATTAGACAATGTTACAATACTAATAATAATCTATTTGAAAACATTCAGTATTCCTCGAACATTTTGTTACGGTACGGGAAGTTTTAGCAATTTGCCTTAAGGCACGATGCCATACACCTCACTAGTTTAAATATTTAATACAGGTTTACCTTTAAAATTTCCACATATTGAGCTATGAATTTGTTCTGTATCAATTTTTCACCTGCTTATTCATGTATTCAAGTATTATCAGATTACCCCGGTCAAATATTAAATCACGTGGAATTTTCTACACAGAATATTTTTACGTGTCGCGTTTTTGCTTTCGAGTCATTTATATCGATTTTCGTATTACAGTCAATATCGTAAAAATTCTGAGCGTAAGCGTTGAAGTGCTTCATTGTCGATACAAGGAGGAAACTCAAATAAAAAATTATGAACCGTTCGTGACACTCCGCACAAAGGGCGCGTTTATATCACCAACCGGACGGGCTTGAGTCCGCGCGTCGCGTCGTCGTGTTTAAGATTTTTTCTATCGGGGAGAATAATGGGAAAAAGTTGGCTACGTCAGTGAGAAAAGTATGTCGTATATCTAGGCCAATAAAATTATACTAACTGTTATGAATAAAAAGCGCTCTTGCGTTGAATTAATTTCGTATTTCTTCTAGTTGGATACTATTGCGGTGAGCGCTCTCGGTTTGCGACCCCCCATGCTATCTAACATATGTTTGGATTATGAAAACCTATTGCTTATGAGAGATATCTATATGTGCAATACATTTTAGTTTTATGGATCAGGAAGATAAAAATAAGAAGCACGTGATTGTGGTTTTGAAAAGCTAGATTAAAATATTTCTTTTAAGATTTGGCACGAGAAAGCTGTAATTAATAAATGGGTTTGAAACTGGGATTTCGTTGAACTTAATTCAAAATATATTAAAAAGAGGGTTTTGATAAAAGCTTTTTAAAATATGCCGTTTCAAATTTCATAAATTTAATTATTGGTTTCTTTTAACAATGCAATGTAAGTACAATGATCTGATTAAAATTAAAATGAAATTCATATAAATTTAAAAATATACAGTCAATTTTGAAACATTTTCTAGTTTTGTTTTTGCTAATTATGTATATATATATATATATATATGTATGTGTGTGTGTGTGTGTGTGTTAGTAAGTAGTGTCTGCATTAAATTACTTTCTTTGAGGTTATTGCAAAGAAATCAAGCAGGAGTTTTTGAGATAAGAAAAAGCAACAGGTTTTAATAGTTATAGTTAAAGTATTGTCATATTGTTAAAATTTTATTAGAGTAGATCGGGGTTTAAAGATCCGTAGATAAAAAGTACACAACCAATGTTTTAAATACAAGTAAAGTAGAGTATTTTCATAAACAATATTTGAAAGTAGAGGGACAAAGATATATAGTCAGCTATCATCCGGATTCTTACTTTGTTGCTATGGATAGATAAACGACCATATTTGAAAATCCTTTTTGATATGAAATGATCACAGCATTTTCTCTCGTTATTTTTTGTTGTGAGCACTGTTGTTTAGTTTACGAGACCACAACATAAAATTTATGTATACGTGATTTAATGTAAAAGCCTATATATGCGTGGGATATAAAAATCCTGGCAAAGATGTAAACAATAAAAAAACAGTAAATAAGTAATAAGTAATTAAAAATATTTGTAAGTAAGAAAACAGTAATTAATTAGGTTAAAAGTTTAGTTAAAAAAGCAATTTCTAAATAAATAAATTAAGTTACTTTATTATTAATTATTTAATTTATTTAATTTTTTTAATTTAATTAGTTAATTATTAAGCTAGGCTGACAAATATTTCTGAAGAAATACCAGATCAAGGCTATATATAGTATAATCTTCGCAAAAATGTGCCCATTAAATTTATATTTTTCATCGATTGCATTATGCAGTTATTATTTTGTAAAATCTCTTAAAATTTAAAATTTAGAAATTGGATCTGTTTGTCCCATAGCTGTCTTTTTTACCCAGACTGTGTGGTAAAAAGGACCAGGTGACATTTTTTTTTTAAACAACGAAAAAACAAGTTTGTACAATGATGATTGAGCTGGGTGTTTTACTGAACCTAGTCAGATTAGTACTAGTTTAGTGTGATAGAATTGGTTTGATTTTCACAATATAATTGCTCAAAATTACATGGGACCTCTGTGCCTCCCAGCCCCATCCTGTATCAAAAATACATAGACAAACAAGTATAAACTTCTTTATTATATAAACGTGTGTAATCAGAATTTGTAATCCTTATTTTGTGTGTGTGCAGTAGGTATACTCTCATCTATCTCATGATTTGTAGGAAAGCACAAGATGACGAATATCATATCCTTTGAATCTTTTACTCGATCGATCCCGAGGTCGTCAATATCCGTTCGTGCGAGTGCACATAGAGCTTTCGGGGGGCCGCGGTGTAAGTAAGGATACCCCGTAGATGAAATAAAAATACTTGATTGAACGAGCCGGAGAGCTTTCGTGAAAAGCATTTCTCAGCAGCCATTCGCGAAACGTCGAACGTAAACATCGTTCACAAATAAAACGAATCCTAAATATTTTACATCGATGTGCTTTGGCTTTCACGTCGCTTTTCACATTGGTAACGTTTACTTCGAATAACAAGCTGGCTGCTATTTTGTATAAAATATACGACAATATCGTGTTATTAAATTCTACACGAATATGGTATATATAGCAATATTTGCACGAAGAAATATTCTGTATATATAGATTTTTGATGAATTTAAAAAAAATATAGGAGGGAATTGCTTATAGTAGGACTCACGATTTCGACAATTTTGCATTCGTTGAAAAGGTCTCGGGCTTCGAATCAGTGGTGAGAAAATCAGTGGTGCATGGCATCGTACCATTGCAAATTGCTGAAATTTCACGCACCGTAATTGAAAATTCGAGTAATGACATTAGTAAAAATTATCAGAATTATGCTTGAT
Organism: Ctenocephalides felis; assembly: GCF_003426905.1. Classification (NCBI taxonomy): domain Eukaryota; kingdom Metazoa; phylum Arthropoda; class Insecta; order Siphonaptera; family Pulicidae; genus Ctenocephalides; species Ctenocephalides felis. The sequence continues at coordinate 7,974,263 of NW_020537324.1, forward strand.
TAAGTCAACTAGCAATTTTTGCCGCAAAGAATAATGATGTACACGCATTGAATTTCACCATTCAATCAAACATTGATGGCAATTTGGTGACATACCTATGGTTCCGACTGGTCTTCCGTTTGACTTCAAACTGACGCAATGACAACTAACAAGTCGCAAGGCCAATCGCTTAGTGTTTGCGGGATAAATTTCAAATAGATTATTTAGAAAATCATTGTTTTTCACATGGCAGTTATACGTTGCCTGTTCACGAGTTGGAAAACCATCCGCTTTGTTTGTGTTAACGTCAGACCAAAAAACAAAAAATGTGGCTCACCAATGAGCACTTCAATGAGTTCACTTTCATTTACTTACAGAAGTTCAACTAAGAAATACTTAATTTTTGTATTCTAAATAAATTAATTACTATTGTGCAATAAAATCAAATTTTTTCTTTTCAAATATAAAACAAACAAAAAATTTCTTCATCTTTCTCACGAAACCATCTGGTGGCGAAACGGAGTTCGTCGGGTTTCCTAGTATATATATATATATATATATATATATATATATATATATATATGTTGTATTTTATTTGATACTATTCTTTTTAGTTTTAAACTCGTCCATGATCAATACTTCTAGACATTTCCTGACATCTCCAACTAACGATCAGCTTAGGAGATTGTCTGTATTTGACAGTATGTTCGAGAGTTTGCACCTGATGCAATGCAATCAATTGATAAATTTTCTAGTTTCTATAGTCTAGAGAATACTGATTTAAACTTTGTCTTTCTATTGATAATGTCACATTACTGGCATTAGGAGAAATTAATTTAAGTAAAGGTTTCAGATTAACATGTAATGAAAATATAATTCATTCAAACTTTTTAAATGCAATTTTGGATAGAAACTATATAATATAAATTATTTATTGGAATTACATTTTCAAGTATATTTAATATTTATGATAATTATATATATACATATATACATTCTGCATGCTTTAGATAATCTGATTTCCTCAGATTTGTTTTTCAATAGAGCAAAACTTTTCGGACTCTGTAAAAGTTTAGCATACCTCACAGAGTCAGCAAGATCTTAAAAAGTTCAGTTCATATCTCTATTCTCGGGCAATAGATTATGCAACGGGTGCAATGGACTTCGATTTATAAAATATTTCTGCAAAATGCTAATACCTTTCCTTCATGTTTGCAATGATATATCATTTTTGTAAATATTCTTTATATGCTTATATGTTCAGCTTATTTTCGAAATCAAGTAATAAAACAACTCAATCATAAGGCATAATAATAATGATTTGTAGTTCAAAACATATTGTCTGCGGCCAATATAAATTTTCTATCAAGTATATATCGCGTGAGGAAATGTTCTGTTAGCAAAAATATTCACAAAGTGTTCCATCAATTTTATGCTAAATGAATCCCATAAAGACCGGCGATGATGGTGACCCAAAAGTTTACGCCTTTAGTGAAATGTTTGTCAGTGTTCTTTCTCTAGGCATTTCTTTTTACTACAGACTACTGACAGAAAATCTGTGTCGCGCACAGCAATGTCAATATAAAACAGAATTACATCGAAAAAACTGGCTAAAAGTGTGCTTTATATAGTCTGGTGCGTTTAAATCTTGTGAACGAAATCGAATTATTTGTTTTTATGTCTGTACGACATCAAATGATATTTTATTTTTGCAAAAAAAAAGTTTTTTAAAACAGCTGGATAGATATACGGGTTGATATACGGAACGCGAATGCAAATAATTGTTCAAATATTTAAATAGAGTTTAAATAAAATATAAGATAGAACAACTTTTCTAAATGAAGTAAGAAATTGAGTAGGCATTTTTGCAAATAGAACAATATGATAAATGACTAAGGTGATTTATCTATTACTCGAGGGATCTTATTATTATTTACTTCAAAGTTTTTAATTAGTTTTGCAGTTTATAAGTGCTTTTTATAATTTTGTAATATGTCTTTTGTAATATGTTTTAATTCATGGTTAAAGTTTGAAATGTTTGTATATATACTATAGAAAAGGTTTACAAGGTTTATTCATCGTGAATTGATTGAGATAAACCTGATAAATTGTGGTAGTTACTACAAAAAATATAGAAATGCTTATTTAGGTACATATGCAAACATTTTAATTTTAATCTTTTTATGGCAGGTACAGTGAAAAGTGGAGAACTCATTTAGATGTTTCTCATTTTTATTCCATAAGCTGTGATAAAAAGATTAAAATGAACATAAAATATAGTATACATTACTACAAAAATGAAGAAAATGCTGTGGCAGGTTCATATACCAATATTTTTTTAAATATTCTTGTACCTGGAACAGTGTGAAGTAAAGTACTCATTTGGATGTTTCTCATTTTTTTCATAAGCTGTGATAAAAAAATTGAAATAAACCTAAAAAAGTGGTATAAATTACTACAAAAATTATAGAAATGTGGCAGGTTCATATATCAACATTTTTTAAGTCTTCTTATTGAAAAAACAGTGAGAAGCGTAAGCAAGAACTCATTTCGATATTTCTCAATATTTTTTTTTGTAAGCTTTTATAACATATTTAAAATGAAGGTGAAAAATATAGAAAATACTACGAAAATTATAGAAAAGCTGAGGCCAATATATTTTTTCTTCTAGCAGTCAGAAGTGGAGAACAATATGGATGTTCCTTAAATTTTTTCATGAGCTGCCATGAAAGGATTGAAAAGGAGCTAAAATTTTAATGAAATTACTATAAATATTATAGATAGGCTGAGGCAGTTTCATATTCAAATGTTTTCAAAGTCTTTTAATAGCAGTAACAGGGAGAAGTGGATAACTTATTTGGATGTTCTTCAATTTTTGATACTACTACTTCTATTTTTTATATGGTGATTTTTCTAGAAACAGTGATTTTAAATAAATTTTACTCATAATCAACAATTGGACATGCAAATCATTCGTGCATAAAATATGATAAATTTATTGTCATAAAAAATCCTACTATTTCATTATGCATATTTCGCTTTCGAAATCCTTTTCCCATCATAAATGAATTACTCTAGGGAACTCTTTCACGTTTCAACCCAAAAACTAGGGCGAGTTCAGTTCGAAAGTCCGTTCGTTGTTCGCAGAATGCTGCCAACTTCCTAAACAGAAGACTTTTACACATGTGATCGCTCGGTTTAGTGCCGGTTTCATCGCCGCGGGATGGCATCGTGCGGGACGACTCGACGTTTCGCCGTTTCGGTGACGCCTAGTCTATAGTTTGCGAAAAGTTTTCAGGCGAGTGGTCGAGAGAGACCAAAATATAAAGCCACTAGAGGCTTATTTTGTTTTGTATACATATCAGTGAAACTTGTTTGCCGAAGGTTTACTTGATAATTGCACACATGTTTACTATGCCAGGTGGTGGCTGAAGTTTGTGGCACATATTAGGTCTTACAGACACCTGCTGAACGGAGTGTGTGACCTAATTATCATATAAAACGAAAGTACTTTTGGTTCATAAATGTAAGATTCAGAGTAGAATAAAAGTTAATAACATTTATTAATACATTTTAGATAAAAAATAATTATTAATAATTAAATTTTCTAATAAAATTCTATTTTGTAATTAATAAAACAAATATATATATAATTTAATATTTGTTTAATGATTCTATGCAATAGATATTTATTTTTGATATTTTAATTTTTTAGTAATTTTTTTATCATTGCTAGTAATTTTACCTCATTCATCAGATTATATTTGTAAACATCAAGATTAAATAAAAACATGCATGAAAGCGCAGTAAGTTTGCAATAAATGTCGTAAGTCATCAAGTACACATCATAATTCACACCAGCACGCTACTAAAGAAAAAAATGCATAGATTAGAAGATATTCCTCATGAAGTTAATTTATTACCGCATTAATTCAGCTGCCATTAAAATTCATATATTCACGTAGAATTTATAATACGTATGTGCAAGGAAAATGAATTAAATGAATATGCAATTCGCTAGCATTATCAGAAATATCTTAGTTTTTATCATGAATTCTGAATATTATTACAATATATAATATATATATATATATATATATATATATATATATATATATATATTTATATATTCATATAGATTTCATTTAATTCATTTTCCTTGCACACGCATGCATATATATATATATATATATATATATATATATATATATATATATATATATATATAATTATAAATAACAATCACTTGAGTTTAATAAATTCAATTGAAGGTTTGTAAAATCATACTGATAGAATATTATTCAATAACGTTTATGAACCAACGTCATTAATATAAACATAAGTGGGAACTCACGTGAATGATTTGAATTATTGAAAATTATTATATGAAAATGTTCATTACTCTTTAGAGTATTTTAATTATATTGCAAATAGAATTTATCAAATTATCTGAAGGATTTTCGAATAATTTAGATCATTTGATGGGTATTGCTAGTTATCGTTGCGTAATACTATTTGGATCACTGATGAGTTAAAGTATTAGTAATTAGTTAATAGACTGATTTAATAATTTTGTATCAAATGAAATAATTTATTATTTCTTATTATTTTATTTATTTCAACAGTAATCAATTTTAGATATATAATTTTTTTTAACTACATGGTTTTTTAGAAGATACCCCCACTGGCCAGTTTTATTCGACATATTTACATTATTGCAAAAAAGTATTAATAAATCTTTTATCAATTACTTACGTATATTGACATAAAATAATTCTCGATGCAAAGTTTAAAAATATTTGCCCCTTCTACTCCATGATAAATATTATTCTAATGAGTTAGACTGATTTAATAGTTTTGTACCATACAGAAATAATTTATTATTTTTTATTATTTTATTTATTTGAACAGTAATCTATATCAGATGTATGAAATTTTTCTGAACTACTTGGCTTTTTAGAAGACACCCCAACTGACTAGTCTTTATTCGACCTACTTATATTATTGCAAAAAAAATTAAATCATTTTATTAATTACTTACGTATATTGGCATCAAATAATTCTCTATGCTAAGTTTAAAAATATTTGCCCTTTCTAGTTCATGATAATCATTATCCTAATGTTTATTAGACACTTTTCTGTAACAAGGTTGTTTCTGTATCAGTTTAAAAAAAATATATATATTACAAAAATAGAAATTACTATTACCATTATTTTCTGCTAGGAAAACAGTCCCCATCCAATGTTTATTAATATTTGGATTTTTATAGTATTTACATGATGATTATCTTACAATTTTTAATCAGTTTCTTTTGTTGTTTTCATTCAATTTTTCGTTTGTATAATTTTTACTATTCAGTTTTATAAAATAGTATCAGTTGCCATGTTGTATTATTTGGTGTATACTAATGGGTGTGTATCCTATTTTTTGTATCAATTACGTACCAGTATTATAAGCAATCAATTTATTTTCAATACAATGTTCACAAATATTCGCCCTTTCTACGATGATAATGATCTGGCTAATTTGAATAGTCATTTTTGTTGTTTTCTGTTTAATTTCTCATTTTTTATAGAATTGTATCAGAGACCACTAAAAAATTACCTAGTACAAAAATTTATTGTCCTAGCTGTGTATCCCTAATCGGTGTTGTAACTTACTTCTTTTAATCAATTACTTACCTACATCATACCCTGTCGATTGATTCCTCATCTATCCAATGTTTGGAAATATTTGCCCTTGTATGCGTTATAAACCTGAGCTTTCGCCGTTAGCCATTGAATCACGTTTGAGGCAAATCACCCCGCGTTACCTCGTCACCCGCGGCTGCTCGTTACGCCCCATACCCTTTGATCAACCCCCACGGCGTCTAATGCCAAACCGATTTCAAGGCGAACTTTGTTAAAACAAAACTCTCAGACGTGCGTCGCAATCGGCCCTTTTAACCTTCCTTCTAACGCAGAACACCGTCTATTAGTCAGCAATAATATAATATGCCGTGCTGATATCGGAAATTTTATTTACTTTGTTCTTGGAAACGCGAGGACTACTCGGAAATGCACAATCTAAATATTGATTGTGGGACGATTGAATTTGTAATATTAATATTTATTGACCAGGGTAGAATAGGAACAAAGTACTTGCTATAAT
>NW_020537324.1:7981392-8046893 GCF_003426905.1 Ctenocephalides felis
AAATTTAAAATTTAATACGAATAAATAATCTGTTAAGCAAAAAGTACTATTGATTGCTTTGAACTGCGCAACGTATGTATCAATTGCATATTTGATTTTTTCATCAATTATCACATATTTGGATTTCACACTTTTATTTATTTATTCAATTACTTCAGTTAATTATCGCAATTATTCATTCCTTATGTTATTATCAATTAGTTGCTTATTGAATGTGTAAATAATAGCATTTGCATAGTCTTTTATATGATTATTATTCTAAATTCAGATATAACTCTAATACATTCAATTTAACAAACGTTTCAAAACTGGTTTGTCTCATCATCATTATAATATATTTTATATTCAATCACTAACATATGGACTAGAACTAGGACGTCCGTGTTATCCGATGCACGACCTATGACACAATTATCAGTAGTAAAGAACACATGCGTGTTGTAGCCTGAATTACTAATTTTATTAAATTATTATTATTCAATTAATAATTAGATGAGATAAGCAATTCTAGATAAATATTTCCAAATCCAAAATGTTTTTTAGTTTTGCACTCTTAGAGTGATCAATTTCAAGAATTGAATCAGAAATAAAATTATAAGATGATTGTAGTAGAATTTTGACATTTATATGAATCGAATATTATTTATTTCTCAGAGACTTATTATTACTTTAAGGTCATTTTGGCAGGAACATATTCTAGTAAAAAATGTTTTTTTTTTATTATTATTTTAACTCTGTTTATTATTCAGCAATCATAAGAAAAAAAATTGATACGTTCAAACAATTTTAGAGATGCTCATCTTCAAATAATTTAGAAATCAGAGAGTTGGAGTTCCAGGGTGAAAATTTCAAAATCATCTAATAGAATGAAATATCAACATTTTTGAAAGTATGTCTTCTAATAAAAGTGCATAGCAAAGTCCTTAACATTATACTTTTTTTATCTATGGCCATTGATGACAACCTTTTATTATACTCGCGTGCATTCACACGTTCATTTACATAATTATCTCTAATAAATATTTTAAATATATGATTATTTCTACGGGATGTAATAATTCTAAATATTGAGTAAATCGTCGGACTCAGCTCTCGGCCATCTTGATCCCGTATATTTCATAACCAGGTGCTTCACTCATATGCGCTCACGCAATTATAATACGCATCCAATTATAATGCCAGACATAAAGTATACACGGTGTAAATTATTCATTGATTTTAATCTCACATACCTCGTATTACAATATTGACGTGAGATGGTGCCGTGTTTGTGAAGATAATACTCAAATTGATGAACATACAATAGGGTTCCGCATTTTCACTATGGAGTGTGTTCCGTTCATACGCATGATACAAGAGTAGTATAACATATATTGCAGGCAAACGTTCTGTTTTTGTATACTGTGTTATATAAGCATGTTTTAATATTTGCTTACTAAATTGAATTCTACGACTAATTATAATTGTAAAAGGATAATAGTTAGGTTGGAAAATATCGAGGATATTTACATTGCGATAAATGAGTGCCTTGTTAGTTTTTGGGTCGAGAGTCTTTGGAAAAAAATCTGTTATTTTTATTAACTTCCGATGGGAAAAGTTATAGTCATCTTTCAAGAATCGAAATTGTATATTTTTGCCTTTCTTTAGGTTTCAGAGGTTTCTGAGCATTTTGGCATACCTTAGAAAAAATGGATGTGTGTGCGTATGTATGGAAACCATTTTTCGTTTTGTTTTTGGAATCACGCGATTTGAATTATTCAAAAATCATTGATAAGAGGTCGTGCTGATTAGGTTTCGGGGAGAGTTGGTCTAGCCGTTTTGGAGATAGAAACGAAAGAGTGCAGAACATAGTAATTAAGTTTTTGAGAGAACTGAGCATCCAGTTTGAATGATTCAAAAAATATTTCACTTTTATTTAATTGATTAAATTTTTGAAAAAGCAGGACCAGCGGTTTCAAAGGTAAAAGAAAATGCCAATGCCAGAAAAAAAAAGCTCAAAAAAAATGCCATTTGGTGGTCGAAAATCAGATATTTGCAAAAATATATATTAACCAACATCAATGGGTACCAAAAACTTTCAAAAATTTCAAAAAAAATTTTCAAGATTTCAAAAAATACCACTATTTTACATTTTTTTAAATTTTTCAAAAAAAAAACATAATTTTGAAATGGGGTAAATATTTCAGTTTTCAATATTCAGTTGGCACTTTTTGTCCGTATCTTTAAAACGGCTGGACCTGCTTTCGCCAAAAACTAATCAGCACGTTTTCCCATCAATACGAATTGAATATTTTTGAATTATTCAAATTGGTTGATCTGTGTTCCAAAAATCGATGACAAAAATTGATATCTGCACATACATACATACTACGTACACACACACATACATCATACTTTTTCTAAATATTGCCAAACTGTTCAGATAACTATGAAATATAGATATATAAAAAAAATTATAATTTTAGATTTTTTAGATTACCCTAAAAGAAAAGTGAAGAAAGTTTTAAAATACAAAATTTCCGTGTACCAGTGAATATTTTTAATTTTCAGTAAGCTTTTCCTAACAAAATGTAGTTCGCGTGTCGCTTATTAAATTCATCAGCAGATAGAAACGTTTATGATTATATATTGGTAAATATTTTTCTTCGAATCAATGAAACGTATTTTTGAACACGAAGGGAATTAAATCATAAATACCATAAACTGGTGCTGGATTCGATTTCTTATCGCGTAAATTATTTTTAGAAATATACGTCTATATTATTAACAGAAATCCAACCGTACAATTTGCTTTGCGTGCGCCACCGACTTTTTGCAGAAATGTATAAAATCGACGATAATAGCTAAAGAAATTTATTGCTTCAGCTGCATGAAAAAATGTCATAATTTTCTGCTAATTGTATTTCTCTATTAAGATGTTTTTAAACTGGGACAACTCAAATTATATTACAATAATTAAGAGTTTTAGTTTGCATTTTTCGCTCGGAAAGAACGCGCTATGTTTATTTTAATCAACTGGGGATATCATTTTTCTGAGAATTGAAGCGTAGAAATGTTTTAATTATTTATTTATGGAAGTTCTTTATTAATATATTTTTATAAGTACTCTTACATAAATTAAAACCTAGTGGTGCATAGCATCATGCCTTACAATAAATTGCTGGAGAATTTTGAAAATTTTGAAAAATTTGGTTAAATGTAATTAGTAAAATATGAGTTCATACATCAACGTGCAACGTGCAACGTGCTTGTGCAAACTGAACTATAACAGTTAATTTCAATACCCTTTTTTATTATTTGAAATTTTTTTCAATGTTATCTTTTATCACAAAGAACTATTTAATACGTAAATTTTAAAACTGTGCCATTATTCAGCGTCACTGGCGGAGCAATTTGTAATTTGCATAAGTTCTGAAATATTCGCTTGCTTTTAATTAAAGCAAACGCATTTGGCGGTCTGACATAATTAGAACAATTTCCATATTCGTTTATAGTTTTCGCGATTTGATTAAATTTCCGCAAAGTGCAAATATTAAGAATGTGCAAAGCTCCTTCTTCTTGCAATGTCTTTCCGCCCCTCACTACATTATTTAAATGTAATTCAAAGTTTACATCAAGCGAACATTTACTCAGCGAAAGTAATGGATATTAAAATCAAATGTTGTGTGTACTCGGAATATTCCCTTAGCTAATTGTGTTTGACTATTTAAGTGTTTTACATGGTTTCAAGAATGTGGTTACTATTCAGGTTAAGTCTGATAATACGAAATGTTATTTTAAATTGCTTTCTGCTCTCACGAACTGCACGGTATATGGTTTTAAAATCTTAGGTAAATAGTGGTAATAATTGATATTGGGCTAACAAGATTTTCCTCTATTGCTATCACTAGTATAGGTATAAAAATTCTTGTATATGCTGGTTAATTAAAAATATATCCAATTATTTAGTATCTTGGACTCGCTCATAAGAAAGTCCTCGAAAAATGCTGATGTTTAAAAAAAATGTCTATCCAAAATTTCATAAGTTTTTATAATAAAACCAAATATATAGTAATCTTCTATTCATATTTTTGATAGTATTTGTCTTGAAGTTTCGAAATGTATATAATTGTGAGAATTTGAATAAAGTTAGCCAACTATTTATTTGTTAATGAAAAATTATAAAATTAATTAATAGAAAAAGTAGCTTCAATGATTATTTGAGGTATAAATATTCCAACGAAATCTGACTGCCAAAATAATAAGTGAGACATTGAGCTATATTTCTATCACCATAAAATTTTCATCTAAACTATTATTATATTTTAATTCCAATTTATATTTTTACTACCGAAATATGCTTACGTGAAGCAGGAAACAATCTTTACGCTATACAACTCCAAAATTTGATTTAAAACTTTCAATCGTGATATGCCAAGAAGAAACTTCAAACGATATGAATACAAAAAACTGTACAACTTTTGTAATACATTTTATTCCAATGCACGTCCCATTTCTTATTTTGAATAAAAACTTGCTCGTAAGTTAGATTGATATTTTTGCTTTTTCATTTTCTTACGTCGTGCATAAGGTTTTATCTGATGCATCTGATGGGAAAATGTTGGCATTAGTTAGAATTTTATAATACAAGTTTCATGATATCTAGATATATTTTTTGAGAAATGTAATTCGATTACATTCATAATACTTCCTTGAAGATTGATAATAATGTAATATGAGTCTCTGAATAGGTTCATGAACCATTTTTTTGATATACAATATTGGATCATTAAATTTTTAGCAATTTTATGATTATGATTCTTGAAAATTGATATCACTGGTAAGAATGACAAATATTTTTCATTGCTAAAATATTGTGACTGATATAAATAAATATTTCATTGTGTTTTTTATTTACCGATTAATTCGCTTACACGTTTGAATAATTCATTTTCCTCTAGGTAACATATGCCTCAAATTTATTATGATATATTCGAATAATTTTTAACTGAATAATTTAAACAAAATATGATTGAATACTTTCACCATACCATCATATATCAATTTACACATAGCAATCATTTTCAAAAGAGAACAAGCTTTATATTACATCACTTGCAAAAAATTGTCGCGTCACGTTTGTCACGCCTGAATAGCTAATATTGAGTTTCTTTTTTGTTAGAAACGGTTTATTAAATTCACATGTCATGATATACATCTCGTAGCAAATGCGATACAGGACCTCCATAAAAGCTCAATTTTTTGCCAAAGTTTATTTAAACGGGTATACCCATATGACACCCAGAAGGGCTCGAGGTATGTCAATTATTCACAGAAATTCAGGCTGCGGGAATATTAGTCTGGGAAGGCAAAGAGTAAATATAATTATGTATAACTTAATTATATATAATGGGTAAAAGTATTTTTTACCTAAAATTGTCATTCCTCCTAAATGAAAATGAGCATGAATTATTTTGTAATTTATAAGAGCTACAGAGATTGGATAGTTATATAGTTTAATTTTCTTTAATTAAAATTTTTTAAGTACTGGATTTAAAACAATTGTATAAGCTGATTTCAATGAATATTTAAACAAAAGAAATTTACACTAGCTATATTAATTTATTTATCAACCTCGTTATGATTATGTATATTTCAATCATATTATCATAATATTTCAGGTACAATTAACTTGATATTATTCCCCAATCAATGACATGGAATATGATTTATAAATTTATTAAAATAAAATGAATAATTATCCGCTCGAATATTTAACACGTAGAATCACACACTACGCAATAAATCTAAACAATATCCAATAATGTAGGTCACATATTCATGATTCAATTAATTAATAAACTATTTTGAAATTAATGACAACATATCATAAAGTTCATTTATCGGAGTCGATGCGTGAACAGCACGTATAAATAGAATTTAAAAATACACCATGAATTTATTTGCAAGCTGCTGTTGTTGTTTATTGTCATATTTATTTTTACTTTGGCTTTGATGTTTTTTGCGTAGGTTATTGAAAATAAAAAGCGTTGGAAAATAAATATAAAAAAGCTGATATTTGCAGCGCTCTATACGGTTTTGTAAAGGCAGATGGGAATGTGAAATAAGAGATATGAAAGAACAAAAGCAGTTGTTTACAAGTTAAAAAGTTTTTCTTATTGATTTTTGTTGCATGATATATAAAAAGGTATAAGAAAATGTCTTTATGCTCAGAATAATTATTGGTCTCGATCTTGTTTCACTTTTAGGCTCAGAATTATGGTGCTGGATACGAATATTCTGAAAGTTTAATATTCGCCCCTTTTTGCGTTCAACTTTATTTTTTTGCGAAAAATTCTACAAAATGAAATGCCTCTCCGACATGTTCGTACAGCATCGGCTGGCACAAAGAAATAACTGCGAAAATGTCATTGAAAATCGCTTTAACAAACTTTTCTAATTAAATAATCATTAGCCGGTCGAGGCTCGGTTCTCTTCCAAACGGTGAACAAGAAAGACGGTGACATTAATTTTTATCAAAGTTTATGAATGATTGCGCATAGGTTTTATTTATCGAAAGTAACGCTGAGGTTTTTTCCACTTTTCGATTCATTAATTACGAAATGTATACGCAAGTTTTTATTCGCCGAAGATCTTACAGAAATGTCGGCTATTGATTTTATACGAATCGAGCTTTTATTTGAATATTTCCCTGGATTAGAAATGAAATGGCAAGTTGAAAATTTGGAAAATATAATAAATTAAAAATATTTTCAAAGATTAATGTATACTCATAACTCCTTACATAGTAACAACTGCTAAAATTGCTTCATTTAAAATTTGATCTTATTATAGAGCTCCTATTTGAACAAATGCATTTTATTTGAATATAAACGACTACGTGTTCAAACGTAAATGCTGCACCCGACTGCCAACAACAGCGTCATTTGCTCTTTCTGAAAATATCAATACAGCAATTTCCTTTGAGAAATTTTGTGAAATAAACACTTGCAAACGTGCTTCGAGCTTCTGTTCGCGAATTACGCGCATGTAACGGCAAATTGTTTTAACGGGCATCGACCTGACATACGGTTACTTTATGCGACATTGCGTTTACGATTTTGCGACATTCTCGTCTTGGAAGGATCTCTCCACCGCCGACGCGAAGGCGTTCATGCGTCTTTGCGTTCACGTAACATTTAAAGAGGAGCTTATGTAATGGATTTATCGCCTATGTTCCGATGTTTTTAATGGAAATTTTCAAGATATATTTATTTTCGAGTCTAGCAATGTATTTATCGACACTCTTAATAACCTACGATTATAGCATACCTAATAATATTATTAAAAAAGTTATCAATGGCCAGCATTCAATTTGTGGAAACTGTTCATACTTATCCAAAATTTACAAATTGAAACATACTTGATCACTTACTTATAAACTGTTTACGAAGATTGATATATTGATATATATTTGTATAATTTCTTGATCAAAAATAGTTGCTTTTTTATTGGCTTTTGACTTACATCATTTGGCCAGATGCCATTCATACGATCGTTTAATACAAAAACTTATTAAATAATTAACTTATAAATTAATCTTAGCATTATTAATAAACTTAAATCTGTATTTATGCATTTTTATATTATTACTAAAATGACATTTTCTTTCTATAAATTTGTTATTAATGACATTCTTTTGCTTTGGTATCAATTACATTCCCAAAACAGGTGTTCTAAAAATAGTAGTATTGAGATCAAAATGATATTTGAATAAAACATGTAACAGTAAGTATAAGTAATTTAATGATTTTGCACGACATAATAGTTAATTGATTTATTTCATAGTATTCACGAGAATATCGAATTATATTAAAAATATTATTATGCAGAAACAAGTCTATAATTAGGATCCGGAAAAAATTGTTTCCCCATAGCAAATATATAGATGTTTTAGTAATTATTATACGGAAGTCCACATTCGCTTAATGGATTACAAACCATTAATTCCGACAAGATGAATATGTATAATAATTTATTCATATAGTGATTGCGTTGAAAGTATATCACGTTATTACAATTGTTAATTGAAAAAATCAAATTAATACTACTAGCACATCTGATAAAAGTACTCAGTTATTTCAGCTGAGGTCTGAATATAGATCCTTGAATTTTAAGAAATCATCAAATCTAGAAAAAATGGTCATGTTTTTAGGGCATAAAATCCGACTTACATTTACAGATATTATAAGTTTGCGCTGAAAGTATGTCACGTTGTTAAAATCGTTAATTAATAAAATCAAATCAATAATACTTGTACATCTGATAAAAATACTCAGTTATTTCAGCTGAGGTCTGAATATAGATCCTTGAGTTTTAAGAAATCATCAAATCTAGAAAAAATGGTCATGTTTTTAGGGCATAAAATCCGACTTACATTTACAGATATTATAAGTTTGCGCTGAAAGTATGTCACGTTGTTAAAATCGTTAATTAATAAAATCAAATCAATAATACTAGTACATCTTATAAAAATACTCAGTTATTTCAGCTGAGATCTGAATATAGATCCTTGAATTTTAAGAAATCATCAAATCTAGAAATAATGGTCATGTTTTTAGGGCATAAAATCCGACATACATTCACAGATATTATAAGTTTGCGTCAAAGTATATCACGTTGTTAAAATCGTTAGTTAATAAAATCAAATCAATAATACTAGTACATCTGATAAAAGTACTCAGATATTTCAGCTGAGGTCTGAATATAGATCCTTGAATTTTAAGAAATCATCAAATCTAGAAAAAATGGTCATGTTTTTAGGGCATAAAATCCGACATACATTTACAGATATTATAATTTTGTTTCAAAGTTACCATTGGAAATTGCATTGATCAGTTGTTAGTAAAAGTGAAAACTTTATCTTATATATACACTGTAAAAATTTTAACTGACTAGCTAATTCTTAATTATTATTAAGTAAATTATTTACACGTAATGGAAAGTAGGTACAATTCTGTAAAAAAGTGACTTTTACACTTATTTTCAAGCTGAAATTTTAGCACGTTTTTGTTTTTTTTATATTCAAACCTTTCACAAGTCTGCATTTTGTTATCAAATCATCAAATTGTTTATCTGGAATTGCTAATTTTTCTTTAATTATTAAGCACTTTTATCTGTAGAATTCTAATCTATTCCAATCATTATATTATGTCAAAGTTTAGTACCTGTTGGTTCAATCAAAATTAAACCGTGTATACCTCGTCGCACTTTAACATGATATTTCGCATGTAGAGCAAGTAATGATTTCTCATCAATATGCCATTATTATTACCTCGCTTTCGCATGAATACATTTGACAAGATAAAATGACATACAGAGAATAATGAATAAAGCCATAAAAATAGCATATAATTTACCACATCTAACACCCACCAAATACTTGCAGAGAGAAACAAATAATCATTCACTAAATAACATAATTAAAATAGAGAAATGCAAACTAATACACAAAATGAAATTTAACCGAATTAAAACAAGTGCAACAATAGACACAAATCAAGATATACATGAACACTACACGAGACAACACAACAATTTTCACATTGAACGCAATAGAAAAAAGAATTTGAGAGAAAATGTCATATGGAGTGCTACCAAAATATATAACGAATTGCCAGACTATATTAAGATGACCAATGATAATGATAATTTTAAAAGAAAAATAAAGAAGTACTATATGGAAATTGAAGAAAAAGAAGACTGAAGAGTTATATATAGATATTATATTAATGAAATAGATATTATAGTCAAATGAAATGTAAATATTATATGAAAACTGTTTTTCATAATCTCTCATACCAGGCACCTCTGTCTGACTGAGATATGAAAATAATGTATATATGTAAATAAAAAAAAAAAAAAAAAAAAAAAAAAAAATGTCAGCTGTCCACCGTGTGATTTAAATTCGATATAATGCACAGAACGCGGTGATTTGACAGAGTGTCATTAAAAAAACATCAGAATTCACATTTATCGGGAACGATACTTTGCGCGGATTTTCAAATCCGATACCCCGTCGTGTTAATTACCAACATGGAGGATAAATATGAAACGCGTGTTCATCATATCAGATGTCATTATTCGCAAGGACGTTTGTTTAGGGTTGGCTTTAGGGTTTGGGTTGATTTTCAAGTGACTCTCTTCAACTCCGTATCCGCCATTTACAAATAAGCCACCATTTTATTATTCTCCTCATTTCCAGGCAAATTCATTTTGTTTCATAATACGTCTCACTTCCGCGCGCGAACTGCACAAGGCTTCTCTCTCGTTTTATGGTGATGAATGCTCTGCGAAAATATAATTCGTATTCGCGAAAGGCCGCACCGAGACAATATTCTATTTAACACTAGTACAAACATTAATTAATGATTCAATCTTTTGTATTTTCGGGGCAAAACGCTGAACGGCGCGTCCTGAGCAATGCGAGGATATTTGAACGCCGCGCGGACGTCGGTAATGAAAATTACGCCAAATGAAATTGCGATAATTATTTGAATGTGGCGTTTAAAGTATTTCAATAATGTAAATGGCACAGAAATGGTAAAAATGTGCGTGGTTTAATTAATGAAGGAATATATTTTATATCCGAGGGACAGAAATACTCGCTGATTGCATGGATTGAAATGGAATTTCAACTCATTCTAAATTTTAATAAAACAAATTATTGAAATTTAAAAAAAAAAATGACAATAACTATGTATATGACATTTGATGTACAAAGTCATCATATTCATAATTTATATGAATTACATCGTGATAAAACTAATAAAAATTTATTTAAATGTACTACGTAGGGTAGGTTATAGTAATAGCAAAAAGTGTCTAAAATAAATTTTTTTATAAAGCCATGTTTCAAAGCCTTCTGTTTCGACATTTTAGCATACTTTAGAAAAAATGTGTATGTGTGTGTGTGTAGTTTATATATGTATACACTTAGATACAATTTTACATCCACGATTTCGAGAGCATGGATAAACCCATTTGAATAATTAAAAAAAAATGTGGATTGCTATTGATGGTTGCCATATTGAATAGTTTTTGGAAAAGGCAGGTCTAGCCGTTCTTACATACAGAGTAAAAATATGCATGATATAGTGTAGTAATATACACTATACACGATTTGAATAATTCAAAAAACATTCGATTGCTATTGATGGGGAGACGTACTAAATAGTTTCTGAAAAGGCCAGTTCCAGTCATTTTGAAGATACGGAGGCAAAATATGCTTATGATTGTGTAGTAGTATACACTCCGTTATAATTTGAGTAATTTTCGCATTTTATAACGATAAATTATACAAATATGATTTGAAAATTTTATGTATGAAAAATACAGTTACAATTATTTATTGAGATTTTTATTATTTGTACTAAGCATATGCTATATATTGTAATTGATGTATGAATTAATCAAACAAATAATATTTGTCACTTATTTCCAAGATTTCTATGTATTATTATTAAACTTGAGTGCATCTTATTATAAAGTCTGTCATCATGACATATATCATAATGAAATGATTATGTAATTTGTAATATTTAAGAGTTATGATTTTTTTGAAAATGAAAAGACAAATGTTTTATCTGCGCCATAATATTCACAAAATCATATTTATATCTGTTGTGTTTAACATAGTTTAAAATCTTCCACAGCAAACTATCATCAGACCATATCTGTAGTTTATGTGGTGCTATTAATAATTCTATGTACTCCTGCATGTGTTTTGGTATATATAAAGACTAAAATCACAAAAATTTTATGGTGTATTACCGTGTAGGTCGCGGTATAGTCTGTGACGTCAGTAGCAGTCATGAACATTTGTTCTGCTGTCAGATAAAACTGCGAATTTATTACAACGCTGCCTAGGTCTTTATATTTCCCTCGAACACACTACCTAGGAAAATAGTGAGGGCGCTTTCTTAACGCACACATATATTAGTAAATGTGACAGCTTTCTTTATACTTCGTGATAACACTGTATCAAAAATAATAAACTTCAGATTTTTTTTGGAAATACCTATATAAACTGCAGGGAATGTTTCTCGTTAGGGGAAATAATAGAGGAAGTAGTTTGACTTGTGGATAAATTATTCTATGTGATATTGGCTCGTGCAGGTATAACTAATGAAATTTATTGCATTGGGCGTATCGCATATGGTTATTCGATACAGATTTCTTGAAAACCATATATTATCAATACATTTGATACAAATCAGTAATATAATAGGACTAAAAATGGGGTAAAACCAATGCTTAGTTGGTTTCTGATGTTCATGGACCAAGTTGATGAAAGGATACGCCAAGGCAGTATGTTTTCAAAGCTTGGTCTATCAGGAACAATTATTTTTTTAAATTATTCTTATAATAGATATGTCAGACATATAGGACATAGGATATGTATGACAGAGTTTGTTGAGAAAAAAATATGTGTGACATAAAAGACAGTGTTTTTCCCGGACTTTCTGCGAAACTTTTTTTTGTTTGATACATAGGTTTCTTAATACATTTTTAACTGAATTATCTAATAAAATTACCATAGCCCATTCAAGAAAATTTCTGACGTTATACTGGCGTTTAACGTGTTAATAGTAGTTTGCAGTTACAAACAAATTTTCTTTAATTTTCATGAAAAATGAAAAAATATAGATTTACCATCACTATAGAATGCAATTTAATGTATTAAGATTTTAAAATTACTAAATTTTATCAATTTACAAAAATCGTGATTTTGTGGAAATTATTTTGATTTTTTATTACAGATATCCCATGCGTTGGGAGAGAACTGTATGTAATATTTGCAAATATCTGACTTTACTTCAATAATTTTCGTTTGTGAGAACAAAACTAAAATCAAGCCACCTAAAGCAATTCAATATCGTCTAAAATTTGTATTCCTAGTACCAAATACAATATATACTCCCGATTAAAATAATTTATGATTACGAATGATAGTTACTCAATTTTATATCATATAATTCAAAATTTGTAGAATTTTATTAATTTAAGAAAGATATTCTAAATATAAGTTTTCATGCAAATTATTTTGTTCCTTTAAATTTTTATACATGGTGAGAGAACTAGGGTGTCCTTATGTAATATATGCAAATGCCTGACCTACTTCATGCTCTATATAATATTTCTCACATTCCGCTTCTAGATTATGATTTGTGATAGGCAGTACGTTAAATTTGATTTCGTACTTTTTGCACATAAAATGTAAAGGATAAATCTAATACCTATGTAGAGTTCACCCGCATCTAATCCTTCGCATACTTGAGAATTGTAATGATCCAATTATATCTATTTGAAATACACCTGATGTTGTTGTTAAAGGACATCCTTTTCCTTTATTGTATTTTTTGTGACTACCAGTGTATATATCTCTGGAAGTGGATGATTTTTCTAGTTACGTATGTATGATGTATTCCACAAAGTCCAAATTAGTGCTCCTCCAGATGTCTGGTCTATCAATATGCGATACTAGTGCTCAAATACAAGTCGATACATCCACGAGGCCGTCGGGCACAAAACAAAGAAACTCGGTAATCACTAATAAATAACTCGCGTTGTGGGGAACAAAGAACAGAGAAGAAAACCTCATGCATAATACAAAGGACAACTTTTGTTACTGGGGAATCTATATGCGGCTTGCGGTACTACGTACATATATCGGTTTTGTTTTAACATCGCCGGTTCAAGTAACAAGCTTAATCCGATTTCTAAACCCAGACTATGTATGCACTCAGAGGAGTCGGTAACTATCATAATTACCAATCAAGATCTCTTTCTTCTATCCACTCTGGACCAAGAATGGCCCCCTACGGACAAGATAAAAATAGTGCTGGGTAATTTATACAATTTGTTTAGATTTAATAAATATTCAGCATTGGGTACATTGAATTTCAATTGACTTACAAAACAATTAAAACAACATCTTGACTACAATTTCTAATTTAAATTTATTCATTGAACTTCTCACAAATTTTTATTTTATTTCATGTATATAGTGTAATTTCTCAATGGCAATGAATATTTTTATTATTATACGAATGGTTTAATAAAAACAGATTTTTACCTGGAAGCAATATATTGTGATGGCACTCTCGTGGATACAGAACAATCGTGTCGGTTATTTTCGATCAGAAGGAATAAATATTTGAAGAAACGGAAATACAGCAACGACAATACCAATTTATCGGACAAAACGTCAACATCGATATTTCATCAATAAAGCTCAGCCCTAGAGAAAAGCTCGTGTGCACCGTTGCATCGCTCCTCTATTTGCTGCGAAAGTGCATTGAATAGCAATATGTTTTGTTGATTTGGAAATTTGCCTTTGTGTAAAATCGAATACAATTTTTAACTAACAATAGTAAAAAATTGAAGAATTTACTTTAATTGACTTATGTTTTAATTAAGGAGTTTTTTGAAACAATTTAAGAAATCTCAATTAACTAATATACCATGTTAACCAACTGCTTTCTTATTTATTTAACTTGTTATATTGAATTTTTTAGCTACATAACAATTTCATTAGTAATGATATATATTTATTTTAATTAATAAAAACGATATATAATTAATAATTTTTCTAAAACGATGGTTTATCCTAAGTTTGTTTATTAAGTTCTCTATACATGAAATGCAAATGCTGAAATAGTGTGTGTTCTCTCTGAAAAGCCAATTATTTTTAATAGTCTTGTTTTCGCTTTGCAATAAAAGGCTATTATTATGGAAATTATTATAGATTACAAATTGCCATGTTTATAGCTAGTTTTATATTTGAAAAATATTTTCCATGGGTATAAAAATACTGCATATATAAATATATATATATATATATATATATATATATATATATATATAGATGTAGAATAAACTAATTAATATTTTGTACTATTTGATTTATAGACAACTATAACTCAGTAGTTTATTTCATATGGTTATTTGCAATAATAAAAACAAAAAATATTATTTAATATAAAATTAGTTGTACTCTTTTCATTCGGTCGTAAGCATTTGTGGAAATAAATTCATTCTCTGCACTTAGATTAATAAAAGAAGTTAAAAATTTAATTGTTTCATAAACTCTCATATTGGACATCTTTTTCTGACTGAGATATGAAAATAATATATAAAAAAAATTTAAAAAAAGAATTGGATACATATACTCAATGTGATAAATAATCTCATAAGTCTAAATTTGAAATCTGCAAGATTTTACTCGTAAACAAACATAATTTGACAATTTATAATATATCTTACACGGTTATTAAAACGCTATTAATACTGAAAATTATTCTTTTGAATTAGGTTAGTTGAATAACTTTTTGAAATCGTTTAAAGTTGTACTAGCAATTATTAGTATTACTTACAATTCTAATCTATGATGATGATCTGTTACCTATACAAAATGATCTATAAATAATAGTTTCCTAAGATCGAAGAAATAATCTAAAAAAAGCAGAATATTAACTATTATATACCTGCAAGTTATTGCCTGTGATGTTTACATTAT
Source organism: Ctenocephalides felis (assembly GCF_003426905.1). Taxonomy (NCBI): domain Eukaryota; kingdom Metazoa; phylum Arthropoda; class Insecta; order Siphonaptera; family Pulicidae; genus Ctenocephalides; species Ctenocephalides felis. The sequence continues at coordinate 7,996,952 of NW_020537324.1, forward strand.
AAAACATAAAATAGGATTTACAAATATTATCTGTATTATAAAATATTCCTTAAAATGAATCAATTTATTCTAGAAACTAGATTTATACATTACAGCGTTCTCTGAATAAAAAAAATCTTTAACTAAGCAGTACTTTTACAAACATTATCTGTATTTACAAAATATAATCCTCACAAATGATATAATTAATTCATTCAACAAACTCTATTTATAAATGAACGTGGGGCGTTTTTTTAAACGATTGCGACCTTTTTCAGGCTTAATAAATAATCCATTAAAAAAGAAAAAAATCTGTCTAGCGCATGACATGGTGTTGTACAGAAAATTATCAAAAGTAACCCGATTTTCGACCCTCGTTATCAAACAAAAGAAGCTTTCCTCCCCGATAAGCCGGACGCCGGTTCTCTGATCTTTTTGCGATGTCCGGTGAACGGCAGTCAAAACGGGCTTTGAATAAAAATCAGTTCCACATACACTCTTGTGGATACTAACAAAAATCTATATACTGATTAAAAATCAATGTGTATGCACCCTATTTGTATTCTATTCGTGTATCTGTGTGTCCGATTCCTATGCGCTTGCAGTTAATAAATAATGCATTACTAGAGATTCAGCGCGAATGTACGGATGCTCAGTTTTGCTTCGTACAATGACTCGGGAATGCTTTTGTGAAACGGACAGGATAGTTTTGCTTGGTCCACATTTTTGTTTCCTTATTTTTGTGCGGTTGCTTCGATTTACCATTAGCTTTTGAATTGGTCGTATGATATAGGAAATATTTTCTTAAAGTTTTTTAAAGATAAGAAGTTGTTTTGTAGACGATGATGCATCAATTTTAAAAGTTTGGAATGAAGATATGAAGTTGAATTCGATCGCGTGTAGTATGCTGTAAAATTTTTATTACCTTGCCATGACATGAAAATAGTCAAGTAACAAAGATGAAAATTACTATATAATTTTTTATCAACTTGCCGAGAGCAAATTTTGTTTTCACCAGAAAATTGGATTTCCTGTATTTAAGATTCTTGGAGTCTCAAGTCTCTCACAATCACATGTGACACAAAAATTGTGTGTGTATGCGTTCACAAATGTGGTTTCAGTCGACGTTTTTTCTAAAACGGCTGCTTTTATTTTAAAAAATCAAAAAACATAATAAAACGTAATAATGACTCACGTTGAGAAGTTTTGGGAGACGATCGGTCAAGCCGTTTTTTTATTAATTAATTCTTGTGCACGTTTTTCAAACAAAAATCCTGAACGGATTTTCAAAATTTCAAAATTCCTTAGACATTTACCAGCTGGGAATCGTGTTGATTTTGGTAATATTCGATTGAGTCATTTCTTCATAATTAATTGCATAATTTATTTTGACAATTTTAATTGAACTTTGCGTAATGATAAATATTATGTTCTAAACCAACATCTTAATATATTATAGGCCTACTAAAATTGTGAGAAAAAAAAGTTAGTAAAGTTTGGAGCCCTTTAGAACATAAGCCTTGGATATTTATGAGTTTAAGGAGGAATACCATTCACACCTAGTTTGTTATATATCATTTCTACATATTACAAACATCCCAAAAATTATTTGAGAGAAAATTTGTTTACTAACCCTCATTTCAGAAAAGTTAAAACTACCCCCTAATTATAAAAAGTGAGCAAAAATTTTATTTACCATGTAGTGATAAAGATTATGCTCTAAACCAACATCTTAATATATTATAGGCCTACTAAAATTGTAAGAAAAAAAATTACAAAGTTCGGAGCCCGTTAGAACATAAACCTTGGATATTTATGAGTTCTAGGAATAATACCATACACACCTAGTTTGTTTTCTATCATTTCTACACACTACAAACAGACCAAAAATTATTTGAGAGAAAATTTGTTTATTAATCATCATTTGAGAGAAATTGAAACTACCCCCTGATTATAAAAAGTGGGCAAAAATTTTATTTACCAAATAGCTTGTGATATCTAATCAAGAAAAGCTTAAAACAAAAAAGGTATCATGTTACTTCAAAAATGACGTAAAATTATATTTTTTCAAATTGAGGATAAAAAATAGCCAAGGTAACTCGTTATTAAGTCTAGATATTAAAATAAAAAGTTCTCATTCATTTCGTGCATCTCGATACATTTACAAATATAATTTAGGTTATCTCAATAATCTCGTTGGTAATCAAAGTTTCTATTAGTATCATGGTCTCTCTATTATTGTGTTGTGCACTTATATTGGTTTTAGTGATCAATAGACGTGACTTGGGTGCCTCAGCATTACTACTGCGCTGGGAAATAAGATCGAGGTTAATTACGTGATGTGGATTTCAAGCTTGGATCAAAGTCGATTAATTGAGATCGAAATTTGTGGCCATTGGACGTTGGGGCAGTCTCAAAGGAATTGCTTCGTAACAGTTCGATAGATTACGTTGGTTAATTTTGAGGCCAATTTATGGAGTCAATGGTATAGGAATTTTAATCCTATAGATGTACTTTTTTCAAACAATGCTTGAATTTTGTTAAACACCACTCTTTGCTTCAAGATTTGTCATTATAATTTAAACTCCTAGTAATTTTATACAATTTCAATAAAATAAGAGAATAAACATAACGGTTCTTGCATTTCATCGATCATCTGCATGTCAAACTTGTCTTATGTATATCCAATGCAATATAAAAATATATATTCAATACACTTTATATAAATAAGATACTGACATCGAAATTGAACCTTTTATCGTACAGAAGTGTTATTAACTTCCATAAATTCAAAAAAAAAGCAAAAACAATTTCAAAATATAAGTTCGAAAAAGTGAAATAGTTCCTTATTTACTGCTGCAATATTATTTCATTAAGAACTTTTTTATGTATATTTATATAGAGCATAAATATAACATGAAAGACGTGTATACGGCTGAGATAAAGAAAGTATTTGGCACGCGAAATATAATATTTTACGAGTGAGTATAAAAAATGTTGTTTTTTATTTATATATACGTATAATACACAAAATATTTATATTATCATAAAAATTGTATGCGTACATGCTGATAACTCTTGTGTTGAATATTTGGCGGAAGAGATTTAACAACATGTATTTATATTTTGCTCCTGAAAAATATGGAATACACTGAAAAATAAGTTAGACATTATTAACTGTATAATAAGTACTTATTTGTGCAAAAATTAAATGATCACTTAATTAACTATTATAGGTACCTTTTAATTTTGTAATCACGAGTCTTAAGTTCAAATCTATATCAGACTATTTGATGAGCAGAATTCATTCATGTCCATTTTCGATTTTAAGTAACTTTTTTTTAAGAAAAATAACACTCTTTTTGATATTGCTGCGATAAGTTAAAATAAAAGGTTATTAAAAAGGATAATCATTAGATAACCTTCAGATATAAAATAAGTCACGCTAGGATAACCGTAGAATTACCTTCTAATAAAGCGACGTTGATGAGATGTATCATTAATCATTAAAACAGCTATTAGAATTTTCAATTACATGTGGGTGTTCAAAATCTAGGTATTCTTGTCCAGAATATTTTGAAAATCGATTTTATTTTTTGATAGTCTGAAAGTTTAACTCTTCAGGAATATGTGTACAAGAGCATTTTTCAAAATTCATACTATTTTAAAAGATATTGATGCTTGACCACGATAATCCTTCTTTGTTTTCTTCGACCTGGAAACTTCAAACTCGTTTTGCTCTTAACTATTTGACTATTCATGTTATCAAAGCAATAATTATTAGCTCGTGATAAAATATAGTAAAAATTCCTTTTTTACGCCTATCAAAGATGGCATAAAATTTTTGCCCCTAGACCAGGTATACTGGTCTTAAAGAAAGTAGTCAAATTATTTGATTTACAGAAAAATTCTTTTTAATGACCATTTCGATAAATATCTTAGATATATCGTTCTTACGACTGTAGAAGATCAGTACTTGATAAACTATTCCAGAAAGTTTATTGTTACAAAATACACAGAACGCCATTAAGAATCATTTTAATCCAGGTCAGTGAGTTTACTGGCCGTTAAACATTCGCAGTTTTTGGCATAAATATATTTATTATCTACTTAGATGTTTTTATTTTCATTTTACATCGAGTTATCGCTACAAATGTTTCATCTCAGCATTCGGTGTCAACTTTACAATTAGTGCTGCATTATAAAACGTCTGTCTGCTCGAAGCTCGGCGCTCTCTGCCAACCGAGAAACGAGAGCAAGCGGGAAAGTGTAGAGTTACAAACTTAAAAATATTACATACATTTAGCAGCCGCGTTATACAACTCTAGTTTCTCCGGGATAAAGACATTAATGTACTTTACACAACAAGCAACCAACCCCCGAGCCTCCCAGCCCGGCTGATCCACCCTGGGGCCACCCTTATCGCTCCGCATCGAGCTAAACAAAAGTTGTGCAAATGAACTTTACGATAGAGTTACTTGACTATTATGAATTGCAAAATGCAATAAAGAAGAATGCTCTTATTAAGAACAATCGCTGTAATAATTGCATCTGTAAGTGCAAAGGGATAAGTTGAGATCGTTTTGTGCAATAGTCTTGAACTGAGAATGTTAATCAAGATAGTTAACTAAAATGGTGAGGTAATGTTCACTGAAAAAAAAAACTTACAGGTTTTATTACATATTTTATTAATTTGATCCCATCAATCTAATTCTTCTCAAGTTTTAAATTCGCAATTAGATTTCACTAACTTCAATTTAGCATTTGATGGATGAACAGATCATCGATCAGGTCATCGGTACAAATTTACTAGTAAGGTTAACATAAATATAGAGTTAAAATAAATATAGATTTTTTTAAAGTAAAACTTCTTTAGGCGCGACTAGGGTGTAAATCCGTACAAATGCAATGGAAGTACGTTACGGCAGATGAAATAAAATAAGAGTCGAGTACCAATGATTCGTAATTCGCTCTTGATAATATAATTTCTATACGGGTCGATTGTGATTAGTCTTCGCGTATGTGAATAAAGATCTGTCCTTGTATGCGTACCGGAGTCAACGTTGTATGCGTACCGATATCAACAAGGAAATCGGCATTGATGATTAAACATTTTAAAGTTACATCATAGTACAAATCTTGATTTAATAACAAATGCCTGAATCAGAAGAATATTTAACCTGTTCCTTGAAAATATTAAAACAATTTAAACATTTGTGCAAGTCTGTTTTTTTTAATAACGTCTATAAAGTAATAATTTTCTACTGGTAACGACTTCTTTGTTTGGAAGTATAATACAAAAACACATTTCTCTTATTTTAAATTTTGTAATAATACAACAATCTGTTTTATACTGTACTGAATACGTCTTAAATCCTCTATATTCTTTGTAAAAATCCGTTAAAGTCTTCTATTTTCAACGAAGTCTTTTCAAAGAAACACTATTTACACAAAATAAATCCAATTGTACTCTTCTAATCGTATTTAATACACTTCTTTGCTGCAGGACGATTTTTGTTAACTTAATTTATATTTAAAATAATATTATGTTTTTCTGCATAATGCTTTATTTATTGTTCTTTTATATCATTCACAAACATTTTAAAAAAGTAGGTAATTATAATATTTGAATTCAGTCACATTCCAATTTAGTATTGGCAAATTATATACAAAAAATCAGAATTAGAATGAAACTGATGACAAAAAATATAATAATTTAGACAATTATTTGATACATACGATTTTGAATATTGAAGTTCAGTCGATAACTGTAAAAGCTGAAATTTAATTTTACCCTTGACTGAACATTATAATTCCATTTAAAAATCAGTATTTTAATTAAAGTATCCATAAAACAAATGCTATCGATCAAATATAATAATTACAACAATGCAGAAGTTAATTGATACCAATTAAGTTACAAAATTAATTAGTATGATAAAACATACAATTTCAGCAAATACTAACAAATGTTTTATAATCCTTGATTATATATATTTGCACCATAATTTCTATGCAATAACAATCCGCGTTCAATAAATTCCTGAAATCCTATTCACAAATATATTGTTTTATTTCATGAAGAGTTGGAATTTAAAACATAATTAGATCGACATCAATATTTATTATTCGGGGAACATAATTTAGTTCGTCATGGGCATTGATACGAGATTATACATATTATGTAATATACACACATGGGGGTATGTAATTCGAGTGTACTTGTTTTTGCATTAGCAAAATGTAATGGAACTGCTGGCGAAGTGTTAAAATAGACATAAAACCATAGTATTCTAGGAACTGGTTAACAATAACATTATGTGTGTGCATATTATTGAACATGCAAGCTGAAAAAATGTGTAACATTAGACTTTGGTGAAGATCATGTGGTCTAATTAGCGGATCATCACGTCACCATGTGAGCAACAAGTGTTGGTTTTTAGAATATTTTTGTACTCAAATTTACATATTGGTAACTTTCATATTTTTGCATCTTTCTCTGCTTACAATAATCTGCGGGTATTTATATGTGTGCACATTACCCCAAAGTTCTAAATTTGGTCACCAAGAAGGGGCTTCAGCATTTAAAATATTCAGCAATGGTGTAGCATAGAGTTTATAACTCATTTGCTAATCGCTGATAATGATAATGGGTATATCATAATTTCTAATGCAATATTGAAATAATCAATTATTTAGTATTAGTACATCTCCAGATTTGATTAGGGTACACATGTGTTACGTTCTAAAAATCCAAATACGAAAAACAACAAATATTAAAAATTTTGATAGATTTCAATGAGTTACATAAATTTATAACTGAAGCACACCAAATTATGCATTTTATTCAAACTTACTTTGAGTAATCCAGGAATCAATCCTACCCACATCCTCCTGTATACTGGAATATTCTCGTGTACATATGATATTCCTGTTAATTCGACCTTTACCATTGTGAGATCTGTCGATTTGCCGTCCGTGGGACTTTTGATCCATCGGAGCCCGTATGTAAGTGGGGCAAATCAGGTACTCGTCAGGCAAATTCGATCTACCCGAGCGCTAAACAAGCCCACTCGAATCTCGCCATGTATCGCTAAATAGGTAACCTAGCCTAGTCGCGAATGCGTGCTATTTCCCTGTTTTAGAGTCGTGTTGATTGAAATCCACAAGCAACGTGAATACCAATTGCGGATTGTTTAGTATGCACCGTATGGCTGTATTGATACTTCGAAATAGGAATAGAAGTTTGGGTTAGGGAATGAGATACTTCAATGACGCACGGACATGCACACAGTGTGACATGACACACACACACGCACACACCCACACACGCACACACCCACACACACACACATATATAACATATAATATTTTTGCAGCCCAATCGTCGAATTAAAAAAAAATTAAATAACAAAATTATTTTTTCCATTAAACATTTCGACACTTGATGTGTGTCATCATTCAGTAATCTAAAAAACATATAACATAAATACAAAGTTGATGATAAATATAAATATATAAAAAGGAGGAAATTATACATACCAACCAGGAAAAACAAGAGAAAAAATTAATTATGATGTAAAATAGATTGAACACTAAATTTGTGTAAAATATCAAAATTCTATTATATTAACAAACGGGAAATAGAAGGACTACATATTGCCCTCCTATATTTAATGTTATTGATAGCATTGCATTGTGGACACTGATCAAGGTTACAACGCAGTGTAGTCAACGCACGTATAATGAAGGAGTGGGAGAGGGTTGTGAGAAACGAAAGGGGAAAGAAAAACAGAGCAGAAACATAACGACGAAAGATTCTAAACCTGTATAGAATTACTTTTCATGAAATTAATGATGACTTTGTAACTGTCATGTTAGAGATGAGAGGAATTACGTTTGTTTACACAAAAAGTATTAAGGGATATAAGTAAAGACTCAACTATCTTTCCAAGGTCACAATTTTATTTCAATGTAAAGGATGGAAGGATTTGACATGTTAAAAGTGTGGTTCACATGTTGGTCAAATGTGGTTCATACGTTCATATGATAATGATAATAATATGATATTTTTTTCATACAAACATATAATAAACCTGAACCACACTTTTGACATGTCAAATCCTTCCATCCTTTTTTTTATTATGACTGCTACTATACTAATTTCTTACGATTTTATAAAAATTATAGTTGTCTACTATTTTAGAAAATGAAGTAAACAATAAGAAAAATAAATAAATCCTTTTATCAAATTTTAGTGAACATATTTTCATACTCCTCATTGAATGTGGTTAGCGTCCGAATAAAAAACACGTAAATTTTCCTAGAAATATGGACGCATCCATTACTCTATATTTACACAATGTGCATGCAAGATGAATTCTGATGGAGTCATAAATCAATCCAAAACATTTCTCTAAAAATATCTATTCGACGGTACAAATATACATATTTTGTACATGATTTATGCAGGCAGTGAAATGAATGTCTATTCAGCAGACGATATTAGTGACCCATTTCCAGCACGTATTCTAGTTTTTCTCTTCTCGTTTTTTACCGATGCGATTGTTTTTTTTTATTATTTTTTTGGTTCGCACTGCACGGATTTTATTTCATATTTTTTCAGCTAGTATCAGCGATTTCATCTATTCTCTCGTATACATATGTAGTGTTCATTGGTGTACATATATTTTCGAAAATGTACTTATGTATGTATTTTTATCCGGATCACTAATTTTTCGTGTAAGCTGAATGGTAAATGCACATATGCACTCGTATAAAAGTCACCCATATTTTGATACAATATATACAGATACAGAAAATTATGAAGAAATATCAGTTATGTTGGCTACAATTGTAAGGATGTTTTCTTATCCATGTGAGAGTATATTTATTTACCACTTTATTTTCACCATGTTTATGTATTATGATATCTTAAAATGCGTTTAAGTACATGTCGACTTCTTAAATTGTGTTTGGGGACTATGAAATATAATATCACACTTTTTCTACTCTTTCTCGTGACGTAATCAGTACGTGTCCTGAGCTTTTTCTGTTGTTTGTATTGGTAAATTCGGCTTTGTATATGCGAAAGCTTCGGAAGTTTTTTTTGTTGTTGTATTCTTGCGATACAATATCCAGGCATAGTAACGATTCTTTTACGATCGGCATTGCAGAACGTTCTTTTAGGTCCCTTAAGGAGCCCCAATAAAAGACGTGGCGGCTTTGGGCGGCAGAGACTGGTTTGGGAAGGTTGGTGACTTTTTGTATCATCGATGGCCCTAGAAAAAGCACTCGTATGTCACGCCCATACAATTTTGTAAGCAATTTGTTCTTATCAATTAGGTTTTGTCAATGGACATGGCAATAAAGTAGGATTTGGAAAAGCACTTAGCCGATGAATATGTTATATGGATGAAACAAATGGGTTCGCTTTTGAGAAATACTTCAATATTTATTGAAAGTTACGTTTTATAAAAGTTTAAGATAATGGATAAGGATATCCATTTGAAGATGCAAAAACCTATAGAAATTTGCATATATGTCTATAGATAATTTAGTGGGCCAATCATTTCGCATTAATTTTAAAAATTTAAGTGACATGATTTTTTTTTCAAGTTCAAGAAGGTTGAAAATATAGACTCTATATACAACTACAGAGCATATTTTTGAGAGCTCTATAATTGGATTTGTTTTTCAGCTTTTCATTTTAGCAAAACAAATAAATAAACTAGATTTTATTTATACGTTCAGAAATATAATTTTGACGATGTTTTTTGAAGATATTTTCCTTCCATACAAATTAACTTATTTTTTAACACTTGTCTATTTTATAATTACATGTTATTTTAAGAAATTTATATTAATTCAAATATAGGTGACGATTGTGCCGTAAAATAGACCAATGTTACGTAGAGGTTATGTTACGTAGCTCATACAAAATGGTACTAAATACTGTCAAATTCCCAGTTATTTGAAAGTAATGCAACAATTTTTTTTTTAAGGCTAGAAATATGTTTTAGTATTCAAATATATTTTAAAATATCATTCTTTACCGTAGAATGTTACCGTAGATTAGCAACCACAAGTTTTGAATTAGGTTCCCACCTTGACCAGCTTGATATAAATCAACAGAGTTGTCTGAAAATAGACTAATAGGTTATCTGCTTCAATTTATGTTCACACCACTATTCGAAATATGTTTAATATGATCACATCAGGAATAGATTGATCAAGCATTGGATTGCTTTCGAAAACATTGGGTTTAAGATAACGAGGTAAGTTTTGATTACTGTGTACAGAATATAAAATAGCTATGAAGAAAAAGCTTGACATAGTTCTGAATTAATATTTACTAGTAAGCGTTAGGAGTTCACAGCGAAAATTATGAAATAAATTTTGTATTCTGGCCCTTAAATTTACCAGAATTTATTCCGATATTTTAATTTTTTTTTTGTTTTTTTTTCAACTGACAATATTCATGTTTCGAACCGTTGTCGGCTTACAACTGTTATGTAACACGAGCCTTCGTCACGTGCATGTCGTCAAACATACAGTCGCCAATCTAAAAAAGTTCCCAAAGTCCCAGATAGGGCACACACGCATATAGTAAATGAAAATGGGGGATCAGTACAGCGACGGCAACGGCAACAGAATTCGTACTCGGAAAAAAGGGTCTCTCCGCGGACTTACTAGTAATGACGTTATTATCAAATCAGACGGAGGAATATGTACGTGCGTTCGAATAAGTTACGTGTATGCAAACCGCGTACGATCGACGAAATCTTCGAAAAATGATCAAAGAAACATCGAGACATATGATTGCTTACTGGTTAGATTCAGACACCAACATAAAGAATTATAGAAATATGTATTGTATTATATCTCAAGCGATCATAAAATGCTAAAAATTCTCAACCAAATTTCAAAGCTTACTTTTGCTCATAAGTTGATTTAATCGTACTAATGTCGTCCATGGACGACATGCACTCGACTACTTGTGTCAACGAGTGTCGCCCATGGACGACATTCGCATGACATTTTGTGTGTACTGGTGTCGTACATGATGTGTCCTGTGTGTGCATTTGCTTCAAGATTTTTCACCATGAGTCTATTTTGATAGTAATTCTCAGTTTATTACAAGCGCAATTTTTAATTTTTTAACACATTTCTATTGATAATGATAGAAATATATCGTTGCGCCTCCCGTTCAGTAGCACTACTGCGGGGCACGCTGTTCCGTATAGCAGCGTCATTTCTGCAAAAAACCCTCTCGTAGCAAAAGGGTTAATAGTATCCTTAATCAAGCAGTAAATCATTGAAATGTTTGCTATTTATTAATAATTATGAACATTTTATACATTCGACATAGTTAATATTATATAAAGGCAGCTGACATCTTTTTAATAAAATTAATTATTGAATTAATAATCAATATAATAATAAAAATGGTAAAAACGTGGTAGAATAGTATCTACATTCAACAAAGCGCTTTGTTAACTTCCGTAGGTTAAGTTATTGAAATGGGCCGGAAATCGAAATTGAAAATTTTTACATTTCTCGACGTTTTGGAGGTTCCTGAACATTTTGGCATTCCTCAGAAAAATTGGATGTGTGTGTGTGTATGTATGTATGGATACAAATTTCCAGTCACGTTTTCGGGCGCACGGATCAATCGATTTGAATGGTTCAAAAAGCATTCGATTCTTATTGATAGGGAGATGTGCTGATTAGTTTTTGGCGAAGCCATGTTCAGCAGTTACGGAGATAAAGAGCAAAAAGTGCACAAAATAGAAATCTAAAAAACATTCAATTAGTAATGATTGGGAGAAGTGTTTATTAGTTTTTGGCAAACGAAGGCACAGCCATTTTGAAGATTCGGAGCTAAATGAGTAAAAATGGCAGTTTTTGAAAGAACGCAGCGCCCGATTTAGATGATTCAAAGAACTTTCTGCTCGTCTTAACAAAATAATTGATTTTGAAAGAAAACATTTTTTTTCAACATTTTTTTTTTTAATTTTTTTTTTGTATATCGAAAATAATACAGATTTTATTTTTAATTCTGACTATAGTTCTAATATACTTTGAACAAATAATTTCAACTTTGCAATTCAGTTTATATAATTCTTATAAATATTAGACAATGTTACAATACTAATAATCTATTTGAAAACATTCAGTATTCCTCTAACATTTTGTTACGGTACGGGAAGTTTTAGCAATTTGCCTTAAGGCACGATGCCATACACCTCACTAGTTTAAATATTTAATACAGGTTTAAAATTTCCACACATTGAGCTATGAATTTGCTCTGCATCAATTTTTCACCTGCTTATTCATGTATTCAAGTATTATCAGATTACCCCGGTCAAATATTAAATCACGTGGAATTTTCTACACAGAATATTTTTACGTGTCGCGTTTTTGCTTTCGAGTCATTTATATCGATTTTCGTATTACAGTCAATATCGTAAAAATTCTGAGCGTAAGCGTTGAAGTGCTTCATTGTCGATACAAGGAGGAAACTCAAATAAAAAATTATGAACCGTTCGTGACACTCCGCACAAAGGGCGCGTTTATATCACCAACCGGACGGGCTCGAGTCCGCGCGTCGCGTCGTCGTGTTTAAGATTTTTCCTATCGGGGAGAATAATGGGAAAAAGTTGGCTACGTCAGTGAGAAAAGTATGTCGTATATCTAGGCCAATAAAATTATACTAACTGTTATGAATAAAAAGCGCTCTTGCGTTGAATTAATTTCGTATTTCTTCTAGTTGGATACTATTGCGGTGAGCGCTCTCGGTTTGCGACCCCCCATGCTATCTAACATATGTTTGGATTATGAAAACCTATTGCTTATGTGATATATCTATATGTGCAATACATTTTAGTTTTATGGATCAGGAAGATAAAAATAAGAAGCACGTGATTGTGGTTTTGAAAAGCTAGATTAAAATATTTCTTTTAAGATTTGGCACGAGAAAGCTGTAATTAATAAATGGGTTTGAAACTGGGATTTCGTTGAACTTAATTCAAAATATATTAAAAAGAGGGTTTTGATAAAAGCTTTTTAAAATATGCCGTTTCAAATTTCATAAATTTAATTATTGGTTTCTTTTAACAATGCAATGTAAGTACAATGATCTGATTAAAATTAAAATGAAATTCATATAAATTTAAAAATATACAGTCAATTTTAAAACATTTTCTAGTTTTGTTTTTGCTAATTATGTATATATATATATATATATATATATATATGTGTGTGTGTGTGTGTGTGTTAGTAAGTAGTGTCTGCATTAAATTACTTTCTTTGAGGTTATTGCAAAGAAATCAAGCAGGAGTTTTTGAGATAAGAAAAAGCAACAGGTTTTAATAGTTATAGTTAAAGTATTGTCATATTGTTAAAATTTTATTAGAGTAGATCGGGGTTTAAAGATCCGTAGATAAAAAGTACACAACCAATGTTTTAAATACAAGTAAAGTAGAGTATTTTCATAAACAATATTTGAAAGTAGAGGGACAAAGATATATAGTCAGCTATCATCCGGATTCTTACTTTGTTGCTATGGATAGATAAACGACCATATTTGAAAATCCTTTTTGATATGAAATGATCACAGCATTTTCTCTCGTTATTTTTTGTTGTGAGCACTGTTGTTTAGTTTACGAGACCACAACATAAAATTTATGTATACGTGATTTAATGTAAAAGCCTATATATGCGTGGGATATAAAAATCCTGGCAAAGATGTAAACAATAAAAAAACAGTAAATAAGTAATAAGTAATTAAAAATATTTGTAAGTAAGAAAACAGTAATTAATTAGGTTAAAAGTTTAGTTAAAAAAGCAATTTCTAAATAAATAAATTAAGTTACTTTATTATTAATTATTTAATTTATTTAATTTTTTTAATTTAATTAGTTAATTATTAAGCTAGGCTGACAAATATTTCTGAAGAAATACCAGATCAAGGCTATATGTAGTATAATCTTCGCAAAAATGTGCCCATTAAATTTATATTTTTCATCGATTGCATTATGCAGTTATTATTTTGTAAAATCTCTTAAAATTTAAAATTTAGAAATTGGATCTGTTTGTCCCATAGCTGTCTTTTTTACCCAGACTGTGTGGTAAAAAGGACCAGGTGACATTTTTTTTTTAAACAACGAAAAAACAAGTTTGTACAATGATGATTGAGCTGGGTGTTTTACTGAACCTAGTCAGATTAGTACTAGTTTAGTGTGATAGAATTGGTTTGATTTTCACAATATAATTGCTCAAAATTACATGGGACCTCTGTGCCTCCCAGCCCCATCCTGTATCAAAAATACATAGACAAACAAGTATAAACTTCTTTATTATATAAACGTGTGTAATCAGAATTTGTAATCCTTATTTTGTGTGTGTGCAGTAGGTATACTCTCATCTATCTCATGATTTGTAGGAAAGCACAAGATGACGAATATCATATCCTTTGAATCTTTTACTCGATCGATCCCGAGGTCGTCAATATCCGTTCGTGCGAGTGCACATAGAGCTTTCGGGGGGCCGCGGTGTAAGTAAGGATACCCCGTAGATGAAATAAAAATACTTGATTGAACGAGCCGGAGAGCTTTCGTGAAAAGCATTTCTCAGCAGCCATTCGCGAAACGTCGAACGTAAACATCGTTCACAAATAAAACGAATCCTAAATATTTTACATCGATGTGCTTTGGCTTTCACGTCGCTTCTCACATTGGTAACGTTTACTTCGAATAACAAGCTGGCTGCTATTTTGTATAAAATATACGACAATATCGTGTTATTAAATTCTACACGAATATGGTATATATAGCAATATTTGCACGAAGAAATATTCTGTATATATAGATTTTTGATGAATTTAAAAAAAATATAGGAGGGAATTGCTTATAGTAGGACTCACGATTTCGACAATTTTGCATTCGTTGAAAAGGTCTCGGGCTTCGCAAGGTTTATAGCTAAGAAAATCAGTGGTGCATGGCATCGTACCATTGCAAATTGCTGAAATTTCACGCACCGTAATTGAAAATTCGAGTAATGACATTAGTAAAAATTATCAGAATTATGCTTGATTAAGTCAACTAGCAATTTTTGCCGCAAAGAATAATGATGTACACGCATTGAATTTCACCATTCAATCAAACATTGATGGCAATTTGGTGACATACCTATGGTTCCGACTGGTCTTCCGTTTGACTTCAAACTGACGCAATGACAACTAACAAGTCGCAAGGCCAATCGCTTAGTGTTTGCGGGATAAATTTCAAATAGATTATTTAGAAAATCATTGTTTTTCACATGGCAGTTATACGTTGCCTGTTCACGAGTTGGAAAACCATCCGCTTTGTTTGTGTTAACGTCAGACCAAAAAACAAAAAATGTGGCTCACCAATGAGCACTTCAATGAGTTCACTTTCATTTACTTACAGAAGTTCAACTAAGAAATACTTAATTTTTGTATTCTAAATAAATTAATTACTATTGTGCAATAAAATCAAATTTTTTCTTTTCAAATATAAAACAAACAAAAAATTTCTTCATCTTTCTCACGAAACCATCTGGTGGCGAAACGGAGTTCGTCGGGTTTCCTAGTATATATATATATATATATATATATGTTGTATTTTATTTGATACTATTCTTTTTAGTTTTAAACTTGTCTATGACCAATACTTTTAGACATTTTCTGACATCTCCAACTAACGATCAGCTTAGGAGATTGTCTGTATTTGACAGTATGTTCGAGAGTTTGCACCTGATGCAATGCAATCAATTGATAAATTTTCTAGTTTCTACAGTCTAGAGAATACTGATTTAAACTTTGTCTTTCTATTGATAATGTCACATTATTAGAATTAGGAGAAATTAATTTAAATAATGGTTATAGATTGACATGTAATGAAAATTTAATTAATTCAAACATTTTAAATGCAATTTTGGATAGAATCCATAAATTGTCTATGACAATTACAATTTTAACTATATTTAATGCTTATGATAATTATATATATGCATTCTGCATGCTTTAGATAATCTGATTTCCTCGTTTTTGTTTTTCAATAGAGCAAAACTTTTCGGACTTTGTAAAAGTTTAGCATACCTCACAGAGTCAGCAAGATCTTAAAAAGTTCAGTTCATATCTCTATTCTCGGGCAATAGATTATGCAACTAGTGCAATGGACTTCGATTTATAAAATATTTCTTCAAAATGCTAATACCTTTCATTCACGTTTGCAATAATATATCATTTTTGAAAATATTCTTTGAATATTTATTTGTTCAGCTTATTTTCAAAATCAAGTAATAAAAATACTCAACTATAAGGCATAAAAATAATGATTTGTAATTCAAAACATATTGTCTGCGGCCAACATAAATTTTCTATCAAGTATATAGCGTGAGGAAATGTTCTGTTAGCAAAAATATTCCCAAAGTGTTCCATCAATTTTATGCTAAATGAATCCCATAAAGACCGGCGATGATGGTGACCCAAAAGTTTACGCCTTTAGTGAAATGTTTGTCAGTGTTCTTTCTCTAGGCATTTCTTTTTACTACAGACTACTGACAGAAAATCTGTGTCGCGCACAGCAATGTCAATATAAAACAGGATTACATCGAAAAAACTGGCTAAAAGTGTGCTTTATATAGTCTGGTGCGTTTAAATCTTGTGAACGAAATCGAATTATTTGTTTTTATGTCTGTACGACATCAAATGATATTTTATTTTTGCGAAAAAAAGTTTTTTAAAACAGCTGGATAGATATACGGGTTGATATACGAAACGCGAATGCAAATAATTGTTCAGATATTTAAACAGAATTTGAATAAAATATAAGATAGAACAACTTTTCTAAACGAAGCAAGAAATTCAAATCGATATCAGTATGCATTTTTTGCAAATAGAACATTATGATCAATGACTAAGGTGATTTATTTATTACTCGGGATATCTTATTATTATTTACGTCAAAGTTTTAATTAGTTTCGCAATGAGTTTGTAAGTGCTTCTCATAATTTTGTAATATGTCTCTAGTATAACTAAAATTTAATCGAAAACGTTTTTTCATATAGTCTTTGTTTATGGTCAAAGTTTGAATTGTTTGTATATATTCAATAGAAAATAATCTAATTATAAAGCTACTAGCTTGTAATAAATTTATGAGCTTTAGGACCACTATAACCGGATTCGACACCCACCACGGCCAGCTTGATATCGAACAGAAACCATATCAGATTTTTGCCTTGAATCGATTTCAAATATGATACCAAGTGCAAATCCCTTGATGAAATTTTGTGAATATTTTGGTTTTAATTGCAAAAAAGCAACTAAAATGAAACAATTTAATAAACTATCATGAATGGATTGAAATAAAGCTGAAAAATTATAGAAGTTACTGCAAATAATATAGAAATGCTTATTCAGGATATATGCAAACATTTTTTAAGTCTCAATTATGGCAGGAACTGTAAGTGCAGTGAAAAGTAAAGAATTGATTTGGATGTTCCTCAATTTTTATTTCATATAGTAATTAAAAATATTAAATTAAAGCAACAAAACTTACAGAAATTACAATAAAAATTATGAAAAAGCAAAGCAGGAACTGTGAGAAGTGGAGAACTTATTTGGATGTTTCTCATTTTTTCTATAAGCTGCGATAAAAAGATTAAAATAAACCTAAAATAATAGTATACATTATGAAACAAAAATGAAATAAATTCTGTGGCAGGTTCATATGCCAATATTTTTTAAATCTTCTTGTACCAGGAGCAGTGTGAAGTAGAGTCCTCATTTGGATGTTCCTCAAGTTTTTCCATGATTTGTAATAAAAAGATTAAAATAAACCTAAAAAATAGTATAAATTACTATAAAAATTATAGGAATGCTAGGTTCATATACCAACAAATTTTGTCTTCTTATAGCAGGAATTAGTGATAAATGGAAAACTCATTTGGATGTTTCTCAATTTTTTCCATAAGTTATCATAAAAAATCAAAATAAAGCTAAAATAAATAGTATAAATTAATACAATAATTATAGAAATGCTGTGACATGTTTATATACCAACATCTTTTAAGTCTTATAGCAAAAGCAGGGAGGAGTGTAAGCGAGAACTCAGGCTATTTTTCAATATTTTTTTCATAAGGTTTTATAAAGAGATTAAAGTAAAACTAAAAAATATAGCAATTACTATGAAAATTATAGAAAGCCTGAGGCAAGTTTATGTGTCAAGATATTTTATTCTTCGAACAGTGAGAAGTGGAGAACTCACTTGGATGTTCCTCAATTTTTTCCATGAGCTGCCATAAAAATATTGAAGCGGAGCTAAAAAAATTACAAAAATTATCATAAAAATTATAGGCAGGCTGAGGCAGTTTCATATATGAACATTTTTGAAGTTTTCTGTTAGCAGGAAGAGTGATAAGTGGATAACTCATTTGTATGCTGTTAAATTTTTCAATACTACTGCTTCTATCTTTCGTATTGAGATTTTTGTAGATATAGTGATATTAAATAAATTTCACTCATAAACCGCAATTGGACATACCAATCATTCGACAATAAAATATATTACTTTTATTGTCATAAAAATTCCTACTATTTCATTATGCATATTTCGCTTTCGAAATCCTTTTCCCATCATAAATGAATTACTCTAGGGAACTCTTTCACGTTTCAACCCAAAAACTAGGGCGAGTTCAGTTTGAAAGTCCGTTCGTTGTTCGCAGAATGCTGCCAACTTCCTAAACAGAAGACTTTTACACATGTGATCGCTCGGTTTAGTGCCGGTTTCATCGCCGCGGGATGGCATCGTGCGGGACGACTCGACGTTTCGCCGTTTCGGTGACGCCTAGTCTATAGTTTGCGAAAAGTTTTCAGGCGAGTGGTCGAGAGAGACCAAAATATAAAGCCACTAGAGGCTTATTTTGTTTTGTATACATATCAGTGAAACTTGTTTGCCGAAGGTTTACTTGATAATTGCACACATGTTTACTATGCCAGGTGGTGGCTGAAGTTTGTGGCACATATTAGGTCTTACAGACACCTGCTGAACGGAGTGTGTGACCTAATTATCATATAAAACGAAAGTACTTTTGGTTCATAAATGTAAGATTCAGAGTAGAATAAAAGTTAATAACATTTTATTAATACATTTTAGATAAAAAATAATTATTAATAATTAAATTTTCTAATAAAATTCTATTTTGTAATTAATAAAACAAATATATATATATAATTTAATATTTGTTTAATGATTCTATGCAATAAATTTTGATTTTTGATATATTCATTTTTTTATAATTTTTTTGTTTTCGGTAGTAATTTTAACTCATTCATTAGAATATATTTGTAAACATTAAAATTAAATCAAAAGCATACGTAAATGCAAAGTAAGTTTGCAATAAATGTCGTAAGTCATCAAGTACACATCATAATTCACACCAGCACTCTATTAAAGAAAAAAAAATGCATAGATTTAAAGATATTCCTCATGAAGTTAATTTATTACCGCATTAATTCAGCTGCCATTAAAATTCATATATTCACGTAGAATTTATAATACGTATGTGCAAGGAAAATGAATTAAATGAATATGCAATTCGCTAGCATTATCAGAAATATCTTAGTTTTTATCATGAATTCTGAATATTATTACAATATATATATATATATATATATATATATATATATATTTATATATTCATATAGATATTCATTTAATTCATTTTCCTTGCACACGCATGTATATATATATATATATATATATATATATATATAATTATAAATAACAATCACTTGAGTTTAATAAATTCAATTGAAGGTTTGTAAAATCATACTGATAGAATATTATTCAATAACGTTTATGAACCAACGTCATTAATCATAAACATAAGTGGGAACTCACGTGAATGATTTGAATTATTGAAAATTATTATATGAAAATGTTCATTACTCTTTAGAGTATTTTAATTATATTGCAAATAGAATTTATCAAATTATCTGAAGGATTTTCGAATAATTTAGATCATTTGATGGGTATTGCTAGTTATCGTTGCGTAATACTATTTGGATCACTGATGAGTTAAAGTATTAGTAAATTAGTTAATTAGACTGATTTAATAATTTTGTATCAAATGAAATAATTTATTATTTCTTATTATTTTATTTATTTCAACAGTAATCAATTTTAGATATATAATTTTTTTTTAACTACATGGTTTTTTAGAAGATACCCCCACTGGCCAGTTTTTATTCGACATATTTACATTATTGCAAAAAAGTATTAATAAATCTTTTTATCAATTACTTACGTATATTGACATAAAATAATTCTCGATGCAAAGTTTAAAAATATTTGCCCCTTCTACTCCATGATAAATATTATTCTAATGAGTTAAAGTATTAGTTAATTAGACTGATTTAATAGTTTTGTACCATACAGAAATAATTTATTATTTTTTATTATTTTATTTATTTGAACAGTAATCTATATCAGATGTATGAAATTTTTCTTAACTATTTGGCTTTTTAGAAGACACCCCAACTGACTAGTCTTTATTCGACCTACTTATATTATTGCAAAAAAAATTAAATCATTTTATTAATTACTTACGTATATTGGCATCAAATAATTCTCTATGCTAAGTTTAAAAATATTTGCCCTTTCTAGTTCATGATAATCATTATCCTAATGTTTATTAGACACTTTTCTGTAACAAGGTTGTTTCTGTATCAGTTTAAAAAAAATATATATATTACAAAAATAGAAATTACTATTACCATTATTTTCTGCTAGGAAAACAGTCCCCCATCCAATGTTTATTAATATTTGGATTTTTTATAGTATTTACATGATGATTATCTTACAATTTTTAATCAGTCACTTTTGTTGTTTTTCATTTATTTTTTTGTTTATAAAAACTTTTCTATTTAGTTTCATAAAATAGTATCAGTTGTCATTTTGTATTATTTGGTGTATACTAATGGGTGTTGTATCCTATTTTTTGTATCAATTACGTACCAGTATTATGAGCAATCAATTTATTTCCAATACAATGCTCACAAATATTTGACATTTTTATGATGATAATGATCTGGCTATTTTGAATAATCAATTTTGTTGTTTTCTGTTTAATTTCTCATTTTTTATAGAATTGTATCAGAGACCACTAAAAAAATTACCTAGTAACAAAAATTTATTGTCCTAGCTGGTGTATCCCTAATCGGTGTTGTAACTTACTTCTTTTAATCAATTACTTACCTACATCATACCCTGTCGATTGATTCCTCATCTATCCAATGTTTGGAAATATTTGCCCTTGTATGCGTTATAAACCTGAGCTTTCGCCGTTAGCCATTGAATCACGTTTGAGGCAAATCACCCCGCGTTACCTCGTCACCCGCGGCCGCTCGTTACGCCCCATACCCTTTGATCAACCCCCACGGCGTCTAATGCCAAACCGATTTCAAGGCGAACTTTGTTAAAACAAAACTCTCAGACGTGCGTCGCAATCGGCCCTTTTAACCTTCCTTCTAACGCAGAACACCGTCTATTAGTCAGCAATAATATAATATGCCGTGCTGATATCGGAAATTTTATTTACTTTGTTCTTGGAAACGCGAGGACTACTCGGGAAATGCACAATCTAAATATTGATTGTGGGACGATTGAATTTGTAATATTAATATTTATTGACCAGGGTAGAATAGGAACAAAGTACTTGCTATAATTATACATTTACAATTCACAGACCAATTATTTCCTAATAACAAAAAGATGTTTTTGACCTTTTATCTCAAGTGTTTTCTTCACAGGAAAAAAGTTGCTTTATGAGACATTAAACTATCCAATTATACACAAATTGTAACTAATTAATTGCAGTTAATTATGAAACTATGTTAAAACCAATTTGGACGTACGGCATACAGCTTTAGGGAACGGCGCGCAAATCCAGCATCCAAAAACAAGATTTTGAAAGAAATTATAAACGCACCCAAGTATGTCCCCAATTGGTTGGTTCATACAGATTTGAACAAAAACATAGTTAAGGAAGAAATTGAAAATTTCAGTCTCAGATGATAAAAAACCATGGCATTGAACGGCTCAGAAAAAAACGGCCCCTTTTTGATATTCTTTGTAGGCTTTATTTAATTTTTTTCCCATCAGGACTACATTTATAAGCTAAACATATCCAACCTGGAATCGGATCACCACCGGGTGACCATTCGACTGATTGATTGGCAAATTTTTACATTTGCCAATCATGAAAATGCATTCAAAAATTAAAAAAATACACATGAAAATTACAATGACGAATTAGATTTTTGAATAATGTACCCAGAATGATAATTATCGACATGCTTGATAGAGTCTATAAAGTTGATGCTAATTTTGATTCCAGTATTGACCAAAGTAACTGTTCATTTTATTAATGTTATATATCATGTAATATTTATTTGTTATTAAATCATTTATCATCAATTTAAATAAATATTTATAAAAGCTTGCTCATATAATTATTTTAATAATAATACTGAATAGTTACAATTTTTCTGCATAAAACAGACACAAATGATATTCAATCACAATTCCTGCATAAATATTTGATGCAAAAATATCAATAGTGAGTTATGTTTATATCGTTAATTGTTATCTATATGTACGTGTAATAAATAATGACATAAAATATTTGCTATTAAATTTTAGTAAAATGAAATTATTTTATAAATTATTATATATCAATATTTTTGTTAATGGAAATCTTTTTTGCTTACTAATTTATAATCTATAATTTATTTTTATTCTATTTCTATTCCTAATATTCCAGTCTTACTGCTACTACTTTTTTCGCATTTTTTTCTTATAATTTTGAAAATGAAATATTAGCATATAGTAAAAACAACGTATATTATCGTATTACTGTTGAAAAAACACAAATGCTACAAAAATAAATACAACATGCAACTGAAGTATTTTTAATCTAACTCGGATTTAATGAGCAGTCAACAGTACTAATGAAAGTTCCTTGCCTTATATAGTGCTGAAAATTGATTAAGTTATATTTGTATTTGGTACATTAGAATTCTAATAATTAAACTAGCTATAAGTAATTAATATTTGATGTGCAACAATTTGAGATAATATATTTATTTGAGATAACAATAATTTATCTGAGAGAAAAATGATACAATTTAAGACTTTAGAAAACGGATGTATGCTCTAATCATTTCAAAATTATTAAGGTCAAAAGCTCAATGAACTATTTTGAAACATGAGTTTCATCTACAAGAATTCGACAAATCGATGAAGTATATTTTTAAATCTATTAGGTTATTACATTCATAATAAAATAATATAGTTGTATATACACGATGTTTGATCTTGTATCTTAGTATTGATATGCCATAGAATGTGGCTTGTTGGGGTGATAAATACTAGGTTTTCTATTAGAAAAAATAATTTAGTTGGATAGATAGATAAATATTGAACATACTGTTAAAGTTGCCTATTGTGGAAAATTTCTTCGATTTTAAAATTTTATTATTGATCAACTCCAGAGTCTTATATTAGATTATGAATACAAATTGAGATTTATATCGCGTAACAAAATTTTCGACCTTGTATCTTTATTTTCGATAATTATTTACCCCACAGGTGTGTGGCGTTGTTCCGTACTCGTAGATTACAAACTGTGCCATGTCCGAAACCCGTTCGGACCAGAAACCTCGAAAGTTGTACGTTTAAATAAAACCTTTCGTTGTTTCGCATGTCGAGGAAACCCTAATTAGAGGAAACACCTTTTTGGCATTATTTAACTCAGAACTCGTTCGTTTGTCTCGTTCTATTCCCATTACATTGTATGAAATTCGATGTATCGTTCTCTTCTGCCGTTGTTTCGAACAACTTTATGTTGAATGTTTCGGAGTGCGATATTTACAGCTGTATTTAAATTGAATGCGGAAATTAAATATTAACGAGTAGCAAACAAATATGGAATTGAAAATTAATTATAAAATAATTAGTCGAAGAATATTAACAAGCTTGTACAGTTAATGAATTCATTTAATTGGTTGCTGGAAACAAATAATGATGTTTGGCAAACAAAAATTTTAGGCATCTTTCTCATTTTCAAAGTCACACGGACACACAAATACATTTTCCAATTTAGTGCCAAATGATTTAGAATTACTTGAAAAGTCGAAAAATAAAATTTGCAATTCGGTTTTTCTTAAAGAAACAACTTTTTCAGGTAGTCTTCAACGTCATGTTTATCGTCATCTTTGATGAAAAATCAAAGCTGCTTATTTATTATCAAAATATGAGATCAGCATTTTAGCTAGCACTTTAGTTATTGATGTTCATACAGGTTTTAATTTTTATTGATAAATCTTCTTAATAATTATATTCTATATGATAGTCTGATGTAATATATTCAACATATAGTGTGTATATTTATTCTGTTTTCTTCTTACGCAAGCCTGGATTTTTGTAAAGATATAAATAGCAAAATCGCATTACTCAGCAGCTGGCACAGATAAGAGCTTATAAGTAGAATCTGTTGATAACTAGGGTGTGCAAATAAAAAGCTCTTAGCGAATTCTTTCATTAGTTTCCGAATTTTTTCCTCTCAGTTTCCGTTCATTGAAAAAGCACAGACCAAAGCATAGATATTTAAATACCAGCTCCAAAACACATTGATATTTCATAATATTTCTCGAATTATCATTCATCTATGCGGTTTATCAACCTTTAGTAATTCATTTACAATTCATACCACAAAATTATTGATGTCCCATATTACGAATGCAGGTGATTTTTATTTTGCGCACAAACAGCATAGTGTTGCAAACATTCATATTAATTATTGAGTTAAAATCTAATCATGGATTCGGTGGACCCGATTCAAAATACAATACCTGTATCTGATGATAATTGAATTTATTTTTGATTAAAATAATTAACTGAACTGTTCATTAATGTGATGATGCATTGTTTTACTTCTAATTGTAATTTACATATGGCGTAAAATGCGAATTTATGCAGTACAGAGATGGAACTATGTATTATGCAGATTTCAGGATAATTGTAATATTATATTTTGTAGCTCTCGTGAGGATAATCTTTATTTGATCTGTATTTAATACAGCATACATATTATCCGTTCGTGTAAATATACGCTACACTTGTAATTATATTAAACCCGAAACGTGATTAGTTTTCAAAAAAAATTAATTATTAATATTACAAAAACTACATAAAATCCAAAAAGACATCCAAAAACAAATACTATGACTACAAGTTGTTTAAGCCAATTTCGACGTATGGTGCAAAAATTAGAGAACAGTCACAAACACCCTTAAATTTATTACTAAACCCCTTCTTGCAAGTATTAAATGGAATAATTCATAACTATTTATATAACGATTTCGTACAGGAAGTGGTCGAATGTAGAACATATCACTTCAAGAGAATGAATGAATTTTATAATATTAAAAAAGTTTATAATATTTAATAAAGACATTAATTTTTTTCAGTAATGAAACCGAATAAAATCGACAAAGATTACCTATGGAACATATTAACCCATCACTCTCGAATATATAGTTGTGAATTTCACATAATGTGCTGAAGTTGACATCGATATGATCGGTTCGATATACTTTTATCCGCTAGTTTGTTTCCGGCGCTCTACGTACATCCGTTACGGAACGGTGGAGATGTAGTGAAGCTCGTTACGATATTTTCTGAAATCGGAAACGGAAGCCGCCGTGGAACTAGCGACTCACTCGCCGACCGACTTCCTTTCGTTCTGTTATCAATGCAATTAGCACCTGACGGCTAACTGTTTTGCCAGGTATCCGATTGCTTATTGATTGCGAATTAAGTGGAAAATTCCAGATTTTCGAGCCAGATTGCCGTACTAGATACATTGCCTTAATTACTATATTTTAATTATCGGTAATTATCAAGTTGCAAAATTATATAAGTAAACCGACACAAATGCTCACCTATATACATACGGAATATTTTTGGGTAGCTAATAATGTTTGTCACTTATTTAAATGAACAAAATTAAACATACATTTATTTAAAATTGAAATTGATAGTAATTAACTTAATATCAATTAGCTATATCGATAGACTTAAAAAATAAACTATATTAAATTAATTATTTAATAATAATAAACGATGTTAAATTGTATCGTTTATCTGATTTAAGTTTGTTTCGTTTCAAGTGTACTTTATGCGCTTTGTATTCAATCAATCTTATATCTTATATCTTATAAATTATATCAATCTTAGGATTAAATATTATATGATAAAGTACAATTATAATAGTAAACAACTGGAATAAATTTCCGTTCTGTAGTTCGTCGCTAGAGAATAAGACAAGTTGAGACATAAATAAATAATCTTCAGATAATAAGAGTTTTAATTAAGACTGTATAAATCTCCACTTTCAGTCTTCATGAATATAAAACTTTGGGTTATTGCACTACAGTTTTTGCTTTACGCAATTCAGTAAAATACTTTCATTAAGTATTTAGGTTTAGTTACAAATTTAGATTTATCACCTTGCAAATTTATATATATATATATATATATATATATATATATATATATATGAGTGAGTTCTTGAGGGCGATACATCAAACAAAGATTTCTTTGTTTGATGTATCGCCCTCAAGAACTCACTCATATATTTCAAAATCAAAATTAACTACTAAATCATATATATATATATATATATATATATATATATATATATATATATATACATATATATATATTATAAAATATCAATTATTATATTGATTCACATATGAATTACCACATCTCTGTTCTTGTATGAAAACATTCATCGATTGTTATGTTAACTAAGAGAGGGCTATTAGCAAGTAATTCAATAATCAGAAGGTCTATGTATTCGGTAGATTGAAATTAAAATGCTTGTAATTCTTAAATATTTAATTCAATTTAATTAACGTCGATTTTCATCCAATCCATGGTGAAAGTGGATACAAACTGAATAAAGTATATTGACTAATACTGAAATAAATTATTTTATAATCTAGATTATAAAAAAAGTTTTTTAATTTCAAGATTTTGCAAAGCTTATCATTTAACAAGCTTATAGTTCTGCACTTGAAAGTATCTATTCCTAGTCATATTTCACAAAACTATGTCATTTTACGTTTTAATATCATATTATGATGATGGACGTACAAAATGTAATTTGTCTTTGTCATAAAAGAAATTCTATTGGATATGTAATGTAATACCGTTTAAGATAACGGCGTACAAGAAAGGTCTAGACGAAGTGTTTGTAATTCAATAAATCTGACACAACACGAACAGCTAAATTGTTTTCTGAAAATATATAAGTTGGTGTGTAGGACACATGCTTATTTTGTGAGCTTATATGCGTATTTGTAATATAGAATCTCTTATTAGTGATCGCAGCGGAGTTTCGCGTTCATATATTACATTACTACGTTAGGCGCGCATTCCTCAGTACATTGTTCCATGTTCGAAAAAAGCACTGAAAATATTCCAACGATTTAAGCCCGATAGGAATCTTCTTTCAAATTAATGTGTATGTAAAATATTAAAATCGAAAGTGGTTTTCGATCCGCAGCACACTGGGTTATTAAAGATTATGAAAGTTCATTAAATGCTATAAGTGCATTGACAACCATTTTTTTTATTGGCTTATATCAATATAAATTAATGTATTTTTTTATCAAAAACCTTTAATTCATTTTTTTAAAAACAAATCATTCAAATATGTATTACTTTTATGAATCAATACTTCAACAATGAAATGCATTCAATTAAATGAACTAAGCAAGTAACCCAAGAACATCTTCACATATTTTTTTAAAAACATAATGCATTACGAATGTTATTTGATACATAATACACTTCAAAAAGGAAGTTTTAACAATTATTGGTACGTTTTTTTTGACATATTACCTTTTCTTTGTTTCAACTAAAATAAGCATGAAGTTTATATCGCTAGAATAGAAGTTTTCTCTTGCAATAATGTGTTTGTAAATTATTCAACAGAATGTTTTTCTATTTACTATACAGCAGCCTTGTAAATAAAGTTATTTCACTATTAGTTATTGCATCTTGTAAGTTCTTTTTAGGTAATATCAAATATTTGAATAATTTTTCGGAGAGTAATAAAAAAACTGTATATACAATAGCAATTTTGATATAATTATTACACCAACAAGATCAAGGTATAATCGAATAATTATTCTAATGATTGAATATAGATATGTCATTTGAGCAGTATATAATATGAAATATGTTAATTTTTGTGAATATTACAATTTTGTAAAAGCATATTAAAAATCAAATTTACAAAAATCAATATTCAAAAAAAATATTTATATAAAATTTTAAATTTTAATAATTATTTCAAAACTTGTATTTAAATACATTATTTGTGTATTGCATAATATCAGATATTTTATTATTAATTGAAAACACATTTATTTGAATTAACTCTGATCACTTTTAATTAAATTATCTTTATATAAAATAAAATGAGTATTACTAACAAGATGTAATTCTGAAAATAACCAATGTACAATATATGCTTATTCATTGAACAAACAGTAATTACCATGTAACTCACGATGTAATTGAGAGTAATTGCGAGAAATGTAAATAAACACGAAATTACTTCAATTAATTGAATTGGATTATTACAACACAGATGTCTAAAGACATGTTGAGGCAAATTAGGTTTTGAATACTGAAATATATTAGATAAAGAAATGACATAGAAAACTCAACTTATAATTATTAATTAAAATTTCAAAATAATGTAGATAGAATTTAATACTAATTTTAGTGCTTGATTTTCTTCACAAACCTTCTACTTCGTAGATTACACTCAAGTTTTACTAATGAGTGATTATCCTCACTATGAGTATAATAATTGGGAGCATCAATTTCCCGTAACTTTTGTTATATTACGTAATTTCCAAGATGCATCTATTATATGATTTATACCGCAAAGTATCACGAATATGATGTATAGTATGAGGTTCGCACTCGCTAGTCTTGTTAATATTTTATGTTTCGTTTTAATATTCCTCTAAGATTAACGGTCTCTTGTCTCGGTGGGATAAGGATACACATGGAGC
Organism: Ctenocephalides felis; assembly: GCF_003426905.1. Classification (NCBI taxonomy): domain Eukaryota; kingdom Metazoa; phylum Arthropoda; class Insecta; order Siphonaptera; family Pulicidae; genus Ctenocephalides; species Ctenocephalides felis. Next base: position 8,026,119 of record NW_020537324.1, read on the forward strand.
GAGCATAAATTATATCTAACTAGAAACTTCGAGTATATACCTACGATAAAATGCAGCAACATTCTTCATTTGGTGACGATAGAATTTGCTATGTAATAAGAATTGTTATGAACTTTGGAATTTGAAGTTAAATTGAGGAAATTTTGATCAGGAGCATAAACGTGCACGTGCAAGTAATATAGTATCTAAAATATTACAAACAACAGCAAATTTCCAAAACTTGAGTATCATATAAATTGTTGCAGCATTTTTTCTTTGACGACGATACAATTTGCTGTGTAATAAATTTTTTTATGAACTTCGATACTAAACAAATAGAATTACATGATTATAATGAATTTGATTAGTTTAACTGTAGTTCAAAAGAATAAGGTAAAGATGCATCATAAAACCATCGTTGAGTTTTTGTCAATTTTTTAGAATTTTTATGAGTGATCCTTTTTGTGCTAATTACTTTTCAAAAGGCAATCAGGGCTAAAAGTTCCATAAACTTATATAATTTATAAGTTTTACAATATTTATAATGAACAATTCACTAGAATATTCATGGAAGTTGTCACGCTAAAAATATTTACTTTATTATTTAACTTTCGACTGAAGCATTCTATTTCTCATCAAATGTTCATGATATCGCTTATTACTTTATAAATAACTTTATTCACTAGACTGAACTTCATTTCTCATTGAAATTAATTTTGTTACAAAAATGAGACTAATGTAAACAGCAATTCATTGTAAGCTTATTGTGCCCGTTACGCAGAAGTTTTTTAATTACGAATACCATTTGTATATTCTTTACAGAATTCCCGTTGCACTTAGACAATTACAGTTTAAAATAGAGAAAATTTCACAGTTCTTCGTAGGAATTGATATTTATGCGCCTCATGTAAAAAGCCATGGTGCAGTAAATGTTCACTTATTCACAAATGAGGCGAAATTAGTCACTTCGAAATACTGTTCGGAGTTGGCACGAAATAAACAATTTACATATATTTGAAAAATACACACTAACAATAAAATAAAACATCAACAATAAATACTAATACTTTGCGAATAAATGCAAAATTTATTCAAATCTAGCTTATTTATAACATTTGCCTTTATTTCAATGTGAATAAGTTGAATTTTCTGAATAACAGAATGTTTTAATTACACGTGCCTCATGTGGGAGTAAATAATAAATGCGATGGACATAAAAGAGGCAATCTCAGATATGTATCGTGGGCTTTCAGGCGTTCTCACGCATCCGACAAGAAAGCTTCAATTTATGGAGCGGCTTAATTAAAAAGCTCTTGCGTTAAAAATATCGCGTATCACAAGGAATTTAATTATGCAACAGATATTGCGAAAGGTCCACTTTAACTTTTTGAGAGTATCTTTTACTTTAGCTGCTTTCAATTATAATTTAAATTTGTAAAAATTATATTCTGTTTGGATCTTATAGTAGCTTCTTACGTAATACTATGTGGGAATATTGTTATTTCAATATGTTGTAAGAATTTTCAATTATGCCGTTCCTAATATGTTTGGCATGTACGTAGATGTAAATAACAAATGAAATGATACGAAATAACAACGTCGAAATATGTAATGCAAAATGTTTAGGCTTACACATGAGTTATTCAGAAATTGGATCTGGAAAATGCAGGTCTGCAGTTTTTGGTGCGTAAAGTACATGGCGTCTCCACCGTAAATATGGTCTTCATTAACGAATGAATTACACTAATAAATTTTACATTAATCTCTTGATTTCTTATTTTAATTGTCCTAATATGCGGATGTATATATTAAAAATAATGTTATATGTTTAAAAATAATTATTGTTAAACATATAAATATATTTTAAATAATGTTTTTTATAAGAAAAATTGTAATGGAAAAATCGCTATTGTTATTGTAGAAGTCATAATATATATAAATTATCTTTTACAGTTGTATCATTATATTGTAAATTTTACCCTGTTTCATTTATATAATTCTCTTATATTGCATTGTGGTGAAAAGTGGAAAATAACATTTTGTTCATTTGTTGCAGGTAAGATATTCAGAATGCTATAATCTACTTTCGAAATTTTCCTGGTTCTTGTACAGGTCAGTAATTTTTTTTTCAGCAGTAAATATATATGTATATATTTTTAGATTATAAAAATATTTTGAGCTGGTGATAACAATAATCTTCATATTTTCTAACTACATAACTCTATTATATTTATGTGAACATAAACTACTACATTTTGATCTGTTATTCTATAACAACCTATATTACCTAACTTATGTATTCATAGTCCGACATCTGTAATGATATTCACATAGCAAACGAAATGATAATTTACAAGACTATTCTAATAATGCTCATTTAGAATTCCCTAACCTACCGAGATTATCTTATTCATGGATTTTACGAGGCGGATCAGCACTGCCATGAACTGACATGATAATTTTTTCATCATCGCAGATCTCTAATTAAGTTCCGACTAATAAGCCAATTAGAGAACGCGCCGGAATGTCTCGGAACAAATAATCTGATTTATCAATCGGTCTGAGTAACTCTTTTAATCAAAAGAAAGCAATCTGTGATTAATTGGACGATATTTACTCGGAATTAAAAAAAGTGTAACAATTTTACATAACAGTGAGTAGTATATATCAAAAGTCTTACATATATAAAATTAGAAAAATACTTATAATTAGTTCTTATAGATGTTCTTATATAGGTCTTAGATTTTGCTGGCGTGAACTTAAAATAAAATTCAGTAGAATGCTCTCAATAGTAATATAATATAAAGAAAATATACTAGAAAAATATTATACAAAATATTTAATAAAAATATGTGAATTTTATTTCTGTGACATTTAATCTTGTTATTTTTGCTTTGCATGCAACACACAACAAATTATATAATTCAAATTTACTTGGAAGTTAGTTGTAGATATGCTATTTCGTACGTTGATTTTGTAACATAGTTTCAGAATGAGTAATTTTATATTCATATTATTTCATCTCAGTTTGTGTATAAAGTAATTATAAGATCGTTCATGGGTTATCTAATAATTTCTTATGTGACGTTCATAGTGTGTTGGAAGTGTAATACCTCGGGAATATGAGAATTGATGACGAGTTTCCATTATCGCTTTTTCCTTTTGGGTGAAATATTTGCCATGGAGTTTTCCCTCACTAAACAATACTAATGCACATATAGGACGAACTTGTATTATATATATTTGTATTTGTATTAGTATATGCACGTGGCTGAGTTAGGGAAGTGAATGAAATCTTGAGATTTGCTGAGTTGCTAATTTCGGTTTGCAATGTTGAAGGAAAAAAAATGATTTTTTTCTCAGATCAACGAAGAACTTTAAACGATATAATGCCGGTTTATGTTTAAGAAATTATTTATTATATTTTATTTATTACCTATATTTTAACATTTTCAAATTATTATACATTACGTCTATTTTTATTAAATTACAGTAAGTTATACTTAATTATTTTTTTCTAAATTATTTATTCAAAAATATTTGAGGAAGAATATCTTGAATTATTTGAGAGAATTTCATAATATTCCGCAGTCGTCAACCAGTGAGGTTGCATTTATCATACCTTACATAAAATAATACATTTTCCATAGTTCGAAAGATAGTGGAAAGTAGGAAAATACGAACAAAATTATATATATATATATATATATATATATATATATATATTTATGGACAAAATGACACAATAGCCTTATTTAAAAATTGGTTAGTTTTGATTAGTTGGTGTATAACATAAAGAAAACTATAATAATTATCATGTCAGATGTTGAGCGTCATTGTCACTTTTTTGCAGTCATGATTTCAAACGGGTTCGCCTTGAAAAGTTCATTTTGAGAGTGGTTATCTCATATATTTATTACCAATTTATTGATTTTCGTAATTATTTCAATTGAAAACAATCAACTTCTTTCAGTACTGGTGATTTTGATCAATGTTATTGCAATAATCAGGTGTGTTTAGTAGAATTTTGATTATTCATTTTTGTTAAATTTCGGACAGAATGATATACAATGGACAAAATGACATAGTTCTATTTAAAAATAAAACCTGTTAAAAGTAATTGGCTTCTAACTTATACTTCAAGTATGCAAGAAATAATTTTACAAAACTCTCATTAGTATATCTATCGGAACTAATGTACTAGAATCATGTGTACCCCCTAGAACGATAGTATCAATCGACTTATTTTTTAATTTCACTATCTCATGATATATATCATTCTTTCCGATCCTGAGTTCCACTTCATCACATTCTGACTCCGTTACTCCGAAAGCGGAATTGAAGTCGACTTTTGGCGTTGCTGGCGTCCGACTGACGTTCCATATCACAAAGAGCGCGGACAAAAGAAACCGGTCCAGACGCTCATAACTGAGGACATAAATCAAATATCGCGATGCTATGTTGTCTTGTGAGATTACGAAACTAACACGAGACACCATCCCCTAGGCGATGTGTCTCCGAACAGCCAGCCAACCTATCCAACAATGGGTAGCATAATATAGGCGTCGGTGGTAAAAAACTTTATTTAAAATTAAAAGATCAGACAGAATATTTCTTAGCACTAAACTAAGTTCTTACTACCCCTTTTTCAGCAGAGCAAATTGCAATCCATGATAGATTTAAGTTTTGACTTTGAATGCTTCCCTATATTTAAATATATGAACAATTCTATGAATACAATTTTTCAAAAGTATCATTAAAAATTTTTATGGAAAACATTTCTTGAATGATTGTTTCATACTAGAAAACTAAAAGATCAGGCAGAATGTTTTTAGCTTTGAACTTCGCTCTTATTATCTCATACAAACCTTTTCAGCAATGCAAATTTAAATCCAAGATAAAATTTTTAAACATTGACTTAGATTTCTTCCCGATATCTAAATATATAAGAAATATCATAACTACAATTTTCTATTTTTTCCATAACTGTCTCTAAATTTTTTTCATGGAAAAAAATTTTTGAATAACTTTTTTTAGGCCACATCAAACACAGTTCTAATTTATAAAAAGTTAGTTATAGGAAAAAACTTAAATTTATATTATTTTCATTAAAATATTCTTAATATTTCTTAGAATGAATGGAAAAACAACTATTGAGTTTTTCCAGCATTTCATTATAATATACAATGTCCCTATAATGAAATCAACAAATTTACTAAATGACCATAACAATAAAAATCAAACCTGGTGCAAAATTGATTACTTTCTTATTAATTTAAACAAACTTTTTCATCAATGAAACATTAAATCCAAGATCAAAATTTTAAATATATTTCCTTGATGTTTTACGATGTCTTATATTTATTAAATATCAATGTCTTTAGATATTCTTATAATAATATCGGCTTCATTCAACTTTTTAATAAATTATCATTAATAACATAAAATTTTGTTGGATGAGATTGACAAAGCTAATTTGAAATTCAAACTTGAGTATAGAGTCAAATTTTGCAAATAATGAAGACTATCATTTTTTATTATGACCACGAAAAATTCCAAAATTAAGGAACTCATGTTATGGAGAATAAATAGAAAATACACTTAACAATAAGTAATCTTTCATTAATATTCAATAAAGAATTATTATTTATCTAGTTTTATGCAGAATCTAGTTCAATTATTTTTCGTTCTCTCTTGAAGTATATTATGCAATTAGGAAAGCTGAAGACGCATTTTCTGAATGTTCAAATTTTTATTGAAAATTTTATCTAAGTACTATGTATATTATTTTTACCAGCTCTTTTACTATTCGAGTAAATGATGCGATGTCTGGGTGTATGGAGCTCTCTCAATCAAACTCTCTTAGATAACACAGAACTCGATTTGCAAACGTGTAGTAGTAGAATATTCTGGACTTTTTGATATTTTGTTATATACTCTATAAAATATGTAGATAGATGTATAATGGGAATAATACTGTTGAAGATTTTATCACACAAATCTGCATCTTATTATTATGGGATGATCGAGATTGGGATTGATTGATTGGTAACGGTTATGATAATTTTTGCTGTCAGATGATGTTTAAAAATTATTATTGTTGAAATAAAATGATCACAATATCCTAAATTTGATCGAATAAAAATTTAAGGTAAATAGATTTACTCTATTTGATAAATTACTGATAAATTATAAATGACCTATATTTTATTATGCAAACTAAATATTTTTCCTCACGATCTAAGATAGATCTATGATATTTTTAATGCTCAGTTTTGATTATTTTTTGCTTAAATGTACATTAGGGCAAAATAAATATAAATATAAATCCCACTCATTCAAAACTATATTTAAGAACGTTGGAGAGTTATTCAAAGGCGTATTCGGAAGCTTTCACTATTCCCATAAGAGCACTTTACTCTCAACTTGACTATTCTTAAAGAAACAAGTATATAAAAGTTTCGGACTTGGTCTTTGCTATATATATTCTAGTATTATTGTCAGGTCCTTTGTGCAGTCAAAAATTAAGCATTGCTCTTCTAGTTCCGTTTTTATATTACTTCCTACCATATATACATTTTGGGTTTAATGTGGAATTTTTCGTATTATTAAGAATGATTCTACATATCAGTATTTTACTCTGTGAACTTATTCTTTAATATTAATAAAAATATTCAAGCGTCGCTTAAGCTTAACAATATTTTTATTATTTTGCAACAATCCTGATGCGACACCAGAGAGCAATTACTTTTGTATAACAAATACAGCTCCTGCTTCATATTACGTTTGCTTGCAAATAATGCAGGCGAATCTAATACAAACTCTTATTCGCCGAGCGAGGTCTGTTCCATAATCTTATTTTTATTCGTTTACATCTATATTTTTATTTTTAATAAACATTTCGAAGTCGTTTTCTTGGAACTGGTTATATGCAGTTTTTCCTTATATTCTCTTGGAAAGAAGCGAGTATTCGATGCGGGTATCATCACATTCTGATCGCTGTGGAGTAGATAACTGGAATTGGATCATAACAATAATGGGATCAACATAACATCAAAAAGATTGGAATGTAACCTTACTTAGTTATTATGTTAAACAAGGCACTGCTATTTTGATACAATATCGTACTCAGTATTAGGTTTGTTTATAAGAAAATGTTTGAATTTATTCATATAATTGCTTAAAATTAATAACTACATAGCTTTAGATTCTAATTGGAGAAGACTTTTAAATGAGATATCAAGCAGAGAAATAAGAGCAATTTAAATTAGCTCTTTGGCATTTCATTTTTGAATCTGAGAATGCTAATTTTGAATATTTAAAAAGTTTTCGACAGAGAGAAAATGAATATTGAATAATCTAGGTGAAATTTTGTCTTGAGGCAAGTTTCATAAACTTTCCGATGTATGTAAATAATCAGTTTTATTAAATAAATATTTAAATTATATATGATCTATCTACATATCTAAACAGAGTACTAGTTTACTTGTCTATCTTGTGACAACTTGCCTAATTGTCTCTCTGGCAATATTTGTACCTGCTTACATGCCTAAGTCCACCTTTTTACCAGTAAACCTTTTTACCTGTCTACTTTTCTGCCTGACCTGTCTTCTACCTACCTGTCTACATGACTAACTGTCAACCTGTCAAACTATCAGCCTGTCTACCTATCTTTCTGTTTATAATCTTATTTGTTTATTTGTCTATCTGTCTACTTATCTACATATCTATCTGTCTACCTGTCTACCTAGCTTCTGCGCAATATTTTAATAACAAGTAATGATCATTTCAGACAAACAAATGTTACGATTTTGCTAGCTTAGTATAATAATGAAGTGTGCCTTTTTACCCAATTTTAATAATACTCTGCATTATATTAATTCTAAGTAAATTACCAAAATGAATTTTAAGTAGCTCCACATCTCGATACGGTGCATGAAATATTCATCATGTATCTTTGACTAGCAGTTAGAATTAATGAAGTAATGAAGCGTGCCTCGTCGAGCGTTTCTATATATTATTAATATTGACAGAACTAATATACGCCCGTGCTAATTTCAGTAAACGTTAAATTAGTTACAAGTCTGTAATATTGTTCGAGCGTATTTACACAGTGTAGTGCCTGTTCGAAGAGACCGGCTCAATAGGAAGGGTAGCTCCGCGTGGGGCGGACGCGAAAGGGGTTGCAGGGTAAATAAATATCAAATGAACACTTATATCATTAAATACAGTTTATTAGGGTAAATGATACGACCGTGTATATGCGCTTTTGAGTAATTTAAGTCATATGTAATGACTTAATTGCTCAATAGTTTTTACGAGGGTGCGCGACGTTAATTTTGTTTGTGTGTTTACTGTATATGCTATAATGATGGTTAGGGCACCTGTGAACTATTATGGATAATGAAATTCAAATTGATGGTGATGAGTATATGTATTATTGATGGACGTAGAAGTTTAGAAAAAAAAAGAACTTATACGACAATAAAATTGTTTAGCACGTTTTTGGTCGATGCATTGAATTTATAAATTTGCACTCCAAATTTTCAACAAAATAAAAAGAATTAATAATAAATATATAAATTTCAACATGCTATTCAAAAACCACTTATTCATATATTTCAGAAACTTGTAGTCGTTCCTTTTGTTAATTAACTTGTCAAGTAAATGGATGAAAAACCTTTTAACCTTTTAACATATATATATATATATATATATATATATATATTCGTTGTATGAATAATATTCAAATATTCTTTTTCAAGACTAATCTTTGGAAAAGTCTGAAAATTGAAGACCGACTTGGGCTTATGATTATTCTAGAAGTTGATATATTGAGTCATTTTCAGCATTTTCTACATTTCCCAGGGTGGTATTTTGTCTGTTGTTGTGTTTGGAATTATAAATATAGATAACTCAAGTAAGTGCGTTGAGGCACAACAAAACCAGGGAGGGCGATATTTCGGAAATATATGAGAAATATTATTATGGAATTTGTGATTCAGCTCAACATTTTAAATTTAATTATAAAATGTTTAGTTTAATTAAATTCAGTTATTCGCAAGATATATGAATAATTTTAAATTTATATATAGATTTTATATAAAATATGCACTCTTCACGAAATCCTAATCGCAAAGACAGAAACAATAATTTTAAGTAGGCACTGTAGTATATATTTTTTACTTGAGCTTTAATTAGACTTTTTAATTAAGCAAGCCAATTTTAAAATATGAGTTTTCACTCAAATGCAAATAAAGTATATGTAACAATTATAATTCATATTTTTACCTACAGCAAATTACTCCTTAAACTTCAATTTTTATTGAAATTAAATAATAAATTTATTTTGATATTATTTAAAACTATTGGAATTTAACTTTTAATATTTTTAGTTAATATTTCAGAATGGTATAAAAAAATATATTTTTTTTAAATTTTATTAAATTCAAGTTACAAAAAAACATAGCCCTGAAACTGAAATTTTGCATATTTATTCGCACGCAAACACAAATACGTGAAAATCTTTATTTATGACTATACATACGCGATATGCAAATTTATTTATGCAAATGTGCTTTTGGTGACTATATTTCATATGCTTCTTCGTTTAAATTAAAATGAGTTAATATATTCGCTTCTCATCAAGGAGACAGTTTGCGACATGTTTACTAAAAATAAGCTTGTACCACGATGTATTTCCTTGAAATTATTTAGAGCTAAACTTTGTTGACTTGATACTGGTGAAATGATAAATAACAAGATAAAAGTAGTTTCTGCAACTTCATTTTATAGCTTCTATATTGGGTTAAATTCTTACTATTTATTTTTATATATTATATATTCACAAAATATATATTCACTTTTTTTTATATAAGTTCACCAAAATGGTGACAAAGATTTAAAATTAAACAAATATGTTCTCAAAATAGGATTTTTCAACATTAACGCACATTTTTAATTGCGATGATGTTCATTATCGATTTGATATATTATTATCTATTATCTATTTTAATCTAATTTATAATATATAGTTTTATATCATTTTTAATTCTATGAAATACTCATTTCGTTTCCCGAGAACCACTTTGTATTTTACTTTCATCCTATGAGCTTTTTCATGTTTAATGTAGGGAATTTTTTTCTGCGCTATGGCTTTATGCAAAGTATCTTTACGCCAACGTTTTGGTAAACATATGTACATATATCAAAAGTTATACAATTCCATAAACATATATAAATCAATATGACAGTCCGGGAATCGGATTTGCAAAGTCTAAGTGATGCATGTTCTGAAAGCATTCGGCACTTAAGTGAAATGTCAAACGTCCTCGCTGACAACTCCCTCTCAAATTATAATTGATAGCTCTTTTTTAAATATTTCCGAGTTTTGTATTTATAATGTATTTGGGGTAGATTTTTTATCGAGCTTGGAAATAAATGAATGCTTACACCGGGAAGTGTGTACTCTTTTTAATGGCGTCTTTGACATATTACTTCCTTAAGCAACATTTATCAAATTGTGAGGCTCCAATTCGGGAAACCAGAATTTAAAAAGAGAAAGAAAATATTTAAATAAAAATAAAATTGTATATGAACAATAATATAATTTTATCAACTATCTATTATATAAAAATAAGTCGGGTTTTCCTTCCTGACGATATAACTCCAGAACGCACGAACCGATTTCGAAGATTTTGCATTCGTTGGAAAGGTTTCGGACTCCGTGAGGTTTATAGCAAATAAAATTAAAGAAAAATTTCAACAGAAAAGCGGAAAACATTTTTTCTTTCTTCACTTAGCATGTACTACAAACTAATATTTTTTGTTTGACTGCTACTCATTTGTTTGACAGCTACTCATTGTTCTCTGCTCAGTTAATTTTATGTGACAAACCGGCATTGTGTTTACTGTGAAATTGTGCACAACAAGTAAAAAAATAAGTTATTTGTTTTTTAACATTTTAATTGAAAACCATCAAATCAATCACGTGTATTGTGCAAATTTTTATTCAATTTCAACAGCAGTCAATTGTTTTCTTCATCTTTTAATCACCAAACAAAATGTTACATAAAATGGAACCATCTGGTGGTGAAACGGAGTTCGCCCGGAGTAATCAATGCTAAATACTATATTACTCAATGTACTTGTGGAATACCTTCAGACAATTTTATTAGAAGTCGCTTATGATTCTATTTTCTTTTTTCACAAACAATTATTTCCCTCTTGTTCACTAAGTTTTTCTGTATATTTTTTATTTTATAGTTCCTCTAAACTCTGGACCTTTCAGAGGCTTTTTTCCCGGCTTCTGTTCTCCTCGTCACCCGGTCGACTTCCTAACTGAATCATGCGAACTATGAATGAAGTAATTTGCATTTAACCTTTTTGACATTTGCATTTTCATTGAAAAGTTTGCAAGTTGAAGGCGAGAATATACCTATTCGGTGGTATTCTCTCTCATTTTAAATGTATTTCGTTACTTGAAGTAGAATTATAACGTGTGATAAATGGCCTCGATGCAATGAAATAGCAGCGACTCTGCACTGATGGGATTACACTGTTTGGCAAACTATTTGCCCAACTTTAATTATAAGACAACGTGTGTATTCCACATATACATTTATTTTGGAGGAAGCCAAATGCACATCAACTATAGCTTCCGTGTATTTAGCAACTCATTTAATGGAATAACTAATCCTTAATTTTTGGTTCTTCTTGGTATGGTATGATTATTTTTTAAATATTTTCTCCTAATTGTTTTGTCATTAGTGTAGACTAGTGAATGATGTCATATATCTAGTATCAGAACCTTCCTCCTTTATAGTTAACAAAATTTTATTTTCGACTTATTGGCAATTCAAGTAGTTTGTTTATATAAAATGTAACTTTTTTACTGAAGCAATTAAAATTTATAGAAATCAGATAAGAATTTATAAAGTATTCTATAATTCATATTCTATATAAGGTTCAATAGACAGAACCACGAAGTGTTTTACACCAAATGAACCAAAGCAAATAAATCTTCCAGAAACTGAATTTGCATTTTCTAAATGTTTGGAAAAGCTAGTGCTGAAGTCGTATGCCTGAAATACTGCAGTGAAATACTGGGGATTATTTCGCTTCAAACTACCTATTATAATAGACCGGTGGGAAGCCGAGGTATTAAATTTGATTTATATCTAATACGTACATGTAGATATATCTAGCAATCCCATATACTTCAGAAAGACACCAGTATTAAATTTCTAGGACTAAATAGATATATTTTAAGCCTCAGACCTAAAGATATGTTCAAGGGTTAGTTATGTTTACATAATTAACTACAACAGATTTCTAGTTTATATTGAAATTTAATTTGTGTTCATTTATATGCAATATGAAATTCATTTCATCATTCATATTATATGAGTATATATATATATATATATATATATATATATATATATATATATTAAAATAATTGTATTGGTTCAATGAGATATTCTCTATTCAATATTCCCTAACTTCTCATGAGATATTTGTACCATAATAATTTTAATTGTATTTTTTAATTAATTTAACTGCTATTGGAATTTCAGTGTATCATAAAAGTTACGACTTGATTAATTCGAAAGCTCGTATTATAATCTGATGCAAAAACAATTACGTATGTCAATCATGTTAAATTACAATTGATGCTTGTGAAATTCATAAAAATTAAAATATAATTGATATTGTAGTATAGGGTTTTAATTATTAGATTTTTTATAAAATGTCTCAATTCAAAGCTAAAATTTTAATTGCATTTATAGATAACAATGAAGATCTTATAATTATGGCGCCTACACATTTTTCTGAGATACATTCATTTTCACCTTGAAGTAAGAAGCTTTAATTAAAATTCCATTACCTTCTCAACTAATTGCATTTATAGTTAAGCACATTACATAAAATTTTTAAATACTATGAGTAATATCAATATTTCCCATCATCATCATCTCAAAGACAATTTCCAAACGCGATTAATGGCAAAGTTTTCACTGGCAACTTAAGTGTTCATTATATTTTAAATTTAACTATAAAGTTCGCGCTCGGAAAAGAAAAATATTTGTTGTGTTGTTCAGTATAAAAGTTAGTTTCTAGAACTTTATAAAGTATATATAATATTTATAGAGTTTATTTCGTTTTTCAATGAGCGAAGTTTCGAATGAATTGTTCAGCAATTTTAATGCACCTACGAAATGCGTTTTCTTCGCAGACGTCGCTGCGATGAATTTATGTGCAAAATAACTTGTAAAGTGTTTTCTTCTTTGTTTCTGTCCTTTAATGATGGTAAAGGAAAATTGTGCAAATAAGTTTGTGTAGGTGTAATTAGCTATAAAATTTGGCATTGAAAATAGACAGAATAAGGTTGTGCTACTTATTTTTAATACCTGTTCTTGGCCCCTTTTGACCCTATCACAAAATCAGTATAGTTTAGCTGATCTGGCACAACCGTACCCAGTCTCCCCTATATATTATGGTACAAATATAGATATTCTTATAGTTTATTCGACATAGGTCAACAGAAGAAATTTAAATCAGCAAATTCATTTATCCATTTATTATACAAATTGCATCTATGATCTCGGTTTCCGAGCGATGCTATCGGTCTCTATTTGTGGCACAAATGTTATTAAATCGCCGAGTAATTTAAACCGTATTCATGTTCATTTATGTGCCATGAATAACACAGAAATGCGGCGTATGTTAGTAATTGTTTCTAATATCCTGGGACACATTAAATAGTATTAAATTTATAACAATTTCGAACAGTTCTGGAAAGCAAGTTGATGAAATTTGCATTGGAATAATTATTATGAATAGGATATATTTGGTTTCCATTTATAAATATAATGAAAGAATTTTAGTTCAGAAAATAGGGATGTAAATTTATAAATTCATAAAAGATTTTATTTCCCGTCTCCAACGAAGTCTTATTATCTTTCTGAAAACTCTCCTCATATTTTCGTCACGACATCGTCTAAATCGTTAACGGCGATAACGTTTCCAATACACATTTGGCCCATACTGTACTTGCATGATATATTACACATATTAAATCTATATGCTCGATAATGTTCATGCTACACATTTTATAGTATAAAATACGATATCAGAGCTATGCAGAAAAAAACGCCAATTTGTAATCTGGGTCGCAATGATTAGATCAGGAGATATTTCTTTACTTCAGTATATGTTTGTCATCGTCATTAGGATAATGGATAGGTATTGAATTTTGCTCAGAATTATTTTATATCGAACACAATCTACACAATAAAAAGCATAGGCTTCTTTCAAAATTCTGGCTTTATTATTGTCTGCTACTGCTTCGTAAAATTCTGAATTTGTGATTTACATATTTGGCAATTTTCTTAATTAGCTAATTGATCTATGTATTGATAAAGTTAATTGATTCAGATTTTTTTCAATTACTAGCAGACGAGAAATCTGGTAGGTTGCAAACTACTTTCAATTTTTATATATTTTTTCATATATGAATTTTATAAGTAATTATCTTTCCTAGTTATATTTTAACTTACCTAATTGATAATTTTAATTTCATTTTGCCAGCAATGCTTGAAAGCGCCTATTTTTACATTTGTTTTGCAGTAAGTTGCAGGAAATGTAAATTAATATTATTACTGCTTGATATCAGGTTGTCCAACTCGCTGATTAGAGTCTGCATCTTATTAATCTTACCCTTCGCGTCAAAAATTTTCTATATTTTTGATTATATTTATTCTTCTTAGAACACATATTCCAATTATTACTGCTTGATACCAGATTGTCTGGGTCGCTGATTAGAGCCTGCAATCTTAATCTTACCCCTTTTACCACAAATTTCTAAACTTTGATTATATTTATTCTTTTCCAAACTTATAATGCAATTATTACTGCTTGGTGTCAGATTGTCCAGGTCGATGATTAGAGCCTGCAATCTTAATCTTAAATTTCCTAATTTTCAGGATAGATTTTTTCTTTTTGGAACACATTCTAATTATTAACAAATCAAGAATTTATTCACCAAATATTTATTACATAAATGAATATTATTCATCTGATTACTATTAGATAAAAGTAAATCAATAAATATTAATTAATTTTGTTTAAATTAAATATTATAAATTAGCTCATTTCGAGGAAAATAAAATAAAATATAATTTAGCTATATTTCAGAAGTGCAGTTTTTTTACTCATACAGTTACTTATATTAAAAAGTCGTATTATGAACATGTGGAAATACGTTCGATTTAGAATATAAATTTATCTCAAACATATAGTTGAATATAAAACATTGAATGCAAATTTAAAATATGATTCCAATCAATATCCGAAAATATTTTAATATAAATGATTGCGTCCGTATCTATAAACAAACAAGAAATCCAAAACAAAATTGAATTGTACATGTTTCAACAACAAATACATGGAAAATAACAAAACAATTTTTGTAATTTACTCAAGATAATATTCATATATTCAATAACAGTACTTCCGAATAGTTTCATGTTATAGCTGCTCGATACTGCTCGCAGCTCTCTTAAATCAAATTCTTTTATTGCAATATCCACTTAAATTTTCTTCATAAATTTGCGAAGTTTAAACGCTTCTGTACATAATCTTTGAGTTTCCTAAAAGGAATAAGGAAAGATTACCCATATCGAAACTTCCTTTGAGGGATTCATAACATCGATACATTTCTCGAAATGTGTGCGTTAATGGAGACGCCCTATAGGACGGATATCTTGAAAGATTTTTATCATACCTCATTTTTCACAGAATTCACCCTAACACGTATTCGTAATTTTTATTGTACGTAATATTCGTGCAAGCGTATATAAATGTGTATTTTTAAGGGTAATATAGGTCCTATGTACCAAGAATTCGTCATAGGGAATACAGTCACGTAAATATGCAAAACTGATTTTAATATTATTGAGTTCGGTCGTTTAACCGAAATATATTTGATACTGAGAATGTTATACAAGCATTATTGGTATTTATTGATACAATACTTGTGGAACAATATATCTAAATTGAGGTGCATTACATGTCGTAAAATAAATGTGAGCATATATTACATGATATATAAGTTTTATTGTTGATGGGTTTTTATGAATACGCTTTGATATTTCTGGAAAATTTTACCAATATTATGGATATTCTTGAGAAATTCCTCATAGCAGTACTTAATTTTTAAATAAGTAAACTTGATAATTAGTTAAATAATAATGTCATAGTCATATAAAAAGTTTAGTAATTCAGCTTGAACTTGGCCCTGTTGTAAGATTATTGATTTGTCAACAAAGTATTCAATTTTGGAATACACGTCAGGCAGTCTGATATCAAGCAATAGTGATATCGGTGATATCACCTAAAATTTAGATCCATAGACCGATTCTCTCGCATAACAGACAAATGTTCTGACAAGGCTATATTATGAAGAACTTTCTATACTAATTTGTTCTAAATATTGACAAAAGCCATGTGGTTGCTGTGCGTTTTTCTTAGGTTGTCAGTTGGAAAATCCAGTCTAGAAATCGCACAAATGTAAAAAAAACAATCTTAGATTACAGGGTCTTTCTGATTCAACTTCATAACATAAGAGTGACCTTGCAGTTTTAGTGTAAAACGCCTGAATGCACAGCAAATACATGACATCTTGACAGTATTTAGTATGATTCAGTAGCATAATGTATGGAAGTTGGTCATAAGATATCTCTTGTGCGGCAGAATCGGCCCATCAATATATATGTACAAAATCAAAAGTCATTGCCAGGCATTGCTGCATCAATAAAAAAATAATGTGTTACAAGTCTTATAATTATATAGTCCATAAAACATTAAACACAATAAACCCTCAATTTTTCATTTCAGCACTATTACAATAAATAATAAAATCCTTTACAAGAATACACTCGCAATAAACTTATCGGTATGTGTTTCGAACCGTTACAGACTTTCCTATAGAGTTAATACAGCATGGAGATGTCTAATGGTATTTTCTATTCCGAAAATGCTAGCGACCAAGATCAAAGATATTGTAATGGAAAACTTCAAAAGTGATTCCCTTGTGAGATTCCGATAAGGAAATGAGAGCAACAGAAAAAAGCCAAATGATAAATTGTAAAACAACTCCGATGCAGAAAGTGCACTAGAGAAAGGGGATTATTATGCCATGGAGGAAATAATAAAGTTACAAGTGTAATGAAAATGAAATTGTGATGGAAAAACTACTTTGGAAATGTCGTGAAATTGCATTATTTATATTTTTCATCACACAGCGTATATTTTGCTCTAACTATAGTGTCAATATTTGAAGCAAATCTCGGTCAGATCATAAAAATTGTCTTGTATACTTGGCGCAATGTTTGTCATTATTATTTACTGTTGTCTTAGAGATGTTGCTCATGGTTACGGATCCAAGTTTAAAAGAAGAAAAGTAATAAAAATTAATCACAGTAATCAACATATAGTCATGAATGCACCAAAGTTCTAGGTTGCACTTAAAAGCTCATCATTTCCAAAGAACGCGATTTTTATTTTTTATTTTTGTTTTGTTTATCATCTCGTTTTGGCTTGACGTTGAGGTCTAGGACATATATATATATATATATGATTCGTTCCATTCTTGTCATTTTTCAAGAATAGCATTTTAGTATTTTCATTGACATTATTATTTACTGTTCTAGAAAAATGTTGGTTACGTACTAATTCGTGTTAAATAATCAAAAGTAATAAAAATTACTCAAAGTATTCAAAAAATTGCCATGAGTACTCTTGAAAGCTCATGATTTCCAAACAACGTGAGTTATTTTTTGGTGTAACTGTCCTAGTTACGGTTAATACTATCATCCCGTTCTGACTTGACACTGAGGTCTGGGACACCTTATAATGAAAGGAATTCCTTCTTTTTCCTGTTTTATATTTCGTTACTCACTTAGTTGACCTTGGATAGAGAATTCAGACTCCGACGATCGTCTGTATGGCAGTAAAAGGAACGACTTGTAACGGATAACACATAATGCTAATTTATATTTTCATATTTTAGATTTAAAATTATAACACACTGATAATGAGACAAACCTAGTTTTGAAACGTTTGTAAAATTATTTAATAAATTAGTGCAAAAAAGTGTTGTTTGTTCATATTTTTAAATTAATATTTATTCAGTCAGAACACATTTGTTATGTATATTATATATATATATATATATATATATATATATATATACCTAATGCAGTGTCATTTTAATAACTCTACCAAACCAACCATTCTGTATATTGGATTTCATATCCATAGTGCTATACTTCCTTCCCTAGAAATCTAATACAATCTTCTCAACAAGATCCCCCATTAACCCAGCACGACATCATTAACAGTTAGTTATTGAACAATTTTCATACTTTTATCCCTAGAGCCATTTGCGTATAAAAAACACATAGCATCGTCGGCGATACACATCGGACCCATAAAACGAGCATATTAAGTCATATCTCAAACACAATGCAGGGCACGTATTCAAAACGATTCCTTTTCCTTTATATAATATTTTGCGTTGCACACACGTCCGAGTGTAATACGTACACACAAATCGCGAGATTTCCATGATACCTAACCAAATGTCGGTCATCTGAAATCGACCGTGAACATCTAATGTATGAATATTTGAGATAGACCAGGTTTCTCAATCGTCGACGGTTTTCTTATGAGATATCAGATACAGAACCTTTGAATCAAATCAGAGACATGGATAGGTGGACAAAAAACTGGTGTCTGGGTTTGGTCACCGACAAGGTGATAAATGAATAAGTTATGGGTGGACGAGGATGATAAAATATTCTACTGGTCTAAAATGGAATTAGACTTGTACTGCTTTTTATGCCCAATGTAATTACGCTTTGTCTGGTATTAGTCATTTAAAAATTTTGAATACACATTTAATTAGAATGGTTCTTCAGTATATCTTGTAGCAGATTCTATATTAGTAGTAAATATATGGGAAGCTATAACATATAAGAAAACCCTAGAAAATAAACTCAAATCTAAGTATGCTTCGTTCAAATCTAAGTGCCAGGTTCGATATCTGTCTTTACCAAACTGATGTCTAGCAGCAGTGACATTGGTTTTTATTTGGAAATCCCAGGATTTAGGACATTGTTCCGGAATTTTCCATAAAAAAATCAACAAAATTACAGAAATTGATATAATGACTTAGTTTATCACATAGGGTTAGGACTACTTTTCTACTTATAAATACACAACAGATCATGGCAATTTGTATTCAAGGACTAAAAATTTTATTTTTTTAGAAGAATCACAGATAATCTACATAAACTATAATGCACGAATCCCTACTACAATTAAATTTATCACTTATATCAACTTGATACTTTTTCCAAAGTTCGAGAATAAAGATCAATTTTAAGAATAAGCAAATGGGGCTCCATATCGGGGTTTGAGGCTCAAGAAATTCCTTACTAACGAGGCTGATGTGAATATGGGGTAGTCTGGGTGTATCTGAAAAGGAAAAGACGATATGTGTTGAGCGAACCAGAAAAAGGTTAACTCTGCCAGAATGAAAATATGAGATTTGCTCAACGGACGGAGCAAGTATGCATTGTGGATCTTTTAGTAAATGTGTTTGCACAGAAATAGTGCGCAAATATTCCGGGCTTTTCAAGGAAAAATGTTTTGTTATGTCTGTTTGTTCTTTTTATAAACGACATTTGTATTTATATTGCGGGAAACGTTATTGTAGAAATAAGTTCCCCTAAGTTCATGGTTAGTTATTTTAACTATATTATTTAGTTTTTTGTATTTGTGGAGACACGTCACAACTTAAGAGATAAATGAGTAGAATAATATATTAATAGTAAAGTGGTTATATAGACTCTAGTCTAGAATCGTGATTGAAATCGATAAAATTATATTTGCTAACGAAGATAGATATGAATATGATTCTTAAATGTAAAGGTAAAATAATCAGGTCCTTACTTCAAAAAGAGTATTTGTTACAAAAAGGTATGACTACAGAATTAGTACCAAAAAGATAAATATTTAAAGCCTAATGATTAATGTGTTGAAAAAATGTGTGCAATTCCATAGTCAAGGTCCAAAGAACATGGAAAATTAGAAAAAACAGGATCAACAAATTTGTACAAGTAAAAAAAAGCTATTGAAGTAAATATAAAATCAATATCTTAGAGAACTCATGACCAAGATATTGTTTTTTGGCCTACATGTAGGTACTCACTAAATTGGCTTTTTCATTAAATGGGGAAATTTTTGACATAGCGGAAGATTATCATAGGATTTTTGATCGAACACATAGAAAGGCTGTATGGGAGACTTGGTACTGATACTTTTTTGCTTTATATGCTTAAAACAAATATTGTTTATATATTGGATGTCAAACATAAATGCACTTAATAACTTTCTATTACATTCACAAATAATAGTTAATTTTGAGCTTTATAGAGTGCTACAACTCTGCTTCTGTTTTTGTGCCTACTTCTACGTTGATTAATAGTAAATTATGAGATTCATTAAAATTATCAATTTTCTGAATTCAAAGTAATAGAATTTTAGGCAATGTGTGCTTTAAAAAATAGTTATAAATTTATCTGATACCAATGCCAAATAAAATAATTTATTTCAATGTAGATTCGAAAAGGCTCTAAAAAGATGTATTATTCCAACATTTGAGATGTTTCCATTATAGTAAATATGTGTTTTCGCTCGCTCCATTTTTGATAAAAAATACATACACAT
>NW_020537324.1:8047893-8077469 GCF_003426905.1 Ctenocephalides felis
AATAAAAATAAAATTGTATATGAACATATATAATTTTATCAACTATCTATTATATAAAAATAAGTCGGGTTTTCCTTCCTGACGATATAACTCCAGAACGCACGAAACCGATTTCGAAGATTTTGCATTCGTTGGAAAGGTTTCGGACTCCGTGAGGTTTATAGCAAATAAAATTAAAGAAAAATTTCAACAGAAAAGCGGAAAACATTTTTTCTTTCTTCACTTAGCATACTATACAAACTATATTTTTGTTTGACTGCTACTCATTTGTTTGACAGCTACTCATTGTTCTCTGCTCAGTTAATTTTATGTGACAAACCGGCATTGTGTTTACTGTGAAATTGTGCACAACAAGTAAAAAAATAAGTTATTTGTTTTTTAACATTTTAATTGAAAACCATCAAATCAATCACGTGTATTGTGCAAATTTTTATTCAATTTCAACAGCAGGCAATTGTTTTCTTCATCTTTTAATCACCAAACAGAATGTTACATAAAAAATGAAACCATCTGGTGGTGAAACGGAGTTCGCCCGGAGTAATCAATGCTAAATACTATATTACTCAATGTACTTGTGGAATACCTTCAGACAATTTTATTAGAAGTCGCTTATGATTCTATTTTCTTTTTTCACAAACAATTATTTCCCTCTTGTTCACTAAGTTTTTCTGTGTATTTTTTATTTTATAATTTCCTCTAAACTCTGGACCTTTCAGAGGCTTTTTTCCGGCTTCTGTTCTCCTCGTCACCCGGTCGACTTCCTAACTGAATCATGCGAACTATGAATGAAGTAATTTGCATTTAACCTTTTGACATTTGCATTTTCATTGAAAAGTTTGCAAGTTGAAGGCGAGAATATACCTATTCGGTGGTATTCTCTCTCATTTTAAATGTATTTCGTTACTTTGAAGTAGAATTATAACGTGCGATAATGGCCTCGATGCAATGAAATAGCAGCGACTCTGCACTGATGGGATTACACTGTTTGGCAAACTATTTGCCCAACTTTAATTATAGACACACGTGTGTATTCCACATATACATTTATTTGGAGGAAGCCAAATGCACATCAACTATAGCTTCCGTGTATTTAGCAACTCATTTAATGGAATAACTAATCCTTAATTTTGGTTCTTCTTGGTATGGTATGATTATTTTTTTAAATATTTTCTCCTAATTGTTTTGTCATTAGTGTAGACTAGTGAATGATGTCATATATCTAGTATCAGAACCTCCTCCTTTATAGTTAACAAAATTTTATTTTCGACTTATTGGCAATTCAAGTAGTTTGTTTTATAAAAATGTAACTTTTTTACTGAAGCAATTAAAATTTATAGAAATCAGATAAGAATTTATAAAGTATTCTATAATTCATATTCTATATAAGGTTCAATAGACAGAACCACGAAGTGTTTCACACCAAATGAACCAAAGCAAATAAATCTTGTAGGACTGATTTGCATTTTCTAAATGTTTGGAAAAGCTAGTGCTGAAGTCGTATGCCTGAAATACTGCAGTGAAATACTGGGGATTATTTCGCTTCAACTACCTATTATAATAGACCGGTGGGAAGCCGAGGTATTAAATTTGATTTATATCTAATACGTACATGTAGATATATCTAGCAATCCATATACTTCAGAAAGACACCAGTATTAAATTTCTAGACTAAATAGATATATTTTAAGCCTCAGACCTAAAGATATGTTCAAGGGTTAGTTATGTTTACATAATTAACTACAACAGATTTCTAGTTTATATTGAAATTTAATTTGGTTCATTTATATGCAATATGAAATCATTTCATCATTCATATTAATATGAGTATATATTATCTATATATATATATATATATATAATATATATATATATAATATATATATTAAAATAATTGTATTGGTTCAATGAGATATTCTCTATTCAATATTCCCTAACTTCTCATGAGATATTTGTACCATAATAATTTTAATTGTATTTTTAATTAATTTAACTGCTATTGAATTTCAGTGTATCATAAAAGTTACGACTTGATTAATTCGAAAGCTCGTATTATAATCTGATGCAAAAACAATTACGTATGTCAATCATGTTAAATTACAATTGATGCTTGTGAAATTCATAAAAATTAAAATATAATTGATATTGTAGTATAGGGTTTTAATTATTAGATTTTTTATAAAAGTCTCAATTCAAAGCTAAAATTTTAATTGCATTTATAGATAACAATGAAGATCTTATAATTATGGCGCCTACACATTTTTCTGAGATACATTCATTTTCACCTTGAAGTAAGAAGCTTTAATTAAATTCCATTACCTTCTCAACTAATTGCATTTATAGTTAAGCACATTACATAAAATTTTTAAATACTATGAGTAATATCAATATTTCCCATCATCATCATCTCAAAGACAATTTCCAAACGCGATTAATGGCAAAGTTTTCACTGGCAACTTAAGTGTTCATTATATTTTAAATTTAACTATAAAGTTCGCGCTCGGAAAAGAAAAATATTTGTTGTGTTGTTTAGTATAAAAGTTAGTTTCTAGAACTTTATAAGTATATATAATATTTATAGAGTTTATTTCGTTTTTCAATGAGCGAAGTTTCGAATGAATTGTTCAGCAATTTTAATGCACCTACGAAATGCGTTTCTTCGCAGACGTCGCTGCGATGAATTTATGTGCAAAATAACTTGTAAAGTGTTTTCTTCTTTGTTTCTGTCCTTTAATGATGGTAAAGGAAAATTGTGCAAATAAGTTTGTGTAGGTGTAATTAGCTATAAAATTTGGCATTGAAAATAGACAGAATAAGGCTGTGCTACTTATTTTTAATACCTGTTCTTGGCCCCTTTTGACCCTATCACAAAATCAGTATAGTTTAGCTGATCTGGCACAACCGTACCCAGTCTCCCCTATATATTATGGTACAAATATAGATATTCTTATAGTTTATTCGACATAGGTCAACAGAAGAAAATTTAAATCAGCAAATTCATTTATCCATTTATTATACAAATTGCATCTATGATCTCGGTTTCCGAGCGATGCTATCGGTCTCTATTTGTGGCACAAATGTTATTAAATCGCCGAGTAATTTAAACCGTATTCATGTTCATTTATGTGCCATGAATAACACAGAAATGCGGCGTATGTTAGTAATTGTTTCTAAATATCCTGGGACACATTAAATAGTATTAAATTTATAACAATTTCGAACAGTTCTGGAAAGCAAGTTGATGAAATTTGCATGAGAATAATTATGAATAGGATATATTTAGTTTCCATTTATAAATATAATGAAAGATCTTAAGTTCAGAAAAATAGGGTTGTAATTTTATAAATCTACAAACGATTTTATTTCCCGTCTCCAACGAAGTCTTATATTATCTTTCTGAAAACTCTCCTCATATTTTCGTCACGACATCGTCTAAATCGTTAACGGCGATAACGTTTCCAATACACATTTGGCCCATACTGTACTTGCATGATATATTACACATATAAAATCTATATGCTCGATAATGTTCATGCTACACATTTTATAGTATGAAATACGATATCAGAGCTATGCAGAAAAAAACGCCAATTTGTGATCTGGGTCGCAATGATTAGATCAGGAGATATTTCTTTACTTTAGTATATGTTTGTCATCGTCATTAGGATAATGGATAGGTATTGAATTTTGCTCAGAATTATTTTATATCGAACACAATCTACGCAATAAAAAGCATAGGCTTATTTTAAAATTCTGGTTCAGCATTGTCTGCTACTGTTTGGTAAAATTTAAATTTATCTGTTTGCGACGTTCCGAAAGAAAAAGATTTGCATATAAACGATAATCATAAGCCAATTAATTCCAATAAAAATTAAATTAAATATTTTGGTAATTTGAATTTAATCTAATTGGCATATGTATGTATAGACATATGTATAGACAAATTCAATTGAATCAGTAAATTTTCCAATTAGACTAGCAGAAAACCTAAATATGGAAGATAACCTACTTTCAATTTCTATATTTTTTCATATATGAATTTCATAAATAATTATCCTTCCTAGTTGTATGTTAATGTACCAAATTAATATTTTAAACTTACTTACGCCAGAAATGCGCAAAAGGTCTCATTATTTCATTTGTTTTGCAATAAATTGCAGGAAGTACAAATGTATATTATTACTGCTTGATATTAGATTGTCTAACTCGCTGATTAGAGCCTGCAAAGGCTCTACTTTACCACAAATTTCCTAAATTTTGATTATATTTATGAACACATATTCCAAATGTTACTGCTTGATACAGATTGTCTAGGTTGCTGATAAGAGTCTGCAACCTTGATCATACCCCTTTTGTCACAAATTTCCTAAATTTTAGATTTTATTCTTTTCCGAACACATAATGCAAATATTACTGCTTGATATCAAATACTCCTTGTTGCTAATTAGAGCTTGCAATCTTCCTCTTACCTCTTTCGCCACAAATTTTCTAAATTTCAGATTTTATTCTTTTCCGAACACATAATGCAATTATTACTGCTTGATACCAGATTGTGTATGTCGATGATTAGAGCCTGCACTTTTAATCTTATCCCTTTTGCCACAAATTTTGTGAATTCTATTTATTTTTTCTGAACACATAATGCAATTATTACTGCTTGATACCAGATGGTCTAGGTCAATGATTAGAGCCTGCAATTTTAATCTTACCCCGTTTGCTACAAATTTGCTAAATTTCAGATTAGATTCATACACATATTCCAACTACTAACAATTTTACAAAAAACTTCATCTATCAAATATTTATTAAATAGGTGAATGAATATCATTCATTTGGTTACTATTAAATAAAAGGAAATCAATAAATATTAATTAATTTTGTTTAAAATTAAATATTATAAAGTAGCTCATTTCGAGAAAATTAAAATAAAATATAATTTAGTTGTATCTCAGAGCGCAGTGTTTTCACTCATGCAGTTATTTTTATTAAAAACTCGTATTATAAACGTGTGGAAATGCGTTAGAATCATATTATAAATTTATCTCAAATAGTAAATATGCAGTTGAATATAAAATATTTAACGCATTTTTAAAAATATGATTCTAATCAATATCCGAAAATATTTTAATATGAATGATTGCGTCCATATCTATAAACAAACAAGAAATTCGAAATAAAATTGAATTTTACATGTTTCAAACAATAAATACATGGAAAATAACAAAGCAATTTTTGTAATTTACTCAAGATAATATTTATATATTCAATAGCAATACTTCCGAATAGTTTCATGTTATAGCTGCTCGATACTGCTCGCAGCTCTCTTAAATCAAATTCTTTTATTGCAATATCCACTCAAATTTTCTTCATAAATTTGCGAAGTTTAAACGCTTCTGTACATAATCTTTGAGTTTCCTAAAAGGAATAAGGAAAGATTACCCATATCGAAACTTCCTTTGAGGGATTCATAACATCGATACATTTCTCGAAATGTGTGCGTTAATGGAGACGCCCCTATAGGACGGATATCTTGAAAGATTTTTATCATACCTCATTTTTCACAGAATTCACCCTAACACGTATTCGTAATTTTTATTGTACGTAATATTCGTGCAAGCGTATATAAATGTGTATTTTTAAGGGTAATATAGGTCCTATGTACCAAGAATTCGTCATAGGGAATACAGTCACGTAAATATGCAAAACTGATTTTAATATTATTGAGTTCGGTCGTTTAACCGAAATATATTTGATACCGAGAATGTTATACAACCATTATTGGTATTTATTGATACAATACTTGTGGAACAATATATCCAAATTGAGGTGCATTATATGTCGTAAAATAAATGTGAGCATATATTACAGGATATATAAGTTTTATTGTTGATGGAATTTTATGAATATGCTTTGTTATTTCTGGAAATTTTTACCAGAATTATGGATATCCTTGAGAAATTTCTCATAGCAATTACTCATAGCAGTACTTAATTTTTAAATAAGTAGACTTGATAACTAGTTAAATAGTAATGTCATAGTTACATAAAAAGTTTTAGTTACAGAGCTACTACTTATATTTGGCTCTGTGGTAAGAGTTTTGGTTTGGCAACAAAGTATTCAAATTTGGAATGCACCTCAAACAGTCTGATATCAAGCAATAATGATATCGGTGATATCACTTAAAATATAGATTCAATATATGTGTACAAGGGCAAAAGTCATTGCAAGGCATTGCTGCATCAAGGAAAAAATAATGTCTTATAATTATATTGTCCATAAAACATTAAACACAATAAACCCTCAATTTTGTTATTTCAGAACTATTACAATAAATGATAAAATCCTTTACAAGAATACACTCGCAATAAACTTATCGGTATGTGTTTCGAACCGTTACAGACTTTCCTATAGAGTTAATACAGCATGGAGATGTCTAATGGTATTTTCTATTCCGAAAATGCTAGCGACCAAGATCAAAGATATTGTAATGGAAAACTTCAAAAGCGATTCCCTTGTGAGATTCCGATAAGGAAATGAGAGCAACAGAAAAAAAACCAAATGATATATTGTAACACAACTCCGATGCAGAAAGTGCACTAGAGAAAGGGGATTATTATGCTACGGAGGAAATAATAAAGTTACAAGTGTAATGAAAATGAAATTGTGATGGAAAAACTACTTTGGAAATGTCGTGAAATTGCATTATTTATATTTTTCATCACATAGCGCGTATTTTGTTTTAACTAATGTCAATAGAAGAAGAATACTAGAAGTAAATCTCGGTGAGATTATTGAAAGTCTTAATTCTTGTAAACCTGGCGCCATGGTGTCATTATTTTTTACTGTGATCTTAGAGATGTTGCTCACGGTTACGGATCCAAGTTTAAATGAAGAAAAGTAATACAAATTACTCACAGTATTCAAAAAATTGCCATGAATGCTCTTGATAGCTCATGATTTCCAAACAACGTGAGACATTTTTTTGCTGCAGGACAGTTATGGTTAATACTATCATTCCGTTTTGACTTGACACTAAGGTCTGAGACACCTTATTTTTTTTGTTATAATTTATGAAAGGAATTCCTTTTCTTTCCTATTTGATAGTTTGTGACTCACTTAGTTGACCTTGGATAGTAAATTCAGACTCCGATGATCGTCTGTATGGCAGTAAAAAGAACGACTTGTAACGGATAACACATAATGCTAATTTACATTTTCATATTTTAGATTTTGAATTATAACACACTGATGATGAGACAAACCTAGTCTCGAAACGTTTGTAAAATTATTTAATAAATTAGTGCAAAAAAGTGTTGTTTGTTCATATTTTTAAATTAATATTTATTCAGTCAGAACACATTTGTTATGTATATTATATATATATATATATATATATATATATTATATATATATACCTAGTGTAGTGTCATTTTAATAACTCTACCAAACCAACCATTCTGTATATTGGATTTCATATCCATAGTGCTATACTTCCTTTCCTAGAAATCTAATACAATCTTCTCAACAAGATCCCCCATTAACCCAGCACGACATCATTAACAGTTAGTTATTGAACAATTTTCATACTTTTATCCCTAGAGCCATTTGCGTATAAAAAACACATAGCATCGTCGGCGATACACATCGGACCCATAAAACGAGCATATTAAGTCATATCTCAAACACAATGCAGGGCACGTATTCAAAACGATTCCTTTTCCTTTATATAATATTTTGCGTTGCACACACGTCCGAGTGTAATACGTACACACAAATCGCGAGATTTCCATGATACCTAACCAAATGTCGGTCATCTGAAATCGACCGTGAACATCTAATGTATGAATATTTGAGATAGACCAGGTTTCTCAATCGTCGACGGTTTTCTTATGAGATATCAGATACAGAACCTTTGAATCAAATCAGAGACATAGATAGGTGGACAAAAACTGGTATCTGTGTTCGGTCACCGACAAGGTGATAAATGAATAAGTTATGGGTGGACGAAGATCATAAGATATTCTACTGGTCTAAAATGGAATTAGACTTGTACTATTTTTTACGCCGTATGTAAATTACAGTCTGTCTGGTATCAGTAATTTAAAAATTTTGAAGATACATTTAATTAAAATTGTTTTCTTCAGTATATCTTGTAGCAGATTCTATATTAGTAAAAATTATATGAGAAGCTATAACATGACATACAAGAAAGCCCTAGAAAATAAACTCAAATCTAAGTATGCTTCGTTCAAATCAGATATCAGGATATCTGCCTTGACCAAACTGATGTCGAGCAGCAGTGACATTGGTTCTCACTTGGAAATACAAGTGTTAATATGATTTAGCACTTTCAAAACGAAAATTCAACAAAGTTACAGAATTTGATGACTATGAAGTACGAATCCATATTTTACAATCAAATTCATACTTCTCATTTATATCACCTTATATTTTTTACAAAGTTCGAGAATAAAGATCAATTTTAGAAATAAGCAAATAGGGCTCCGTGTCGGGGTTTGAGGCTCAAGAAATTCTCTCCTTACTAACGAGGCTGATGTGAATATGGGGTAGTCTGGGTGTATCTGAAAAGGAAAAGACGATATGTGTTGAGCGAACCAGAAAAAGGTTAACTCTGCCAGAATGAAAATATGAGATTTGCTCAACGGACGGAGCAAGTATGCATTATGGATCTTTTAGTAAATGTGTTGCACAGAAATAGTGCGCAAATATTCCGGGCTTTTCAAGGAAAAATGTTTTGTTATGTCTGTTTGTTCTTTTTATAAACGACATTTGTATTTATATTGCGGGAAACGTTATTGTAGAAATAAGTTCTCCTAAGTTCGTGGTTAGTTATTTTAACTATATTATTTAGTTTCTTATATTTGTGAAGACACAATGTGAGAGATATCGAGATTTAATATCAGATTAAGACATAAATGAGTAGAATAATGTATTAATAGTAAGACGATTATATAGGCTCTAGTTTAGAGTCATGGTTTAAATAAAATTATATATATATTTTTTGGTTTATTTCTTATAGCAAACTATACACAGTACATTCAGATATATATTATTACAGTTATTTATTTTTGACAGCGTGAGAAGGATTGCTATTCTGCGATTTGGAACATTTGTAGTATAGTTATGTTCGATTTACTGGCCGCACCCCATAGTTATAGGCCGTAGGACCATATTGGTTTAATAATTGTCTTGTATATTAGGAGCCAACGAAAAAAGATATGAATATGATTCTTAAATGTAAAGGTAATATATTCAGGTCCTTACTGCAAAAAGAGTACTTGCTACACAAAAAGGTATGACTGAAGAATTAGAACCAAAAGGATTAGTATTTAAGGCCTATTGCTTTATATTTGACTATCGCGTTGAAAAAAACGTGCTAAATTCCATGGTCAAGGTCCAAAGAACATGGAAAATTAGAAAAAGAAAACAGGATGAACAAATTTGTACAAGTAAAAAAACTATTGAAGTAAATATAATATCAATATCTTAAGGAAAACTCATAACCAAGATATTATTTTTTTGGCCTACATGTAAGTACTCACTAAATTGGCTTTTTGATAAAATGGAGAAATTTTTGACATACAGCAAGATTATCATAGGATTTTTGATCACACATAGAAAGGCAGTAAGGGAGTAAGAAGTAAGGGAGACTGGGTACTGTAGCGCTACTTTTTTTGCTTTATATGCTTAAAACAAACGTTGTTTATATATTGGATAGTCAAACATAAATCACTTAATAAATTACTATTATATTCAAAAATAATAGTTAATTTTGAGCTTCAGTGCTAACACTATGCTTCTATTTTTCTACTTCTACGTTGATCAATAGTAAACTATTAGAAATTAGAAATAGTAAACTATTAGAAATTATCAATTTTCTAAATTAAAATTAATATAATTTCATGCATTATGCGCTTCAAAAATAGCTATAACTTTATCTGATACCAATGCCTAATAAAATAATTTGATTTAATGTAATTTCAAAAAAGCTCTAAAAGTATGTATTGTTTCAACATTTGAGATGTTTCCATTATAGTTTTCGCATGCTTCCATTTTTGATAAAAAATACATACACTTGCTATATACATACACGTACATTTATATTATTAATATACACCTAAAGCTGTTTATTTTACATAGTACGACGATATTTACTTGCCACAGATTCTTGTTACGCCAAGCTTGATGCAGCACAAGGACGAGTTCTGCATTATTTATAAATTACGTAAGCAGCTCAGTTATTTTAGTTAACGAGGTTACGACCTTAATGAAAGCTGTATCAGGGATTATATGTGAACCTACATAGAGAATTTTTTATATATAACATAGTTAGTATAAAGATCTATAGCTACTTGTAATGCATAGCATTATAGTTCTTGGTCTATACTATCATCGACGGAAAAAATGGAAACAAAGATGTTTTTAAAATTGTATACAGATACAGAGAGAAAATATATACTAGTGCATTGATATAGAAATGTGATATGCATCAACATATCATATTTTTATAAAATATCCTGGATATGATATCTAGTATATATATAGAAAAATCGATATTGAAAGAAACCTTTAAAACTGCGCAGAAAAATAAAATGGTTATAACAATTTGTGCCACGATGTTTTTTATTTATATTTTTGGTTTGTACTTTTTTCTTATTAGGCAAAGTTTACAATTTTATTTTACTAGTTTCTTCTGTGAAATATCAATTTCACAATCTTTTACACCATATGAAATAATTTCATATTTTGTGATACGAGATTCACTAAACTGCTCGCAATTTCTAATAATTAATTCATGATTTTCCGCTCGGTATTTTCCACAATATTACGACGTGGGAAAACTAGTATAGAGTATTGGATAATACAAGCTTTTGTCGGGCGAAAAATGCCAAAATGAATTTTCACACTGTTGAAAGAAACGGATGATGTGGGTGAAGGTTTTCTGTAAATTCCGCAAAAATGACTGTGCTGGTAAATAATATAGAGAATGCTTTGCATGGAATCTGTTTCTACTGTTTCTGAAATGTCAGAAGCACACTTATTATTTTTCTTATATTTTATAAGCATAGTTATATGAATATAGAAGTCCAAAGCAGTTTGCACTGTTTAGGACGTAAGAACGATGATATGATAATTTTTTGCGGGTTTATTTATTCATACTATAATTAAATCATCTCAAATTGTATCATGTTACGAAAATCTCAAAGAATGGCTTATCTTTAAATTATATATATATATATATATATATTATATATATATATATATATGTGTGTGTGTGTGTATATATATTATAATACAGCTATAATTATTTGAAAAAAATATTGAAATAATTTATAATTCTTGCAAATATTGGAATAAATCATAAACTTTTGACATGCTAAATGTAATATATATCTTTATGATATACCCACATGTATACATATAATTATATACAAATTTATGCATACAAACGTGCATATAACTTCGAGAAAAATTTGAATGAAGTATAAATAAAGTGTATATAGTACTGTATTTCTGTATTAGCTACTCTTACATTAACTCTAACTCTAACAATCTTTATTATATCTATTATTCTCTATCTATAGGACTCTATATTTAATACTTTTTTTATACATGTGGTGTCTCACTATATTTTTATTTTGACAGCTTTGTAATTATCATCTACCTAATCTTATATAGATCCATACTATCATTTATACCGACATTCATACCATACAGCATTACCATCTAGGCATAGCTAACAGTGGTAAAAGTTTTATTGCATTGTATTGTTATTTAATTTGAAATGGCATGATTTACATAATATTTATATATAAAAACTTACGTTGATGCATACTGTCATTCATACCAACATTAATTCAATACATCGTCGCCATCTAGTTAAAGCTAACAGTGGTAAAAGTTTTGTTATGTTTATTATTTTGTTATTTAATTAGTAATGGCATGATTTGAATGATATATTCTTATACAAACTTAGGTAGATCCATACTATCATTCATACCAACATTCATACAATAAAGCATTGTCATCTAGACATTGCTAACAGTGGTAAAAGTTGTATTGCATAGTATTATTATTTAATTAGAAACAAAAAGCTCCATTAGCTAATTATTTTTGTCATTTCTCACAATATTTGATATAATCCGAATTACATTTATTCAAACAAAAAATAATAATCTCTCGCACGGTTTCAATTCTGCTTTCAAATTAATGGATCTCTGACATAGTTTGTCATGACGTCCTCTGTAAAGATATTATTCGCGACGAACACGGAACTTGCTTATGCAAAAGAGGTAACGTAGGAGAAATGCGATAACACAGGTCTTTTAAAACGGAACCTTTACACGTGTAGATTTTTAAGTTCAAACATATAGTTTAAAAGGTAAAAGAGCTTTTTAGACACATATTTGCACAGCCGAACGTGGGGGCTTTTTCTACGTGTAACACAAGTTTTGTTTGGTTACGGTTAGTCTAAACATGGATGTGATAGACAAGGAATGCTATGTATATACACAACTCTGCATATATATTAGGGTGGTTGTTAATATGGACATTTTCAAATTTCCTTGCTGCCAAGTGCTCAAATGGTTCCAAATTGTTAAAAAAATTCTCTGACAGTTCTAGCTCTTAATATTGTCTTTTAGATAGAGCGCAATCCAATGAAAGTTTTGTATGGAAATAGCATGAAAACTATATATATCTATATATTTCAAAACTTTAAACAATTTTTAAAATTAAACAACATCCCATAGGCCTATGATATTCTGAACAATTCAATTTAACTATCAACTCTATCACCATACGAATTTCATCAAAATTCCTGAAGAGAAATTCTGAGGTTCTCATTGTAAGTTTAATAGCGAATAATGCACAAATATATAACTTTATAATACAATTTTTAAGTTTATGTTAACAAAAATTATGAGTAAATTTTATACGTTATGCGATATATTAAATTAAGCTTCATCAAGTTCATTTAACATTTATATTATCCTATAGAATTTCTTTCTTCTGATCAAAGAAATTTCCTGCCAAAAACACTCCACCGTTGCTCTAACTTGACTAACTCACAGTTTGCTTATAGAAGTAAAACAAAGGGCAATTAACTTAAACAAATGTTTGTTATGTTAAATATTATCCCCGAAAACTTTGCCTAATTAAATTTCTTTTCAGACTTTTTATTTTCTGGCGCAGTACACTCCGGTATAGGGTTGACTTGGTTTCCAAACAAATAACGTAGAAGCGTAATTAACTTAGAATGTAAATTTTACGGGTCATGTTTTGATAAGTTGTAAAATTGTTGCAAACGAAACAAATTGAAAAATAAAATACATTTTAAATTGCTGCTTAGGAAGTCAAAAATAGCAAACAGGATTTTTGTTGACTATGGATTATCATCGTTCCATTATCCTAGATTGATTTCTGCATGGGTATATATATTTATATAATGCAATTTCATTTGAAACGTACTAACATTTGTGATTCTAACAGAAAACACATTCCAGCACTATTACCATACAATTTATATAAACAACTGAATTATACGTTGTATGTAATAACATTCTGCTTTGAAACTTATGATATCAACCTTGTCCTCTCTCGTTGGCTCGAAATCTCGTATATTTGATTCCTTTTTGTTCTCTATGCTTACTAACAATACTTCTATTATGTCATGACATTACTTTTATTTATATATTTTATAAGGCTCATTATTAAAATCCTATTTCAGCGAGACCACAACATTGCTCGTTTTCCAAATTAAGTTACGTGATTACGTAACTCTTTGTTCTGCCTTGAATTCTAGTTTTCCGAGATTTTATTTATAACTTTATTTGTTGCAATATTTCTTTTGCGTATATACTTGATTTGCGTTAGAGGAGAAATATGAAACTGGGACAAAGTTTTTATTATTATGATTCATGTTTTATTGCGGATAATAAAATCAGTACAGCGCTTAATGTAGAGTTGTAAATTGTTGCCAATAAATGAATTTTATGCTTGGATTTTAATAGAGAATTTAATTTAATTGGATAATGAAGTCAATGGTAAATGAAATTATGATTTATTGAAAAATGACATTTAACCATTTTAAATACTTGTCACAAAATTTTTAGAAAGGGTTTCTGGTCAGTTGTAGTAATCGCAAAACAAACTAAAAAGAATTTTTTTTTTGCATATTTTTAATAATTTTGGAACACTTTAGAACATTTTGGCATACTTTAGAAAGCTTTCTGAATATTTTGGCACATTTGTGCGTGTATGTATTTTTCGATATAATTTTTCGTCCACTATTTTATTTTTTATTTACATATATACACTTACAATTACTGATTTTGTGTTCCACTAATTTTTATATAAAATAAAAATTTTGCTCATAGATGGTCCAATTAGATTTTTTATTTAACTGCGAGCTTAATTAAGCATCATAGAATTAAACCTAAAATCAAAAAGCGTTTCAATCTATGTTTCAAAAAGCATACTTCATGATTCTCCCATAGAATTTTAAACTACCTCATAAACTTAAAGCATCTCTCTATACAAAAAATATTACCCTTAAAACTTTACAATATTATACCATAAAAGAGATAATATAGTAGTAAACACTTATGAGTCATTATGTGGAATTTTATCCTTCTTTTATTTTTATAACATTCTTCTATAAAGAGTTTCAGATTCATTATTTATATTTGCTATCATTTGAGTTAAAAATATTTCAAACAAAAATAATACAACTTTAAAAGTGCTTTGAAATTTGAATTCAATTTATTGATGTGCTAGATTTTGTAGTATCAGTTTTATGTACTACTTATTTGGAATCGCTTCAACTATTATAGCTTATAAATATTTATTACTGACACTACCAATTCAAATTTATTACATACAGTGTCGATCTTTGCTATTCCAGCCACAAATAATACAAATCCTTTAGTATTTGATTACAAGTTGGCAAGAGACACCAGTACTTTTATAACTTACTGCATCGTATATAAGCTTATTTATATTTATGTTTCATAGTTTATGTATCGAAGTTTGACACTATAAACAAATCAAAAACTTTTATCTCTATATACAGCCAGGATTTTTAATATCCTGAAAGCGACATATATACATTTTATTATCTTATAACAAAAGTTCCGTGTCATGAGGCAATAATTTTGACAGATCTTTGAACCGAGAACGAGTCTCCTCTATTTTTCCTCGTGATTTATTTTTGACACAGCGAAATCGTTTGTTGCAGGTATACGACTATATAAGGAGAACATTATTACACTTTTCTCAGTTTATGACATTCGAGCATGTACATACGCATATAGGAATATTTTATGGTCTATTAATGATAACAAATACATTAAGATTAAATTTGAAGATATAATTTTGTGATATAAAAACGTGAAGTTATAGAATATATTTTAGCAGTAATTGATGTGTACTTTTGTTACGTAGTTATAGAATTTATTAAAACTCTCCTTCGATAATTCAGGTTGTTGGGTTATAATATAACCCTTTTAGCTGTGGACTGTATTAAACACTGATTTGTTTGTATATTATGTATTTGTTGCAGTTCTAATTACAATCACTAATCTGTTACTAAGTTATAATGAAAGAAGATATATTTATTATTATTGGTTATTTACATTTTGTTAGGAGGATTTTACTTTTAGAAGTAAACAACTAGTTCAATTAAAACATTCCGCTACCCCCTCTACCAGGGGTAGCAACCATTCCGTGTAAATCTTATTGCCCTGAAGTTTGTCACCTTCATGACCAATATAATAAAACGAAACATGATGTTTAGCAAAAATAAAAATTGATGAATACAATGGATAGATATACCGAAATATGCCAAGATAATTTACCAAAATATTTTAGTTTCCATCTAATATATTTATCATAAAGCTCTCGAGCTTAACTAAAACACACACACGAATACACCCATTTGTTCCCCTTTATCGTTCTTCAGCAATTCTGGAGCAAATATGAATATTATATATTGTTTTACTGTTCTGTATGTCAAAGTAACAACAGAACTCTGGCAGAGTTCTAATATGCAAACTGTAGGGTATTAATCGAAGCACCGTTGTATTATTATTTCAGATCAAATCGCTCGAATAAAACAATGAGTAGAATCTAAAGGAATATGAATTATTGTTATGAGCATAATCGCACCAAAAGCATTTGTAAATGGGGCTCTCAAATGACTCATTAAATTTTATTTAGGTTAAGCAATTTGCAGTAAGCTGTTTCATTCATTGGCTTTTGTATTTTGGAAAAATACTTCCGGAATTGCTTAAGTAGGGAAATGATCAAATCTTTTATTGTAAGGAGAGCTTGTTATACTTTGTCAAATTTTTGGCTGTAGCGTGGATATGGGTTAAAAATGTTACAAAAGTATATGGGGTAGGGCGGGGCACAACGGTCTAATTTCACTTTGAGCAATTATATTGTAAAAACGAAACCAATGATATCACAACAATTAACACATATGAGCTAACAACAATCTGACTATTCAGTAGAACTCGCAGCTAATTCAATACTGTAGAGATGTGTTTTTGGCTGTTTTTCAAAAATTTGTCACCTGGTCCTTTTTGCCCCATTGGCGGGGTAAAATGAGACGGCCAGGGGACTAGTAGAACCAATGTCTGAATTCTAATTTCAAAGCGATTTTACAAAATAATAGCTGTATTATTCAAGCAATGCAAAATGTAATTTTAATTGGTGCATTTTTACAGAGAAAACACTGTATATAACCTTAATCTCAAGAAATAATTATCAGCAAATTAGAACTAACTATTTATGTAACTTATTTCTTGTAAAATTTTATATGTTTAACATACTTTTTATTTTCTATTTTTTATTGTTCACACCTTTGCTTTGGTGAAGATTCAGTTTGACTTTTTTACCCCAGCTACTTGTAAGCTTTCAAAGATATTATATAAAAAATATAATTACTCAAAATTAATATGACATCTTGTATAACAATTCTGGTAACGCTTTGTGTAACAGTAAAATTTGAAATTTTTATTGTTCCAGATTTGGAGATATTAAATGA
This sequence comes from Ctenocephalides felis, assembly GCF_003426905.1. NCBI lineage: Eukaryota > Metazoa > Arthropoda > Insecta > Siphonaptera > Pulicidae > Ctenocephalides > Ctenocephalides felis. The sequence goes on from NW_020537324.1 coordinate 8,064,962, forward strand.
ATATTTTTTCAATAATTTTAAACTAACATTTATTACATAAAATTGCATGAACTATTCAGAAATACGTCGACGTTCGCAAAAATACATCTGTTTGTATAAAAAGTATACTTCATTTGCAATTTTTTTCAGTTTTTCATTTCATTTCTCTTCTTAGTATGCAGGAGGGGTTAAATGGGGCAGCCAGGGGCAAGTAGATCCAATGTCTAACTTCTAACAAGATACCTTGATCTGGTATCTTGTCAGAAATAATCATCAGCATAGTTAGAATAACTATTCATTTAACTTATTCAAAATTCTATATGTTAACTTTTTATTGTTCTGAACTATTTTTGATTGTTCACACCTTTGCCAGAGTATAGATTCAGATAGACCTATTTACTCCAGCTACGTGTAAGCTTTTATAGAGAATACACAAAAAAATGCTGTAAAATTAAGAAGATATCTTGTAAAACAATTTAATAAGGTATATTTAGAAATTATATTAAGGTTTCCTACACTAAACTACAGTGCCCACAGCTAAAAAAACAACTACTATAAAAATTATTTATGTAATGGATTTTTAAAGATTGCCGTTCATTTTTTGATAGCGACGGCGTAAGAATCATGGTAATGACTGATTAAATATTTTTTCCATACAAAATATTTTTGTTAAGAATTTTTAACTTAACTTGTTTTTAATATATCAGCGGACCTTTTTACCCGCGGACCTTTAAGCATAGTAGTATTATGTTGTCACACGACATATAGCATATTAATGTTATGTTGTCATGTTTGCTTTAGAAATTTTCTGTCCCACATGGAGTTTAATATGGATCTTCATGATTTCATTTAAGTACTAATAAATACTATTTATATCCGCAATCTTCTCGGCATTATAGATGCCACGTCTAAGTTATCCCCTCGTTACACTCGCGAGATATCACATATATCGTGAACGATGTTTATACGCCGAACCAAGATAGCACAATTAAGTATGAGTTTTAGTTAGGACACGATCATAATTCTGTTTAACCGTGTACATACATCATGTATTGTACGGGGAATATTACCATGGCACACTGTAACGTTATCTAAAAGTGATATACGATTATATGGCTGAAACGCGGTTATGTTGTGTAGGTTACCCTTACTCGTACCCCTTCAAGTGGCCGCCGATATCGATTTTCCTCGCGGACGTTATATTTTAACGCGTCGCCCGACGAATCGTGTACGGAAGCTTTGCGAAGGATTTAAGTCGACCCGTGTATGACGAAGTGTGTTTTTGTGGAATTGTTTTGTAATTAAATTTGGATTAGGTGATACCTACCTTCGACTGCCGCATGAATCGTATTTGGGGTAGATTTTTATGCCGAGGGAGTTATTGACACTTTTATGTATAATTTATGGATAAACAGGATTCAATTTGGATACTATTTTGTTGCGACGTAGCATAACTTTTATGTGGATGAGATCGCTGTGCGCAAAGTTGGTGTCTTTCATTGTTCAACAATTTTCTGATTATTGTCGTATTTTTTTAATTTATTGCTTCGAAATGTAATCAGAATTTACGAGCTCTAAAATTTATTGGCATAATTTGATTTAATACTACCTTGGTTTACAGATGGTAATTAACAGTTGGCTCATCTCTGTGTGAAACATTTTATATTTACAAATTATGTAAGAAGGCAAATATTTTATTGATTCAGCAATGCCGTAGGGGAGGGTATTTTCCAATTAACAGTTGGCTCATCTCTGTGTGAAACATTTTATATTTACAAATTATGTAAGAAGGCAAATATTTTATTGATTCAGCAATGCCGTAGGGGAGGGTATTTTCACTTAAAAACATTTTCAATGAATTTTGATAAACTTTTTTTTATCAACTTCAAAGCCATACATTTTTTTCAGCTAGGTTCGAAAAATAACGTCGACCAAATGACCCCTTTCATTGCGCAAACAAAACCTCAATGTTTTCATTGACGACATATTGATGGCATACCCTGTGTCTATATTTCCAAGTAAAAGTTGATGTCACTACTGCTTAACATCAGGCTTCTCGAAGGGGTTTTGAACCCTAGACCAAGTCGCCCTAAGCACTTCCCTATAAGTAAGCTCATTGTCGCCATTACCTGAATATTTATCTCTTTCTCCAAGTAATAACCATAAATTTTATAAATATTCTGCTCAATTATGAACGAATATTTCTACAGCAAATTCAGGTCCAATGTTATATTTAAAAAATGAACGAGCGTACAATAAAGGAATGTGCTTCACACCTAGTTAACAAGTTTCACCTTGTTTGGGAGTTACTAACATGATTGTAGAATTTTTTGCAGAAAAATGATTTAGTTTTTTTGATACGTCATAGCACAACTTTTATGTGAACTAGGTACGCTATGAGAAAAGCTGTAATATTTTTTGCTTAATTTCAAATATTTTTTGCAGTCCAAATTATTATTTATCCCTGCATGTAGTTAAAACATATTGTTTTTGCTTTATTAGCTCAATTCTTGAATAATATTTGTCTTGTTTAAATTATTTATTGAGAAATGTTCCTAAAACTTGTTATGTGAACAATAATATAATGTTTGCTACGCAGTCGTGCATTTTACACATAAAATCTAACTTCTCGTATGTGTTATCATGATACATCACAAAGATGAAGTTGTGATTACATATTTTTGTGAGTTTTCTAGGCTACATTTTACATCTAAAACGTATGTCTACGCAGCTTTATATAGAATTTTGACAGTTTTTAATACCATTTTTATAAAAAAGCAGTGCCACATAGCGTTACCATAACTCAGGTCTAGTTTACAGAATAATTAGCTTAATAATTATGACATCTGTTTTATGCCTCTAAAGTTGCAGCAAGAACCACAAATATTTTGCTTCAATGCAATTAATTATAAACAAGTCTAGAGCAAATGCGTAATATTTACGTGACTGCTCCAAATATGTAGACCTATATCCATCAATGCTTTACCAATTCTAGGTCGTCCCATATATATATAATCCTCTGGTACGCATGGTACACATCTGGTAATAATTGTATCGCATCTCAATGGGGCTGCCAGAGTGGGCAGTTGGGTTCGATCATGCGAAATATATTTCCTTCTATTTATAAATGTTATGTTTGCGCACTCCACGGTTTACTCGGGAGATATCGAATGTATCGGGATCGTTCATCCTCTGAGTTATCGAGTTACTCTTATGGAATTAATTTGTTTTATCTGCAGAACTGGCATTGAAACCAGTATACTTGGACTTGGAATTATGGAAGTGAAAAGTGAACAATTTTGGAAATTAATTCAGTACAAATACGAACACCAATTATTGAGGAAGCCAATTTTTATTGCCCAATGGCAATCGGCGTCAATGGCAAAAAGTAAATAAAAAATCCTGCAATTACTATTAAATTCATTACTATTACATATTTTGATTCCATTATAATGGTGTAGCGTTTCGAAAGAGCTCTATTTCCCCTGTCTACTACTACATAGAGGTTTCGCCTTTGAGCAAATAATTAAAGGTATACACAAGCCATCGCAAAAACCTAATATGAATGCATTAGTCTGCCTGCATGATTCCCCATGAATACCGAGCAAGTCCAATATTATGTGGAATCCTTGAGGTACAGTAAAATCATTTGCATTTAGATTTGAACATTTACGTTATTTTTACTAGCGGTGAAGTGAACCGAGTTATACGCGTTCGCATTCTACTAAATATATAGTGAACATTGCAATACATCCACAGATCTGCCGCCTCGGCAATATACTATTTAGTTTTCTACTCTTTTCATCCACAGTTTTCCGATAAAGGCAAAAAGTGAAGCGAGTCTTAAGTAAATGGCATTTAAATTGAATCGTTATACAGGTATTAAATAAATCGTCCATTGATCTGTTTTCGATTAAGAGAAGAAACGATATAGAAGAAATCATTGATGTAAAATATTTATAGAGGTAAAACTTTATTGAACGCCGGTTTTAATGATATGCGCAAAAAGTGCAAGGGTTTGAGTTGCACTTTATTAATAGTACACAGGGAGAAATGCACTTGTACAAAATGGATGCAGACATTTGTATTATATTTGTATAGATGAGACTATATTTGTATAATGAAAGAATTTTGTGATAGCTTTAACACTATAATATGTAGCATTCTTCATTGGTGAATTTGAAATATTTAACCAGGCACTTCAACCTTGGTTTTTTATTTCCAATTTATTCTTACACTTTATATATCGAAATTAGTATATTTTGTTTCAGTTTGTAAAGAATTATTTAAATTTGTGATTTTTTAATTTAATGTACTTAATGTTTGAAATAGAAACTTTATTGAAAATGTTCATTACTGAACATCAGGAAGAGCCTATCGCGTTTTAAGTTACAAGTACTAAATATTCTAAAGTTACCTTTTTAAAACCAATATTATCAAAATATACTTCATAATACATTTCTCTAATTATTCAGTAATTGTATATAAAATGATCTTTATAATTATTGCTTCATATTTTGGACTTGCAACTTCATTATATAATATGCTTTAGCTTTTAAAGTGATATTTTTAAACCTAATTATGTCAAAACAACATATTATTTAAAATTTGGAGATTTAGAGAAGACTAAGAACAAGTATTGTAACGCGATTAAAAAACAAAACCATTTACCTTCACATTCATATTTATAGTCCAAATATTTGTAATGTTAATAATGAAAGTCTTGACTTAAGATTACCCAAGTAATTATCGAAGATAATAAACCATTTGTTCAATAATTATCCACAAACAGAATGATCTAATCTACATAATTATCACTTTGCTTTTATATCATACAAAATTATGTCATAATCGACTTTTATACATATTCAATATGTGATATTCTCAATGAATAATTTATTAAAAACCCGTTACATAAAACACACATAGTTTGTCGTTATCTACTATCTCGATTTATATAATGAAGTATTTATCATGTGCTTTCACAATGTCTCATGAAAAATGAAAAGTGTTTAGTTAATTAATCTATTATAAAGAAATTTGTATAAGAACAAAAGTTTGTTAGAAATATGTAGCAATCGTAGTAGTGGATTCTAATCGACATATAGAAAATTGAAGAATGTCTAACGCGTACCATCTTTTGTAGTTTTTATAATGATTAACACCATGAACATACAATGGTCTAAATGACCAACAGCTTAAGAGCCATAAATAAATTAAAGAAGAAACAGCAAATAATAGACAAGAGTTCTTCAATTAAATTTTTCAAAGTTTACGTAAAAAATTTCACATATTACTTTTTATTAAAAATAGTAAATCTGCACATATTTCTTATCAAATTACAGATCGCAGTACCTTAAATGCTAAGGTTTAAATATTTTTCCCATTTCTATAATCTAGATATCCTTTTCCGAAATGGTTTGAAATACGTTTGAATCGAGTTGTTTTCACACTTGGCAATTATTTGATGGATGCTGAGCTCGGGGTATCCTGTACACTCCGATAATCCCCTGTCAATTTACGAAAAAGGATCGATATGAATTCGATTGATTGAATGAAACGACGCGAAAACAATCTTTGCAAACTCGAATGTTGTCGAAGCCTTTTCTCCACGTTATTAAATGACTCGACTTGCGAAACAATTTTGAAATTTGAAACATCGAACATAACTTAGCGCCTAGTGAACTAGTTTGAGATGAAATCATAAGTACAACTCTAGATTTAATATGGTATTATTACATAAAATTGCATGAACTCTTTAGAAATACATCAAGGTTCGGAGAAATCGAACACTATTAAAATATTTTTAATAGATTCTCTACAAAACTATTTTTTGAACAATTGTATTTTAAAAGATCTTTTCGGCAAGCAAACTGTTGTGTTTCAAATTTTACTAATTTAATCTAACTAAAAAAATGCTTGTTTAAACTTAATGGAGTAATTCTTCATGTAAGTTTATTTATATAAATGTTATTAAATTTTGCAACATACTGGAAACTAAATTTGATTTGTTTCTCGTGGCCTATGATCTTTAAGCCGACAGAATTTACCAGAACTTCATTGATGTCCAACATACTGTTATTTTATAGCAATGATGCACAGTATATCTTAGTTCCTTCTATCCATCTACTTGTATAAAAAGTATACTTTTTGCAATTTTTTCCTGTTTTTATTTATCTAGGCAGCAGCTTTCTTTAAAATTACTAGGGCTCAGTTATAATTTATATTTCATGTAGTAAAAGTGAGTTTTATTTGCAAACATTTTACTTATTAATTTTTTAAATATGAAAAATATAATTGGATGCTATTGATACGGGAACAGATTAAGCAAAATTTTTTCAAAAGCTAGTTTTTTTAATATTTCATGCGTGAGCTATCACATTACTTTTAACATGTCCTGAATATAAGTATGTATATAATATATTTTAAACAAACTACTTATATATCTATCTAATTATAAACTCACTTTAAATTCTTTGTTTGACGTTGAAATAAATTTTTGAGATTTTTTCAATCAAAGTCACTTTGGTTCACTTTGGTTCTGACACTTTTATGGAGTAGATTGATTTTTTGCTCTTTTATGCACTTAAGTAACATAATTCCCATTTTTCTAACAATTATGGTTTTTTTGTTAATTTCCATCAAAAAAAAAATAATTTTTATTAAGATTTATAAGTTTGATGCCTGGTGATCCCTAAATGATGACACACATGGAAAAATTTTTTTTTCTTAACTTATTTTTTATATCGACGAATGGGATGTTAAAACATTTATTACAAAAGTTAAAACTATTAAGTTAAAACTATCAATGTGTAATATATTTATATATATATATATATATATATATATATATATATATACATTTCTCAACTTCTCTGTATCAGTGTATATTTGTCTATTCAAAGTGCCAGAAACGAGGGTCGGCTGAAGATCATTTTGAAACAAAATCGAATAAAACTCGTGTTGAAATCACCCAATAAGTGTATCAATCGAATGCCCAGATGACCGTACATAAATACCGCGAGGCAACACATCGCCTAACCTTTGAGTGTTGAAACCGGGCCCAGCGATTTTTTCCATGGTCCTGGGTTCAACATTCATTTCATTTGCCCGACTATTATAATAAAAGAGTTCGCATCAATCCACCAGCGCTTTGGAACGAATTTTTCCTTGTGGCAATTTTCCTTTTGCAAAAGCTTTTCACCATGGATTTTGGTACTACTTGTGTCATACTTTACATATGATGCTATGAGAAATGGATAGAATGCATATATGGGGTATCTATATTTTTTCCGAAATAATGTAAAGGATATGTATATTTTTTTCTAACATTGTATGTTATTTTATAAAAAATTAATTGCAGACTGATGACTAATATATAACAATAATATTAGTGATATACTATTCACACAATAATGGCGATAAAAAGCCCAGGTGTGAAAATTGTCATGTTTTGATTAAATTTATATCAATATGGCTTATAAAGTTATATATATATATATATATATATATATATATAATCTCATAATTCACTTCCAGTTGGTAACTTCGGCCAACTATTTTAATTTTACAACTTTGTCATTCTGTTTCAAAGCAAATGTGATATTGCAGTATAATCCTACAAAACAACAGTAGTTTACATGTAGTTTAAGACTACTAAATATTCTTTGTAAAAGTTTTATAGAAAATGTATTACATTAAAAATATGAAAATGATTTGAGAATACTTTGTCTAAAGAATCCGAAGTTTGTAGTTAGTAAGTCAAACTTTGCAGATTATCATATTTTATGTCGTAAAATACTTTAAATGCATTATATTAGAAAATGAAGGATTGGAATTTTAAATCACATAAGAAAAATTGGAAAGAACAAAGTTGAATTTGATTCTGTTCCCAATTAATAAAAGTTAAGATTAGTTTATAAACCTTTGAAAATCTTATTACTCGAAACACAAACTTTTTTCGTTTCTAAAAATACGATTGAAGTTTTGGTGTTTGTAGATAATTAGACGCGTTGAGTTTTAGGATTGTTGGAAGTGAGTCCTCATCTGTTACAAGATAATTGAGATTGATGACAGATTCTTGTAAGATGGATTTCAAGAAATACATTACTTCTGGGAGTAGATATTTATAAACCCACGTGGACATTTATGTCCCATTTTGTATTTGTAAATATCTGCGTGGGTCCATTAAATGGGTTTTGAAATTTGAGCTATAAACATATAATGAAGCTAAATTAGATATTAGGGCACTTTAGGGAATAACATTGCTTAAAATATGGTAAAATAGCATTGTGAATTTGAGGAATTGCATCAATTGCAAACTTGACAATTTGAAAATTTCCCATATTAAATACATATACGTATGCTTACTACAATGTCCATTATATTACACATTGATTTTTACTTTAACTTTATTCCGTATCATTTCTACATTCTCCAATCTTCATTATTTTACTCCTCATATTCTTAAAAATTTTCATTATATTTTCTATTCAATGTCGTAATTTTACTAATGCACTCAAAGTGGATAATTTCTTTCTATCGACAATTATTTTTTAATGAATTAAGGATTAAAATTTACCAAATTGATAGAGATTCGGTAGATTCTTTCAAACAACTGGATAATTTATTAGACTTAGACAAAGCGATACATTTACTTCATATAGAAAAATTAGTAAAACTAATTTTTATAAAAAAACTGATGAATATTTTAAATTGTCTTGTGTATAATTTTCATGAGCATGGAAAAACGACTTAGTTTACTACAAGAATCACTAATAAATATTTCATAACTGAATAATGAATAGGATAATATCATTAAAAATTATTAAATATGTTCATTTTTAATTTTTTTAACTGTTTCTAAAATAAAAATCATAAAATTTCACATCGTTTTTGAAGATTATTCTACAATCTTCAAAATCGATGTGAAATTGTATAATTTTTAGTTCATATTGTGCAAAACAAAGTATAGTATGTTTATGTAAATCAAATCTTTTTAATTATTTGTATTTTGTGAAAATATTTTATTAATTTCAAAATGACTTATAACAAATAAAATTATGTAACACTTGATCAAAGAGCAGTATTTAATATGACGAGTTTATTAATGAAGATATTTCTATATTGAAATAGTTGGCAGTATCCAAACTTACCGAGCAAGTTCAGAAAGCAAAGATTTATAACCTAATAATACCATTTTATGATGTAGTATAAATAAAAAATTATTATCAAACGTATTCTTAGATAAATGATCAAGAAACAGATGAGAATTTTTTATTAATATTATTTCGAAAACACTTTTTGGTAATTCATGGTAAAAAATCAGAAATAAGAATATAACCATCAAAAAGTTCAAAAATGGAGAAAATAAAGGTAATACAAGAAAAATTCAAAATTCATATTTGCAAATCATTTTATAGTTTATATAGAAATGTGACCTATTTTGCAAATGCTTCAGAGGGATTGACTTCAAATAATAAATTATTTATGAAATAATAATTCAAATAGTAATAATAATAATACATAATTTAATGAATATATTTGTATTGTTAAGGGTGTTGTATGGCGTAACGGTTAAGCGCACTACTTTGTGTCATTCAACCATGCAGTAGCGATGTTGATTTTCGTTTGAGAACATATTTAAAAAACATGTTTCTAATTGAAACTTTGTTTCACTGCGATGTGTTATGGCAACCTGAAATCTATCTACCTATTATCTATATTAATACATTAAAACTTTATATGTATATACACTCTTTGGTAATTTATGGTAGAGAAATCAGGCATATAGAAGAAAAAAACACAAATACTTCAAAAATTGTTCAAAAATAAAAGTAATACTCTAAAAATCTAACTAAAACTTCTAAAATTATCCTGCAATTTTCCTGTATCACATTATTCGAAAAAGTGTTATGTACAAACTTTAATTAACATTAATTAATATAATTATTCCCAAGATCTCAATTACCTACATGCAGAAATTCAACGTGGCCTGAATTATATGGCGAAGACGGTTATCGCGTATATTGTGCATCTTGTTTCTATGCAGGCGCATTCTTGTAATCTTGAAAGTTCAAACTCGAACTTGCAGACGAAACTCGTCTTATATCCGTTATTAGGACAATCTTGATCCAGCAGGTCATTTCTGCAAGGAGCTAACTTTGACGAGGACATCAGTAACCTGATGGTGTATATAAAACATGGTGCCGAAATAAAAATATTTAATTTGAAAAGTAATGTATAACACCATGACCATTGTAACCAAAAACTCGTGATTGGAACGAAATCAATAAACGCTGCATATCTATATATATATATATATATATATATATATATATATACATATATATATATATACATATATATATATATATATGTATATATATATGTATATATATATATACATATATATATATATGTATATATATATATATATATATATATATATACATATCGAATTAAAATAACGTGGAAAAATCTGTTTCAATTATTCCTGAACATCGCATAGTTGGCACAGGTATCAGATCGTAGCACGTTTTCTGTCATGTAGAGCGAAATAGATACGTTTCCATTTGATTTGTCGTTGACGGGGGACCATTTGATTTTTTAGACAGGGTGTCATGAAATTCAACCCGTATCAATCAAAAATGTAACCTTTGTCCTAGAACTGTGGTATGTAGATAGGTAAGTTCAACCTTGGTATATTCAGGGTTGTGGGGAATCGTTGGTAGTAATTAGGTAATAGAAATATAGTTAGTTTAGGATTTATTTGTATTAAGTGTTGTTTTTTGTGAACATATTTTAAAACTTCACTCACGACACTGTTAAATGTGAAAAATTGAGTTATTTTAGTATTTATTTTTATTAATTTTTTTTTCATAAACAATTTTCTAAACTTTACTTACGACACTCTTATCAATGTTATCATATTTCTAAGACATTCAAATTTAGTGAACTATATAACAAAATAGTTGTGGTAAAAAAAATAGATTGCTGTGAAAAAATCAATGCCAAAATTAGATAAAAAGCAAAAGCTGAATAGAGCTACTCAATTATTTGACTTGAAATCGACTAGTCAATTTAATATATGTATATTCCAAATCTTTTTATACATTTTATAGAATTACGGCCTATTTGGCAAAAGCTTAAAAGGGATTGATATTCAAATAGTAATTCGATGAATAATCTGTAATAATAAGGGTATTTCATGGCGTAACAGTTAAGCACACAGGCTTGTGTCGTAAGTTTAAGTCCCTGCACTAGACAACCTGATATCGTGCTGTAGCGATGTCCATTTTTACCCAAAAATATAAATAAAAAATACGTTTCCAATTGAAAATAGCCCACTTTAGGCACTGAGGTGTGAAAGAGCAATGGAAAATCTATCACATTATTCTTCCCTACCAGTACCAGTACTTACTACCCTTTATCTATATTAATATAGTACAACTTCATCTGACTTTTATTTTGGTGAATTAGATAAAGTATCACGCAAAAATGCAAATTTGAATAAATATATATTTTTGAGATTATTGTTAAAAACTTCAATAAATTATATATAATTATTTAATTAGTTTTTGCTGTTAAAAATGATATCATATTTCTATAATATTAAAATTGGGAAGAATTATTACATAAAATAACTCGTAATTCAAAAAACTGTTTTAGTAAAAAAATAGCAAATGTTCAATTGTTAATTTGCCCACCTCACTAGGAAATCTACATGTTGATTTAATCCCCCTATTCTATACAAATCCTTTTATGAATTGCAATTCAATACGCACTAAACCTACGTACAGATCAAATCCACCGACTAACTGTCATTTTATGCCTGTGTTGAATAGTCAATTATTTATCAAAGACACATTTAACGAGCAGCTCTTTCATAACATGGCATTTGATCTCATTAATCCTTTACCATCAGAAACACGTGCGTTTCGGTGATAAATAACCTCGAAGCTTATAGAAAAAGTCTGACAACGTTCGATCTCACATCAACATATTTTTACCCATACGCGTTCGCACAATAAGAAAAAATAGATGTCTCGGATCACGATGCGAAATAAAAAATCGTCTGCAATCCAACATTCAATTGACTTCGGCGTGTGTCGCGCTCTCGCATATATCAGGATTCTAGTCAGTTGACTGAATTTGGTTTGCGTGCTTTTGGAACTTTGGCAATGGGACGGAGGAATCTATAAAAGTTATTTTTTCAAACCAAGGATGTGTGTTTTTCACAAAAAATGAAACATCCAATATAATCAACATTTTTTCTGTTTTTTTTCCAAAAACTATTGACAATTTTTATATCTATTTTTAACATTTCTCTTGTGAAGAAATGACCAGTTTTGAAAAACGACAGGGTCCGGGTTTTGGAGATAAGAGGAAAAATTTGAATTTAATTTTTATTATTTTATTATTTAAATTTATCAATAGTAAATGTAGTAGAGAAAGCAGGTTATCGTGTGGCGAGTGCACGGTAGTGATATTCTCCATAACAAGCTAAACTTTGCTAATTTTTACATAA
>NW_020537324.1:8078469-8121215 GCF_003426905.1 Ctenocephalides felis
TGATGCTCCCAATTATTATACTCTAGTAGGAGGCACTCATTAGTAAAACTTGAGTGTAATCTACGAAGTAGAAGGTTTGTGAAGAAAATCAAGCACTAAAATTAGTATTAAATTCTATCTACATTATTTTGAAATTTTAATTAATAATTATAAGTTGAGTTTTCTATGTCATTTCTTTATCTAATATATTTCAGTATTCAAAACCTAATTTGCCTCAACATGTCTTTAGACATCTGTGTTGTAATAATCCAATTCAATTAATTGAAGTATTTCGTGTTTATTTACATTTCTCGCCAATTACTCTCAATTACATCGTGAGTTACATGGTAATTACTGTTTGTTCAATGAATAAGCATATATTGTACATTGGTTATTTTCAGAATTACATCTTGTTAGTAATACTCATTTTATTTTATATAAAGATAATTTAATTAAAAGTGATCAGAGTTAATTCAAATAAATGTGTTTTCATTAATAATAAATATCTGATATTATGCAATACACAAATAATGTATTTAAATACAAGTTTTGAAATAATTATTAAAATTTAAAATTTTATATAAATATTTTTTTTGAATATTGATTTTTGTAAATTTGATTTTTAATATGCTTTTACAAAATTGTAATATTCACAAAAATTAACATATTTCATATTATATACTGCTCAAATGACATATCTATATTCAATCATTAGAATAATTATTCGATTATACCTTGATCTTGTTGGTGTAATAATTATATCAAAATTGCTATTGTATATACAGTTTTTTTATTACTCTCCGAAAAATTATTCAAATATTTGATATTACCTAAAAAGAACTTACAAGATGCAATAACTAATAGTGAAATAACTTTATTTACAAGGCTGCTGTATAGTAAATAGAAAAACATTCTGTTGAATAATTTACAAACACATTATTGCAAGAGAAAACTTCTATTCTAGCGATATAAACTTCATGCTTATTTTAGTTGAAACAAAGAAAAGGTAATATGTCAAAAAAAACGTACCAATAATTGTTAAAACTTCCTTTTTGAAGTGTATTATGTATCAAATAACATTCGTAATGCATTATGTTTTTAAAAAAATATGTGAAGATGTTTTTGGGTTACTTGCTTAGTTCATTTAATTGAATGCATTTCATTGTTGAAGTATTGATTCATAAAAGTAATACATATTTGAATGATTTGTTTTTAAAAAAATGAATTAAAGGTTTTTGATAAAAAAATACATTAATTTATATTGATATAAGCCAATAAAAAAAATGGTTGTCAATGCACTTATAGCATTTAATGAACTTTCATAATCTTTAATAACCCAGTGTGCTGCGGATCGAAAACCACTTTCGATTTTAATATTTTACATACACATTAATTTGAAAGAAGATTCCTATCGGGCTTAAATCGTTGGAATATTTTCAGTGCTTTTTTCGAACATGGAACAATGTACTGAGGAATGCGCGCCTAACGTAGTAATGTAATATATGAACGCGAAACTCCGCTGCGATCACTAATAAGAGATTCTATATTACAAATACGCATATAAGCTCACAAAATAAGCATGTGTCCTACACACCAACTTATATATTTTCAGAAAACAATTTAGCTGTTCGTGTTGTGTCAGATTTATTGAATTACAAACACTTCGTCTAGACCTTTCTTGTACGCCGTTATCTTAAACGGTATTACATTACATATCCAATAGAATTTCTTTTATGACAAAGACAAATTACATTTTGTACGTCCATCATCATAATATGATATTAAAACGTAAAATGACATAGTTTTGTGAAATATGACTAGGAATAGATACTTTCAAGTGCAGAACTATAAGCTTGTTAAATGATAAGCTTTGCAAAATCTTGAAATTAAAAAACTTTTTTTATAATCTAGATTATAAAATAATTTATTTCAGTATTAGTCAATATACTTTATTCAGTTTGTATCCACTTTCACCATGGATTGGATGAAAATCGACGTTAATTAAATTGAATTAAATATTTAAGAATTACAAGCATTTTAATTTCAATCTACCGAATACATAGACCTTCTGATTATTGAATTACTTGCTAATAGCCCTCTCTTAGTTAACATAACAATCGATGAATGTTTTCATACAAGAACAGAGATGTGGTAATTCATATGTGAATCAATATAATAATTGATATTTTAATATATATATATGTATATATATATATATATATATATATGTATATATATATATATATATGATAGTAGTTTATGATATAGTTTATATATGATTTAGTAGTTAATTTTGATTTTGAAATATATGAGTGAGTTCTTGAGGGCGATACATCAAACAAAGAAATCTTTGTTTGATGTATCGCCCTCAAGAACTCACTCATATATATATATATATATATATATATATATATATATATAAATTTGCAAGGTGATAAATCTAAATTTGTAACTAAACCTAAATACTTAATGAAAGTATTTTACTGAATTGCGTAAAGCAAAAACTGTAGTGCAATAACCCAAAGTTTTATATTCATGAAGACTGAAAGTGGAGATTTATACAGTCTTAATTAAAACTCTTATTATCTGAAGATTATTTATTTATGTCTCAACTTGTCTTATTCTCTAGCGACGAACTACAGAACGGAAATTTATTCCAGTTGTTTACTATTATAATTGTACTTTATCATATAATATTTAATCCTAAGATTGATATAATTTATAAGATATAAGATATAAGATTGATTGAATACAAAGCGCATAAAGTACACTTGAAACGAAACAAACTTAAATCAGATAAACGATACAATTTAACATCGTTTATTATTATTAAATAATTAATTTAATATAGTTTATTTTTTAAGTCTATCGATATAGCTAATTGATATTAAGTTAATTACTATCAATTTCAATTTTAAATAAATGTATGTTTAATTTTGTTCATTTAAATAAGTGACAAACATTATTAGCTACCCAAAAATATTCCGTATGTATATAGGTGAGCATTTGTGTCGGTTTACTTATATAATTTTGCAACTTGATAATTACCGATAATTAAAATATAGTAATTAAGGCAATGTATCTAGTACGGCAATCTGGCTCGAAAATCTGGAATTTTCCACTTAATTCGCAATCAATAAGCAATCGGATACCTGGCAAAACAGTTAGCCGTCAGGTGCTAATTGCATTGATAACAGAACGAAAGGAAGTCGGTCGGCGAGTGAGTCGCTAGTTCCACGGCGGCTTCCGTTTCCGATTTCAGAAAATATCGTAACGAGCTTCACTACATCTCCACCGTTCCGTAACGGATGTACGTAGAGCGCCGGAAACAAACTAGCGGATAAAAGTATATCGAACCGATCATATCGATGTCAACTTCAGCACATTATGTGAAATTCACAACTATATATTCGAGAGTGATGGGTTAATATGTTCCATAGGTAATCTTTGTCGATTTTATTCGGTTTCATTACTGAAAAAAATTAATGTCTTTATTAAATATTATAAACTTTTTTAATATTATAAAATTCATTCATTCTCTTGAAGTGATATGTTCTACATTCGACCACTTCCTGTACGAAATCGTTATATAAATAGTTATGAATTATTCCATTTAATACTTGCAAGAAGGGGTTTAGTAATAAATTTAAGGGTGTTTGTGACTGTTCTCTAATTTTTGCACCATACGTCGAAATTGGCTTAAACAACTTGTAGTCATAGTATTTGTTTTTGGATGTCTTTTTGGATTTTATGTAGTTTTTGTAATATTAATAATTAATTTTTTTTGAAAACTAATCACGTTTCGGGTTTAATATAATTACAAGTGTAGCGTATATTTACACGAACGGATAATATGTATGCTGTATTAAATACAGATCAAATAAAGATTATCCTCACGAGAGCTACAAAATATAATATTACAATTATCCTGAAATCTGCATAATACATAGTTCCATCTCTGTACTGCATAAATTCGCATTTTACGCCATATGTAAATTACAATTAGAAGTAAAACAATGCATCATCACATTAATGAACAGTTCAGTTAATTATTTTAATCAAAAATAAATTCAATTATCATCAGATACAGGTATTGTATTTTGAATCGGGTCCACCGAATCCATGATTAGATTTTAACTCAATAATTAATATGAATGTTTGCAACACTATGCTGTTTGTGCGCAAAATAAAAATCACCTGCATTCGTAATATGGGACATCAATAATTTTGTGGTATGAATTGTAAATGAATTACTAAAGGTTGATAAACCGCATAGATGAATGATAATTCGAGAAATATTATGAAATATCAATGTGTTTTGGAGCTGGTATTTAAATATCTATGCTTTGGTCTGTGCTTTTTCAATGAACGGAAACTGAGAGGAAAAAATTCGGAAACTAATGAAAGAATTCGCTAAGAGCTTTTTATTTGCACACCCTAGTTATCAACAGATTCTACTTATAAGCTCTTATCTGTGCCAGCTGCTGAGTAATGCGATTTTGCTATTTATATCTTTACAAAAATCCAGGCTTGCGTAAGAAGAAAACAGAATAAATATACACACTATATGTTGAATATATTACATCAGACTATCATATAGAATATAATTATTAAGAAGATTTATCAATAAAAATTAAAACCTGTATGAACATCAATAACTAAAGTGCTAGCTAAAATGCTGATCTCATATTTTGATAATAAATAAGCAGCTTTGATTTTTCATCAAAGATGACGATAAACATGACGTTGAAGACTACCTGAAAAAGTTGTTTCTTTAAGAAAAACCGAATTGCAAATTTTATTTTTCGACTTTTCAAGTAATTCTAAATCATTTGGCACTAAATTGGAAAATGTATTTGTGTGTCCGTGTGACTTTGAAAATGAGAAAGATGCCTAAAATTTTTGTTTGCCAAACATCATTATTTGTTTCCAGCAACCAATTAAATGAATTCATTAACTGTACAAGCTTGTTAATATTCTTCGACTAATTATTTTATAATTAATTTTCAATTCCATATTTGTTTGCTACTCGTTAATATTTAATTTCCGCATTCAATTTAAATACAGCTGTAAATATCGCACTCCGAAACATTCAACATAAAGTTGTTCGAAACAACGGCAGAAGAGAACGATACATCGAATTTCATACAATGTAATGGGAATAGAACGAGACAAACGAACGAGTTCTGAGTTAAATAATGCCAAAAAGGTGTTTCCTCTAATTAGGGTTTCCTCGACATGCGAAACAACGAAAGGTTTTATTTAAACGTACAACTTTCGAGGTTTCTGGTCCGAACGGGTTTCGGACATGGCACAGTTTGTAATCTACGAGTACGGAACAACGCCACACACCTGTGGGGTAAATAATTATCGAAAATAAAGATACAAGGTCGAAAATTTTGTTACGCGACATAAATCTCAATTTGTATTCATAATCTAATATAAGACTCTGGAGTTGATCAATAATAAAATTTTAAAATCGAAGAAATTTTCCACAATAGGCAACTTTAACAGTATGTTCAATATTTATCTATCTATCCAACTAAATTATTTTTTCTAATAGAAAACCTAGTATTTATCACCCCAACAAGCCACATTCTATGGCATATCAATACTAAGATACAAGATCAAACATCGTGTATATACAACTATATTATTTTATTATGAATGTAATAACCTAATAGATTTAAAAATATACTTCATCGATTTGTCGAATTCTTGTAGATGAAACTCATGTTTCAAAATAGTTCATTGAGCTTTTGACCTTAATAATTTTGAAATGATTAGAGCATACATCCGTTTTCTAAAGTCTTAAATTGTATCATTTTTCTCTCAGATAAATTATTGTTATCTCAAATAAATATATTATCTCAAATTGTTGCACATCAAATATTAATTACTTATAGCTAGTTTAATTATTAGAATTCTAATGTACCAAATACAAATATAACTTAATCAATTTTCAGCACTATATAAGGCAAGGAACTTTCATTAGTACTGTTGACTGCTCATTAAATCCGAGTTAGATTAAAAATACTTCAGTTGCATGTTGTATTTATTTTTGTAGAATTTGTGTTTTTTCAACAGTAATACGATAATATACGTTGTTTTTACTATATGCTAATATTTCATTTTCAAAATTATAAGAAAAAAATGCGAACAAAGTAGTAGCAGTAAGACTGGAATATTAGGAATAGAAATAGAATAAAAATAAATTATAGATTATAAATTAGTAAGCAAAAAAGATTTCCATTAACAAAAATATTGATATATAATAATTTATAAAATAATTTCATTTTACTAAAATTTAATAGCAAATATTTTATGTCATTATTTATTACACGTACATATAGATAACAATTAACGATATAAACATAACTCACTATTGATATTTTTGCATCAAATATTTATGCAGGAATTGTGATTGAATATCATTTGTGTCTGTTTTATGCAGAAAAATTGTAACTATTCAGTATTATTATTAAAATAATTATATGAGCAAGCTTTTATAAATATTTATTTAAATTGATGATAAATGATTTAATAACAAATAAATATTACATGATATATAACATTAATAAAATGAACAGTTACTTTGGTCAATACTGGAATCAAAATTAGCATCAACTTTATAGACTCTATCAAGCATGTCGATAATTATCATTCTGGGTACATTATTCAAAAATCTAATTCGTCATTGTAATTTTCATGTGTATTTTTTTAATTTTTGAATGCATTTTCATGATTGGCAAATGTAAAAATTTGCCAATCAATCAGTCGAATGGTCACCCGGTGGTGATCCGATTCCAGGTTGGATATGTTTAGCTTATAAATGTAGTCCTGATGGGAAAAAAATTAAATAAAGCCTACAAAGAATATCAAAAAGGGGCCGTTTTTTTCTGAGCCGTTCAATGCCATGGTTTTTTATCATCTGAAATTTTCAATTTCTTCCTTAACTATGTTTTTGTTCAAATCTGTATGAACCAACCAATTGGGGACATACTTGGGTGCGTTTATAATTTCTTTCAAAATCTTGTTTTTGGATGCTGGATTTGCGCGCCGTTCCCTAAAGCTGTATGCCGTACGTCCAAATTGGTTTTAACATAGTTTCATAATTAACTGCAATTAATTAGTTACAATTTGTGTATAATTGGATAGTTTAATGTCTCATAAAGCAACTTTTTTCCTGTGAAGAAAACACTTGAGATAAAAGGTCAAAAACATCTTTTTGTTATTAGGAAATAATTGGTCTGTGAATTGTAAATGTATAATTATAGCAAGTACTTTGTTCCTATTCTACCCTGGTCAATAAATATTAATATTACAAATTCAATCGTCCCACAATCAATATTTAGATTGTGCATTTCCCGAGTAGTCCTCGCGTTTCCAAGAACAAAGTAAATAAAATTTCCGATATCAGCACGGCATATTATATTATTGCTGACTAATAGACGGTGTTCTGCGTTAGAAGGAAGGTTAAAAGGGCCGATTGCGACGCACGTCTGAGAGTTTTGTTTTAACAAAGTTCGCCTTGAAATCGGTTTGGCATTAGACGCCGTGGGGGTTGATCAAAGGGTATGGGGCGTAACGAGCGGCCGCGGGTGACGAGGTAACGCGGGGTGATTTGCCTCAAACGTGATTCAATGGCTAACGGCGAAAGCTCAGGTTTATAACGCATACAAGGGCAAATATTTCCAAACATTGGATAGATGAGGAATCAATCGACAGGGTATGATGTAGGTAAGTAATTGATTAAAAGAAGTAAGTTACAACACCGATTAGGGATACACCAGCTAGGACAATAAATTTTTGTTACTAGGTAATTTTTTTAGTGGTCTCTGATACAATTCTATAAAAAATGAGAAATTAAACAGAAAACAACAAAATTGATTATTCAAAATAGCCAGATCATTATCATCATAAAAATGTCAAATATTTGTGAGCATTGTATTGGAAATAAATTGATTGCTCATAATACTGGTACGTAATTGATACAAAAAATAGGATACAACACCCATTAGTATACACCAAATAATACAAAATGACAACTGATACTATTTTATGAAACTAAATAGAAAAGTTTTTATAAACAAAAAATAAATGAAAAACAACAAAAGAAACTGATTAAAAATTGTAAGATAATCATCATGTATACTATAAAAAATCCAAATATTAATAAACATTGGATGGGGGACTGTTTTCCTAGCAGAAAATAATGGTAATAGTAATTTCTATTTTTGTAATATATATATTTTTTTTAAACTGATACAGAAACAACCTTGTTACAGAAAAGTGTCTAATAAACATTAGGATAATGATTATCATGAACTAGAAAGGGCAAATATTTTTAAACTTAGCATAGAGAATTATTTGATGCCAATATACGTAAGTAATTAATAAAATGATTTAATTTTTTTTTGCAATAATATAAGTAGGTCGAATAAAGACTGGTCAGTTGGGGTCTTCTAAAAAGCCAAGTAGTTCAGAAAAATTTCATATATCTGATATAGATTACTGTTCAAATAAATAAAATAATAAAAAATAATAAATTATTTTTGTATGGTACAAAACTATTAAATCAGTCTAATTAACTAATACTTTAACTCATTAGAATAATAATTATCGTGGAGTAAAAGGGGCAAATATTTTTAAACTTTGCATCGAGAATTATTTGATGTCAATATACGTAAGTAATTGATGAAAAGATTTAATAATACTTTTTTGCAATAATGTAAATATGTCGAATAAAGACTGGCCAGTGGGGGTATCTTCTAAAAATCCATGTAGTTGAAAAAAAAATTATATATCTAAAATTTATTACTGTTGAAATAAATAAAATAATAAGAAATAATAAATTATTTTTGTATAGTACAGAATTATTAAATCAGTCTTATTAACTAATTAACTAATACTTTAACTCATCAGTAATCCAAATAGTATTACGCAACGATTACTAGCAATACTCATCAAATGATCTAAATTATTCGAAAATCCTTCAGATAATTTGATAAATTCTATTTGCAATATAATTAAAATACTCTAAAGAGTAATGAACATTTTCATATAATAATTTTCAATAATTCAAATCATTCACGTGAGTTCCCACTTATGTTTATAATTAATGACGTTGGTTCATAAACGTTATTGAATAATATTCTATCAGTATGATTTTACAAACCTTCAATTGAATTTATTAAACTCAAGTGATTGTTATTTATAATTTAATATATATATATATATATATATATATATATATATGTGTAAGAAAATTGATTAAATGAATATGCAATTCGCTAGCACTAACAGAAATATCTTAGTTTTTATCATTAATTCTGAATATTATTACAAATATATATGTATATATATATATATACTCGTATATATATATATATATATATATATATATATATATTATTTGTAATAATATTCAAAATTTATGATAAAAACTAAGATATTTCTGTTAATGCTAGCCATTTGCATATTCATTTAATTCATTTTCTTTGCACATACGTATTATAAACTCTACGTGAATATATGAATTTTAATGACAACTGAATTAATGCGATAATAAATTAACTTCATGAGGAATATCTTTAAATCTATGCATTTTTTTTTCTTTAATAGAGTGCTGGTGTGAATTATGATGTATACTTGATGACTTACGACATTTATTGCAAACTTACTTTGCATTTACGTATGCTTTTGATTTAATTTTAATGTTTACAAATATATTCTAATGAATGAGTTAAAATTACTACCGAAGACAAAAAAATTATAAAAAAATGAATATATCAAAAATCAAAATTTATTGCATAGAATCATTAAACAAATATTAAATTATATATATATTTGTTTTATTAATTACAAAATAGAATTTTATTAGAAAATTTAATTATTAATAATTATTTTTTATCTAAAATGTATTAATAAAATGTTATTAACTTTTATTCTACTCTGAATCTTACATTTATGAACCAAAAGTACTTTCGTTTTATATGATAATTAGGTCACACACTCCGTTCAGCAGGTGTCTGTAAGACCTAATATGTGCCACAAACTTCAGCCACCACCTGGCATAGTAAACATGTGTGCAATTATCAAGTAAACCTTCGGCAAACAAGTTTCACTGATATGTATACAAAACAAAATAAGCCTCTAGTGGCTTTATATTTTGGTCTCTCTCGACCACTCGCCTGAAAACTTTTCGCAAACTATAGACTAGGCGTCACCGAAACGGCGAAACGTCGAGTCGTCCCGCACGATGCCATCCCGCGGCGATGAAACCGGCACTAAACCGAGCGATCACATGTGTAAAAGTCTTCTGTTTAGGAAGTTGGCAACATTCTGCGAACAACGAACGGACTTTCGAACTGAACTCGCCCTAGTTTTTGGGTTGAAACGTGAAAGAGTTCCCTAGAGTAATTCATTTATGATGGGAAAAGGATTTCGAGAGCGAAATATGCAGAATGGAATAGT
Organism: Ctenocephalides felis; assembly: GCF_003426905.1. Taxonomy (NCBI): domain Eukaryota; kingdom Metazoa; phylum Arthropoda; class Insecta; order Siphonaptera; family Pulicidae; genus Ctenocephalides; species Ctenocephalides felis. The sequence continues at coordinate 8,088,925 of NW_020537324.1, forward strand.
AGGATTTTTTATGACAATAAATTTATCATATTTTATGGACGAATGATTGGTATGTCCAATTGTTGTTTATGAGTAAAATTTATTATAATCACTGTATAGAAGCAGTACTCAGATATCAAAAATTGAGGAAGATCTAAAAGAGTTATCCAATTCTCACAGTTCTTGCTATAAGAAGACTTGAAAAATATTGGCATATAAACCTGTGTTTTATAATTTTTGTAATAATTTCTGTATTTTTTTTAGCTCCATTTCAATGTTTTCATGGCAGCTCATGGAAAAAATTGAGGAACATCCAAGTGAGTTCTCCACTTCTCACTGTTCGAAGAATAAAATATATTGACACATAAACTTGCCTCAGGCTTTCTATAATTTTCATAGTGATTGCTATATTTTTTACTTTTACTATAATCTCTTTATAAAACCTTATGAAAAAAATATTGAAAAATAGCCTGAGTTCTCGCTTACACTCCTCCCTGCTTTTGCTATAAGACTTAAAAGATGTTGGTATATAAACATGTCACAGCATTCCTATATTTTTTGTAGTAATTTATACTATTTATTTTAGCTTTATTTTGATTTTTTTATGATAGCTTATGGAAAAAATTGAGAAACATCCAAATGAGTTTTCCATTTATCACTAATTCCTGCTATAAGAAGACAAAATTTGTTGGTATATGAACCTAGCATTCCTATAATTTTTATAGTAATTTATACTATTTTTTAGGTTTATTTTAATCTTTTTATTACAAATCATGGAAAAACTTGAGGAACATCCAAATGAGGACTCTACTTCACACTGCTCCTGGTACAAGAAGATTTAAAAAATATTGGCATATGAACCTGCCACAGAATTTATTTCATTTTTGTTTCATAATGTATACTATTATTTTAGGTTTATTTTAATCTTTTTATCGCAGCTTATAGAAAAAATGAGAAACATCCAAATAAGTTCTCCACTTCTCACAGTTCCTGCTTTGCTTTTTCATAATTTTTATTGTAATTTCTGTAAGTTTTGTTGCTTTAATTTAATATTTTTAATTACTATATGAAATAAAAATTGAGGAACATCCAAATCAATTCTTTACTTTTCACTGCACTTACAGTTCCTGCCATAATTGAGACTTAAAAAATGTTTGCATATATCCTGAATAAGCATTTCTATATTATTTGCAGTAACTTCTATAATTTTTCAGCTTTATTTCAATCCATTCATGATAGTTTATTAAATTGTTTCATTTTAGTTGCTTTTTTGCAATTAAAACCAAAATATTCACAAAATTTCATCAAGGGATTTGCACTTGGTATCATATTTGAAATCGATTCAAGGCAAAAATCTGATATGGTTTCTGTTCGATATCAAGCTGGCCGTGGTGGGTGTCGAATCCGGTTATAGTGGTCCTAAAGCTCATAAATTTATTACAAGCTAGTAGCTTTATAATTAGATTATTTTCTATTGAATATATACAAACAATTCAAACTTTGACCATAAACAAAGACTATATGAAAAAACGTTTTCGATTAAATTTTAGTTATACTAGAGACATATTACAAAATTATGAGAAGCACTTACAAACTCATTGCGAAACTAATTAAAACTTTGACGTAAATAATAATAAGATATCCCGAGTAATAAATAAATCACCTTAGTCATTGATCATAATGTTCTATTTGCAAAAAATGCATACTGATATCGATTTGAATTTCTTGCTTCGTTTAGAAAAGTTGTTCTATCTTATATTTTATTCAAATTCTGTTTAAATATCTGAACAATTATTTGCATTCGCGTTTCGTATATCAACCCGTATATCTATCCAGCTGTTTTAAAAAACTTTTTTTCGCAAAAATAAAATATCATTTGATGTCGCACAGACATAAAAACAAATAATTCGATTTCGTTCACAAGATTTAAACGCACCAGACTATATAAAGCACACTTTTAGCCAGTTTTTTCGATGTAATCCTGTTTTATATTGACATTGCTGTGCGCGACACAGATTTTCTGTCAGTAGTCTGTAGTAAAAAGAAATGCCTAGAGAAAGAACACTGACAAACATTTCACTAAAGGCGTAAACTTTTGGGTCACCATCATCGCCGGTCTTTATGGGATTCATTTAGCATAAAATTGATGGAACACTTTGGGAATATTTTTGCTAACAGAACATTTCCTCCCGCAATATATACTTGATAGAAAATTTATGTTGGCCGCACACAATATGTTTTGAATTACAAATCATTATTTTTATGTCTTAAGGTTAAGTATTTTTATTACTCGATTTTAAAAATAAGCTGAACAAATAAATATATAGGGAATATTTCCAAAAATGATATATTATTGCAAACGTGAATGAAAGGTATTAGCATTTTGCAGAAATATTTTATAAATCGAAGTCCATTGCACCCGTTGCATAATCTATTGCCCGAGAATAGAGATATGAACTGAACTTTTTAAGATCTTGCTGACTTTGTGAGGTATGCAAAACTTTTACAAAGTCCGAAAAGTTTTGCTCTATTGAAAAACAAAAATGAGGATATCAGATTATCGAAAGCATACTTAATGCATATATATAATTATTAAAAAAATTTAATATAGTTCAAAATGAAATTCCAATAGATAATTTATAGTTTTTATCTCAAATTGCATCTAAAATGTTTGAATGAATATTTTCATTACTTGTCAATCTGAAACCTTTATTTAAATTAATTTCTCCTAATGCCAGTAATGTGACATTATCAATAGAAAGACAAAGTTTAAATCAGTATTCTCTAGACTTTAGAAACTAGAAAATTTATCAATTGATTGCATTGCATCAGGTGCAAACTCTCGAACATACTGTCAAATACAGACAATCTCCTAAGCTGATCGTTAGTTGGAGATGTCAGGAAATGTCTAAAAGTATTGGTCATAGACGAGTTTAAAACTAAAAGAGTAGTATCAAATAAAATACATATATATATATATATATATATATATATATATATATATATATATATATATATATATATATATTACAGTGAAATTGGAATTTATGTGAGTCCCACTATAAGCAATTCACTCTTATTAACTTCCCAAAGGAGAAGTTTGTTTTCATCAAAAAATCCGATTTGCTAATTTTATGTTTTCTTGACGTTTCAAGCCATTCTGAATCGAATGAGACCAAATTTGGCAAAAGTATGTGTGTGTGTGCGTGTATGTGAACAGATTTTTTGCCGTAAATCGACGTTTTCTCAAAAACGGTTGGAGCGATTTCAAACATTTAAAAGCCATTTGATGTATTTCAATAAGGACTATGGTTTGTCAGTTATGTGAGACGATCTGCCAAACCGTTTCTTTGTAATTTGAAAAAAAGTGTTGAACTTTTCGTCCACATTTAATCTCAAACTACCGAAACGATTTTAAAAAATCAAAAACTGTTCGAAAGATATTAGTTAGGAATGATACTGATTAGTGTTAGGTGAAAATCTACCGAGCCGTTTTCTTGTAATTAACTGTTGAAAAAAAATTTGACGATATATATCATGGTCTTATTTATAGAACTTACTGAAATATTATGGCCTTACGACAAGTAGTTTAATTTTAAAAATTTATCGAAGTTTGAGAAAATGAGTAATTTCTTTGACATTTTTTAATATTACAATTACAAGATTTACTTGGTATAACGATGGTAGTACTTGGTCTTAATGAACATATACCTACCATTAAAGTTCTGCGGAAACTGATTCAATTATATAAATTGATGATTTTTGAAAATTTGCTTTTAGAAAATACTCCAAGTTAACGTGTTCGTTCGTTTTCAATTATCTGTAATAAATCCACTCGGAATACTTTTAATCGCTCATAAATTTATTTATTTTTTATTGATTAAGTCGATTATTTACACATATATCGAGAAGTTCATGTAACTGGTCTCAAGGCTAAATACCAATACCAACAAATATTTTTTAAAAATTTATCAAAAATCTATATATACAATATATTTGCACGAAGAAATATTGCTATGTACCATATTCGTGTAGAATTTAATAACACGATATTGTCGTATATTTTATACAAAATAGCAGCCAGCTTGTTATTCGAAGTAAACGTTACCAATGTGAGAAGCGACGTGAAAGCCAAAGCACATCGATGTAAAATATTTAGGATTCGTTCTATTTGTGAACGATGTTTACGTTCGACGTTTCGCGAATGGCTGCTGAGAAATGCTTTTCACGAAAGCTCTCCGGCTCGCTCAATCAAGTATTTTTATTTCATCTACGGGGTATCCTTACTTACACCGCGTCCCCCCGAAAGCTCTATGTGCACTCGCACGAACGGATATTGACGACCTCAGGATCGATCGAGTAAAAGATTCAAAGGATATGATATTCGTCATCTTGTGCTTTCCTACAAATCATGAGATAAATGAGAGTATACCTACTACACATATGCAAAACAAGGATAACAAATACTGATTACACACGTTTATATAATAACCAGAATTATGCTTGTTTATCTATGATAATAACTATCATGTATTTTTGATACGGGATGGGATGAGGGGCACAAAGGTCCGATGTAACTTTGAGCAATTATATTGTAAAAACCAAACCAAACCAATTGTATCGCTACAAATAACACATATCAAACAAACAACTATCTGACTATGTTTAGTAAACACCCTGCTAAAACTATAATTGTGCAAAAGTGTTTTTCCAGTGTTTTTCATAAAATTGTTACCTGGTCCTTTTTACCCTATAGGCTGGGTAAAACAGCACAGCTAGGGGACAAACAGATACAATGTCTGAATTTTAAATTTAAAGTGACTTTACAAAATAATAATTGCATTATTCAATCAATGCAAAATATAAATTTGATGGTCACATTTTTTGTAAAAATTATACGATATATAACCTTGATCCGGTATATGGTCAAAAATATTATACAGCAGAGTTGATAATTTATCTCTTCCAAAATTGTTTTTTTTTAACTTATTTTTTTTTATTGTTTATACCTTTACCAGGGTCCTTTATATCTCATACGTATGTAAGCTGTTACATTAAAAAACGTGTATTTAAATATTATAAAAAGATCTCGTCAATTAAACAACAGTGCTCACAACAAACAAAACTAACAACAACAAAATATTCTTGTTTTATAGATTATAAAATTTTTGTATTTGTTGTTATAATTTACAATTTATACTCATTTACCTCATAGATAATTTTATTTTTAAGTTTACTTTATATAATCACAAAATTTAAATTTAATATATCAAAATTGAAAAGGCTTACTACTGGGTAACCTTTTAGATCTAATGTTTATTTATCAAAATTACTGAATGTTTTCCTTTTTGTGAAGACAGATTGTAATTCAATGAAGAGAATAAATCATAGATTTTCAAACACAGTCGTTTATTCTTTCGACAGCAACATCGTAAGAATGCAGGTGATGGCTAGTTATACATCTTTTTCCCTCTACTTTTAAATTTTATTGATACATTCTCAACTTTACATGTTTTTTTAAATATCGATTGATATTGATTTGATAACGTCTTCACTAGTAACATGTGGACCTTTGAACCCCGCTCTAGCATAATCAATTTTTACCAATGACACTACAAAAACAATTATTACTAAAACCTGTTGCATTATTTCTTATCTCAAAAACTCAGTTTCCTGCTTTTTTTTTCTGCAAAAAATTCAAAGTAAGCGAATTAATGCAGACACTGCTCTCTAACACGTATACGAGAAAAAAATTGTAATTAACAAAAAAAGACACTAGGAAAATGACTGAATATTTTTGAATTTATATGAATTTCATTTCAATGGTGATCAAATCATTGTACTTACATTACATTGTTAATAGAAACCAATAATTAGTTTTGTAGATTTGTATAAGAAACTATTTTAAATTAGCAAAAAGCAAAACTAGAAAATGTTTAAGAAATGACTGAATATTTTTGAATTTATGTGGACTTCATTTGAATGTTAATCAAATCATTGTACTTACATTGCATTGTTAATAGAAACCAATAGTTATAATTATGAAATTTGAAACGACCTATTTCAAAAAGATTCTATCAAAACTCTCTTTTTAGTGTATTATAAATATTTTGTATAAAATTCAACAAATTCCTATTTTCATTTATTAATTACAGCTTTTTTGTGTCAAATCTTAAAAGAAATATTTTAATATAGCTTTCAAAACCACAATCACGTACTTCTTATTTTTATCTTCCTGATCCATAAAACTAAAATGTATTGCACATATAGATATATCACATAAGCAATAGGTTTTCATAATCCAAACATATGTTAGATAGCATGTGGGGTCGCAAACCGAGAGCGCTCACCGCAATAGTATCCAACTAGATGAAATACGAAATTAATTCAACGCAAGAGCGCTTTTTATTCATAACAGTTAGTATAATTTTATTGGCCTAGATATACGACATACTTTTCTCACTGACGTAGCCAACTTTTTCCCATTATTCTCCCCGATAGAAAAAATCTTAAACACGACGACGCGACGCGCGGACTCGAGCCCGTCCGGTTGGTGATATAAACGCGCCCTTTGTGCGGAGTGTCACGAACGGTTCATAATTTTTTATTTGAGTTTCCTCCTTGTATCGACAATGAAGCACTTCAACGCTTACGCTCAGAATTTTTACGATATTGACTGTAATACGAAAATCGATATAAATGACTCGAAAGCAAAAACGCGACTCGTAAAAATATTTTGTGTAGAAAATTCCACGTGATTTAATATTTGACCGGGGTAATCTGATAATACTTGAATACATGAATAAGCAGGTGAAAAATTGATGCAGAGCAAATTCATAGCTCAATGTGTGGAAATTTTAAACCTGTATTAAATATTTAAACTAGTGAGGTGTATGGCATCGTGCCTTAAGGCAAATTGCTAAAACTTCCCGTACCGTAACAAAATGTTAGAGGAATACTGAATGTTTTCAAACAGATTATTAGTATTGTAACATTGTCTAATATTTATAAGAATTATATAAACTGAATTGCAAAGTTGAAATTATTTGTTCAAAGTATATTAGAACTATAGTCAGAATTAAAAATAAAATCTGTATTATTTTCGATATACATAAAAAAAATTAAAAAAAAAATGTTGAAACAAAAATGTTTTCTTTCAAAATCAATTATTTTGTTAAGACGAGCAGAAAGTTCTTTGAATCATCTAAATCGGGCGCTGCGTTCTTTCAAAAACTGCCATTTTTACTCATTTAGCTCCGAATCTTCAAAATGGCTGTGCCTTCGTTTGCCAAAAACTAATAAACACTTCTCCCAATCATTACTAATTGAATGTTTTTTAGATTTCTATTTTGTGCACTTTTTGCTCTTTATCTCCGTAACTGCTGAACATGGCTTCGCCAAAAACTAATCAGCACATCTCCCTATCAATAAGAATCGAATGCTTTTTGAACCATTCAAATCGATTGATCCGTGCGCCCGAAAACGTGACTGGAAATTTGTATCCATACATACATACACACACACATCCAATTTTTCTGAGGAATGCCAAAATGTTCAGGAACCTCCAAAACGTCGAGAAATGTAAAAATTTTCAATTTCGATTTCCGGCCCATTTCAATAACTTAACCTACGGAAGTTAACAAAGCGCTTTGTTGAATGTAGATACTATTCTACCACGTTTTTACCATTTTTATTATTATATTGATTATTAATTCAATAATTAATTTTATTAAAAAGATGTCAGCTGCCTTTATATAATATTAACTATGTCGAATGTATAAAATGTTCATAATTATTAATAAATAGCAAACATTTCAATGATTTACTGCTTGATTAAGGATACTATTAACCCTTTTGCTACGAGAGGGTTTTTTGCAGAAATGACGCTGCTATACGGAACAGCGTGCCCCGCAGTAGTGCTACTGAACGGGAGGCGCAACGATATATTTCTATCATTATCAATAGAAATGTGTTAAAAAATTAAAAATTGCGCTTGTAATAAACTGAGAATTACTATCAAAAATAGACTCATGGTGAAAAATCTTGAAGCAAATGCACACACAGGACACATCATGTACGACACCAGTACACACAAAATGTCATGCGAATGTCGTCCATGGGCGACACTCGTTGACACAAGTAGTCGAGTGCATGTCGTCCATGGACGACATTAGTACGATTAAATCAACTTATGAGCAAAAGTAAGCTTTGAAATTTGGTTGAGAATTTTTAGCATTTTATGATCGCTTGAGATATAATACAATACATATTTCTATAATTCTTTATGTTGGTGTCTGAATGTAACCAGTAAGCAATCATATGTCTCGATGTTTCTTTGATCATTTTTCGAAGATTTCGTCGATCGTACGCGGTTTGCATACACGTAACTTATTCGAACGCACGTACATATTCCTCCGTCTGATTTGATAATAACGTCATTACTAGTAAGTCCGCGGAGAGACCCTTTTTTCCGAGTACGAATTCTGTTGCCGTTGCCGTCGCTGTACTGATCCCCCATTTTCATTTACTATATGCGTGTGTGCCCTATCTGGGACTTTGGGAACTTTTTTAGATTGGCGACTGTATGTTTGACGACATGCACGTGACGAAGGCTCGTGTTACATAACAGTTGTAAACCGACAACGGTTCGAAACATGAATATTGTCAGTTGAAAAAAAAAACAAAAAATTAAAATTAAAATAAAGGAATAAATTTCGGGTAAATTTAAGGACGGGAATATAAAAATTATTTGATAATTTTCGCTGTAAAGCCCTAAAGCTTAATAATAAATATTATTTCAGACACTTGTCAAGCCGTTTCATCATAGCTATTCTATATACTTGAACAGTAATCAGAACTTCATGTTGTATAAACTGCGGTGTGCAATATATTTTACATGAATCCAATGTTTATAAAAGCTATCCAATGCTTGGCCGATCTATTTCAGATGAAATAGACTTAAATTGTAGCAATTACCCTATTAGTCTATTTTCACTTGGCATTTATACTCTTCAGAAAAATCATCACTATTGATTTAAAAAATCTGTAAAAATCAGAAAACAAGCTGGTCAAAGTGGGTATCTAATTAGAAATTTGTGGTTGCTACACCAGGGTAATATTCAGATATAAAAGAACAATATTTTAAAAAATATTCAGATACTAAAACATGTTTCTAGTCTCTAGAAAATTAATTCCTTTGTATTACTTTCAAATACATGTTATTTTGACAGTAGGCAGACAGTATTTAGTTCCATTTTGTATGGGCTACGTTACATAGCCTCTACGTAATATTGATATATTTTGCGGCAGAATTGGCACCTAGATTAATATAATGTACGGCACAAGTTTTAAAGAATAAGTTAATTTGTATGGAAGGAAAATATATTTAAAAAACATCATCAAAATTATATTTCTGAAACATATAAATAAAATCCAGTATAATTATTTGTTTTGTTAAAATGGAAAGCTAAAGAACAAATCCAATTATTAAGCACCCAAAAATATGCTCTGTAGTTGTATATAAGGTTTATATTTTCAAACTTCTTGAACTTGAAAAAAAAATCACGCCACTTAAATTTTTGAAATTATTAATGCGAAAGGATTGCTCCACCAAATCCCACCAAGTTCAATTATCTATAGACATACATGCAAATTTCGATAGGTATTTGCATCATCAAATAGATATCCTTATCCATCATCTTAAACTTTTGTAAAACGTAACTTTCAATAAAAATTGAAGTATTTCTCAAAAGCGAACCCATTTGTTTCATCCATATAACATATTCATCGGCTAAGTGCTTTTCCAAATCCTACTTTATTGCCATGTCCATTGACAGAACCTAATTGATAAGAACAAATTGCTCACAAAATTGTATGGGCGTGACATACGAGTGCTTTTTCTAGGGCCATCGATGATACAAAAAGTCACCAACCTTCCCAAACCACTATCTGCCGCCCAAAGCCGCCACGTCTTTTATTGGGGCTCCTTAAGGGACCTAAAAGAACGTTCTGCAATGCCGATCGTAAAAGAATCGTTACTATGCCTGGATATTGTATCGCAAGAATACAACAACAAAAAAAACTTCCGAAGCTTTCGCATATACAAAGCCGAATTTACCAATACAAACAACGAGAAAAGCTCAGGACACGTACTGATTACGTCACGAGAAAGAGTAGAAAAAGTGTGATATTATATTTCATAGTCCCCAAACACAATTTAAGAAGTCGACATGTACTTAAACGCATTTTAAGATATCATAATACATAAACATGGTGAAAATAAAGTGGTAAATAAATATACTCTCACATGGATAAGAAAACATCCTTACAATTGTAGCCAACATAACTGATATTTCTTCATAATTTTCTGTATCTGTATATATTGTATCAAAATATGGGTGACTTTTATACGAGTGCATATGTGCATTTACCATTCAGCTTACACGAAAAATTAGTGATCCGGATAAAAATACATACATAAGTACATTTTCGAAAATATATGTACACCAATGAACACTACATATGTATACGAGAGAATAGATGAAATCGCTGATACTAGCTGAAAAAATATTAAATAAAATCCGTGCAGTGCGAACCAAAAAAATAATAAAAAAAACAATCGCATCGGTAAAAAACGAGAAGAGAAAAACTAGAATACGTGCTGGAAATGGGTCACTAATATCGTCTGCTGAATAGACATTCATTTCACTGCCTGCATAAATCATGTACAAAATATGTATATTTGTACCGTCGAATAGATATTTTTAGAGAAATGTTTTGGATTGATTTATGACTCCATCAGAATTCATCTTGCATGCACATTGTGTAAATATAGAGTAATGGATGCGTCCATATTTCTAGGAAAATTTACGTGTTTTTTATTCGGACGCTAACCACATTCAATGAGGAGTATGAAAATATGTTCACTAAAATTTGATAAAAGGATTTATTTATTTTTCTTATTGTTTACTTCATTTTCTAAAATAGTAGACAACTATAATTTTTATAAAATCGTAAGAAATTAGTATAGTAGCAGTCATAATAAAAAAAAGGATGGAAGGATTTGACATGTCAAAAGTGTGGTTCAGGTTTATCATATGTTTGTATGAAAAAATATCATATTATTATCATTATCATATGAACATATGATAAACCTGAACCACACTTTTAACATGCCAAATCCTGCCATCCTTTACATTGAAAAAAATTGTGACCTTAGAAAGATAGTTGAGTCTTTACTTTTATCCCTTAATACTTTTTGTGTAAACAAGCGTAATTTCTCTCATCTCTAATATGACAGTTTCAAAGTCATCATTAATTTCATGAAAAGTACTTCGTCGTTATATTTCTTCTCTGTTTTTCTTTCCCCTTTCGTTTCTCACAACTCTCTCCCACTCCTTCATTACACGTGCGTTGACTACACCGCGTTGTAACCTTTATCAGTGTCCACAATGCAATGCTATCAATAACATTAACCCTCCGTCGGGCGCAGTCCCGTTACGCACACGTTAGGGCGCAGTGTATCCGACAGCAACGGATTTTAAGTATATCCTCAGGAGGCTCCTTATTTCATAAACATGTTAATTTTTTGTTTAATTATATTTCAGAATGTATACTTTTTGAATAAATAGAAAAAAAGAAGAATTCAATAATATTTTATTATAAAATGTAGAAAAATATAAACCTGTGTATATATGCACAAATTATTTACACTCACTTTTCTTTATTGAAATACACAGTCTCTAACTTTTTTTTCATTTGTCACTTTATAAAAAATAAGTAATATAATAATGATAGTTTAATGTGTATAGTTAAATATTATCATTTATTGAAGCATTTCAACAAGGACTGCATAGAAAGATCGCATGTTGGAAACACAGTGCTTTTCGACATTTAGCACAACAAAATCTTGAAAGCCGTCTAATATTAGCTTCTAATGTACACGGTTCACATCGTCGTTTTTTTCGTGGCTCTTCTTGTTTTTGTGAGCCATTTTCCTGTGAATTTGGTCTGAATCTTTTGAGTCCTGCCTGCAAAGTGAACAGTATCCCACTCGTGATTTCACTTCTTCTTGTTAGCTGCCCAAGAACAAGTTCATGCGATAATTGTCTCAAAAATATCTTCTTCGGAGATCTTTCTTATCATTCCCATGACTCCAACATTCTATAGGCGTTGCAGCATTTTTTGCGTTTCCTATAACACCTGGTAAATGTCTTAATAAGTTCTGGGATTTTGTTCGAGTCCTATTAGAGGGAGGTTTGCTACACCATTTTGTAGATTTATCTCTACTCATAAAATATTTAGCATTATTGTTCAAATTTATTTCTTCCTCACTCTCATCCTGTTCGTCCTCTTATTCTGTCTCAGAATCGACTTTGCGACTCTCTAGATGGTCTTCGTCACTTCCACTTTCATCACCTAAATCGTCAAGAAGATTATTTTCATCAGCATCATCATTCAGCATTCTTAGAATCTCTTCTGAATGAGCTGGCTTTTCTAAATTATAAATTTTTTTACCACTCGCCATATTTACTAGCCTATAAAATGTATGGACTCAAATTAGTAACACATTCGGGCGCAGTGAATCTCGTAGATACTTTCAAAAAATTGCAATTAAATGAAAAGTATTGAGATATATATTCAAAAATACGTAAAAAAATACAGAAAAAGAATACTTACATTCACAAAAAATTGCAATATTCGTACGTTTCAAAATGTTGCACGTTCGGGCGCAGTGTATCTCTAGGATCAAAATACCGATTGCCACTATATGTGAAGGTCAAACACAAAATGATAAAGACGCATAAATAAAACATATAAAATTAGGAGGCTATTGAAGAGTGGAGGTTTCTATAACATTCAACCAAGGCGCAGCATGAAAAATTATTGGCTCTGTATCTGTCAGATCGGCTGCGCCCGACGAAGGGTTAAATATAGGAGGGCAATATGTGCTCCTTCTATTTCTCGTTTGTTAATATAATAGTATTTTATTATTTTACACATATTTAGTGTTCAATCAATTATACATAATAATTATTTTTTTCGGTTGTTTTTCCTGGTATGTATAATTTCCTCCTTTTATATATTTATATTTATTATCAACTGTGTATTTATGTTATGTTTTTTTAGATTACTGAATGATGGCACACATCAAGTGTCGAAACGTTTAATGGAATAAATAATTTTGTTTTTTGATCTTTTATTAATTCGACGGTTGGGCTGCAAAAATATTACAAATATATATATATATATATATATATATATGTATATATATATATATATGTGTGTGTGTGTGTGTGTGTGTGTCATGTCACACCGTGTGCATGTCCGTGTGTTATTGTAGTATCTCATTCCCTAACCCGAACTTCTATTCCTATTTCGAAGTATCAATACAGTCATACGTTGCATACTAAACAATCCGCAATTGGTATTCACGTTGCTTGTGGATTTCAATCAACACGACTCTAAAACAGGGAAATAGCACGCATTCGCGACTAGGCTAGGTTACCTATTTAGCGATACATGGCGAGATTCGAGTGGGCTTGTTTAGCGCTCGGGTAGATCGAATTTGCCTGACGAGTACCTGATTTGCCCCACTTACATACGGGCTCCGATGGATCAAAAGTCCCACGGACGGCAAATCGACAGATCTCACAATGATAAAGGTCGAATTAACAGGAATATCATATGTACACGAGAATATTCCAGGGTAGGATTGATTTCTGGATTACTCAAAGTAAGTTTGAATAAAAATGAATAATTTGGTGTGATTCAGTTATAAACGTATGTAAGCTCTCCGTTGAAAATAAATTGCTGCTATATAAAACAATTATCAAACCAATCTCGACCTACAAAATTGAGATTCGGGCCTGTACTTACAAATCGAATATAGCTATAATGCAGAGGACACAGTCAAAAATTCTATGTACATTTAAACTGGCTTCGTAATTTTAAACTGGACTCACATTCGAACCCATCAATGGTTGACATTACTCAACTTTTTGGCGTAAGAAGATTGAAACGTAAATGGCCTTTAGACTCAGTCTTAGATTAGCTCTAATATAAAATTATCATTTTAATTGTTAAACTAAGAAGATCTCATTGGAGTTCTTCTTAGATATCGCTCTTAAATATTGTCAATTCAACTCATAGGAATCTTTATGTATTTCTGATTGCTAAATAAAACAGAGTTAAAAAAAATGGAAACCTACTAATACTAAATAATTGATTATCTCAATATTGCATTAGAATTTATAAATTTACCCATTATCATATTTGGCATATATGCATGTACGATTAGCAAATGAGTTTTAAACTCAATGCTAAACCATTGCTAAATATTTTAAATGCTGAGGCCCATTCTTGATGACCAAATTTAGATCTTTGGGATAATAAAAGTGCACACATATGAATACCAGTAGATTATTGTAAGCAGAGAAGGATGCAAAAATATGAAAGTTACCAATATGTAAATTTACGAAAATGTAAAATTATACTAATTACCACTAGTTTAACTCAGTTACTCACATGGTAACGTGATGATCCGCTAATTAGACCACATGATCTCCACCAAAGTCTAGTGTTACAAATATTTTTCAGCTTGCATGTTTAATAATATGCACACACATAGTGTTATTGTTAACCAGTTCCTAGAATACTATGTTTTTATGTCTATTTTAACCCTTTTCCAGTAGTTTCATTACATTGCTAATGCAAAAACAAGTACACTCGAATTACATACCCCCATCTGTGTATATTACATAATATGTTTAATCTCGTATCAATGCCCATGACGAACTAAATTATGTTCCACGAATAATAAATATTGATGTCGATCTAATTATGTTTTGAATTCCAACTCTTCATGAAATAAAACAATATATTTGTAAATAGGATTGCAGGAATTTATTGAACGCGGATTGCTATTGCATAGAAATTATGATGCAAATATATTTATAATCAAGGATTATAAAACATTTGTTAGTATTTGCTGAAATTATATGTTTTATCATAATAATTAATTTTGTAACTTAATTGGTATCAATTAACTTCTGCATTGTTGTAATTAATATATTTGCTCGATAGCGTATGTTTTATAGATACTTTAATTAAAATACTGATTTTTAAATAAAATTATAATGTTCAGTCAAGGGTAAAATTGAATTCCGGCTTTTAAAGTTATCAACTGAACTTAAATTTACAAAATCGTATGTATCAAACAATTGTCTAAATTGTTATATTTTTCGTCATTAGTTTTATTGTAATTCTGATTTTTTATATGATTTGCCTAAACTGAACTGTGATAAAATTGCAATAGTACAACCGGACTAAATATACATTTCATATAGATAAAAAATATAATATAAATATAGATATAAAATAACAACAAATAAAACTTTATACAGCAACATAGAATATTATTATAAATATAAATTAAGACGACGAAAAGCGTCCAACAGCGAAGAAGTGTATTAAATACGAGTGAAAAAGTACAATTGGATTCATTTTGTGTAAATAGTGTTTCTTTGAAAAAGCTTTGTTGAAAATAGAAAATTTTAACAGATTTTTACAAAGAATATAAAGGATTTAAGACGTATTCAGAAAATGTATAAAAC
This sequence comes from Ctenocephalides felis, assembly GCF_003426905.1. Lineage (NCBI taxonomy): Eukaryota > Metazoa > Arthropoda > Insecta > Siphonaptera > Pulicidae > Ctenocephalides > Ctenocephalides felis. The sequence goes on from NW_020537324.1 coordinate 8,104,518, forward strand.
AGATCGTTGTATTATTACAAAATTTAAAACAAGGAAATGTATTACTGTATTATACTTGCGAACAAAGACCAGTAGAAAATTATCACTTTTTAGACGTTATTAAAAAAAAGGAGACTGAAACAAATATTATATCTCATACAGTTAAACCAAGTAATATTTAACAATTAAATCAATATTTTTCATCAATATTAACTTTATTGTAAACGCAGCCTGGTATATTACGAATGACACTCTACATAATGACTTCAAAATAAAAACTATTATTGAAATAATAAAAGAAAAGAACAAAAAATTATCAGGATATCCAAACAACTATTTAAAAAAATTAAGTGAGGAATCTCCTACTCGAAGATTAAAAGAAGTGGTCATACGATCTTAAAATATAAATAAAACAGAAATCTCATGGAATATAATACCTTCAAATGCAGTTACACCCAGCATATTGTCTTAAAAAATTTATATTATTTTGATCGGCAATGAATCTATGCAAATAAAAAAGATCATATTGATAAAAAATGTAATAACACCTGTACGTTTTTTTTCAGTGAACATTACCTCATTATTTTAGTTAACCATCTTGATTACCATACTCAATTTAGGACTATTGCACAAAAAGATCTCAATTTATCCCTTTGCACTTACAGATGCAATTATTACAGCGATTGTTCTTAATAAGAGCATTCTTCTTTATTGCATTTTGCAATTCATAATAGTCAAGTAACTCTGTCGTAAAGTTCATTTGCACAACTTTTGTTTAGCTCGATGCGGAGCGATAAGGGTGGCCCCAGGGTGGATCAGCCGGGCTAGGAGGCTTGGGGGTTGGTTGCTTGTTGTGTAAAGTACATTAATGTCTTTATCCCGGAGAAACTAGAGTTGTATAACGCGGCTGCTAAATGTATGTAATATTTTTAAGTTTGTAACTCTACACTTTCCCGCTTGCTCTCGTTTCTCGGTTGGCAGAGAGCGCCGAGCTTCGAGCAGACAGACGTTTTATAATGCAGCACTAATTGTAAAGTTGACACCGAATGCTGAGATGAAACATTTGTAGCGATAACTCGATGTAAAATGAAAATAAAAACATCTAAGTAGATAATAAATATATTTATGCCAAAAACTGCGAATGTTTAACGGCCAGTAAACTCACTGACCTGGATTAAAATGATTCTTTATGGCGTTCTGTGTATTTTGTAACAATAAACTTTCTGGGATAGTTCATCAAGTACTGATCTTCTACAGTCGTAAGAACGATATATCTAAGATATTTATCGAAATGGTCATTAAAAAGAATTTTTCTGTAAATCAAATAATTTGATTACTTTCTTTAAGACCAGTATACCTGGTCTAGGGGCATAAATTTTATGCCATCTTTGATAGGCGTAAAAAAGGAATTTTTACTATATTTTATCACGAGCTAATAATTATTGCTTTGATAACATGAATAGTCAAATAGTTAAGAGCAAAACGAGTTTGAAGTTTCCAGGTCGAAGAAAACAAAGAAGGATTATCGTGGTCAAGCATCAATATCTTTTAAAATAGTATGAATTTTGAAAAATGCTCTTGTACACATATCCTGAATAGTTAAACTTTCAGACTATTAAAAAATAAAATCGATTTTCAAAATATTCTGGACAAGAATACCTAGATTTTGAATACTCATACGTAATTAAAAATTCTAATAGCTGTTTTAATGATTAATGATACATCTCATCAACGTCGCTTCATTAGAAGGTAATTCTACGGTTATCCTAGCGTGACGTATTTTATATCTGAAGGTTATCTAATGATTATCCTTTTTAATAACCTTTTATTTTAACTTATCGCAGCAATATCAAAAAAAGTGTTATTTTTCTTAAAAAAAAAGTTACTTAAAATCGAAAATGGACATGAATAGATTCTGCTCATCAAATAGTCTGATATAGATTTGAACTCAAGACTCGTGATTACAAAATTAAAAGGTACTTATAATAGGTAATTAAGTGATCATTTAATTTTTGCACAAATAAGTACTTATTATACAGTTAATAATGTCTAACTTATTTTTCAGTGTATTCCATATTTTTCAGGAGCAAAAAATAAATACATGTTGTTAAATCTCTTCCGCCAAATATTCAACACAAGAGTTATCAGCATGTACGCATACAATTTTTATGATAATATAAATATTTTGTGTATTATACGTATATATAAATAAAAAACAACATTTTTTATACTCACTCGTAAAATATTATATTTCGCGTGCCAAATACTTTCTTTATCTCAGCCGTATACACGTCTTTCATGTTATATTTATGCTCTATATAAATATACATAAAAAAGTTCTTAATGAAATAATATTGCAGCAGTAAATAAGGAACTATTTCACTTTTTCGAATTTATATTTTGAAATTGTTTGTGCATTTTTTTTAAATTTATGGGAGTTAATATCAGTTGATATACTTCTGTACGATAGAAGGTTCAACTTTGATGACAGTATCTTATTTATGTAAAGTGTATTGAATTTAAATTTTTATATTGTTTTGGATATGAGATGAGTTTGACATACAGATGATCGATGAAATGCAAGAAACGTTATGTTCAATTTCTTTTTTATTAAAATTGTATAAAATTACTAAGAGTTTAAATTATAATGAAAAATCTTGAAGCAAAGACCGGTCATAAACAACACCCGTAGCAGAATGTTAAAAATTATGCTGAACGTAAATTAGTAAAACTACCAGTTTGACTTGAAATATTTTTAGAACAGTTACAGTATTACCAAAATATAAAAATTTTTAGATACAAAAAGCAACTGTTTTCATGAAACTTCAAGTATTGTATAAAAATAGTAATTTTATAGGATTAAAATTCCTATATACCATTGACTCCACAAATTGGCCTCAAAATTAACCAACGTAATCTATCGAACTGTTACGAAGCAATTCCTTTGAGACTGCCCCAACGTCCAATGGCCACAAATTTCGATCTCAATTAATCGACTTTGATCCAAGCTTGAAATCCACATCACGTAATTAACCTCGATCTTATTTCCCAGCGCAGTAGTAATGCTGAGGCACCCAAGTCACGTCTATTGATCACTAAAACCAATATAAGTGCACAACACAATAATAGAGAGACCATGATACTAATAGAAACTTTGATTACCAACGAGATTATTGAGATAACCTGAATTATATTTGTAAATGTATCGAGATGCACAAGATGAATGAGAATTGATATTTTTATTAAAATATTGGGGGTTAATGAAATCATATTCGTCTTGGCTATTTTGTATCCCCAATTTTCATAATTTTAACAAAATTCCAAATATATAAAAATATATAATTTTACGTCATTTTTGGAGTAAAATGATTCTTTCTTCGTTTACTAGGCTTTTCTTGATTTGATATCACAAGCTATTTGGTAAATAAATTTTTTGCTCATTTTTTATAATTAGGGGGTAGTTTCAACTTCTCTCAAATAAATGTTAGTAAACAAGTTTTCTCTCAATTTTTGGGATGTTTGTAATATGTAAAAATAATAGATAGACCAAGTTTGTGTGGTATTTTTTCTTGAAGCACATTGCATCAACTTCCCATAAACCCAAGAACTTATGAATATAAAAGATGTATGTCCTGAAGAACTCATTATTCCAAACTTTAATGTTTTTTTTAATTTTAGGAAGCCTATAATATCTTAAGAAACTAGTTCAGAATATTATCTTCATCACTTCGCAAAGTTCAATTAAAATTGTCAAAACAAATTTTAACAATTAATTATGAAGAAAAATCTCAATCGAAGTTTACCAATAACTAATCAACGCAATTTTCTACTGATCTTTCTAAGAAATTTTACAATTTTGAAAATCGGTTTAGAATTTTTACAAAAACGTTGACAACAATTTTGATTTTGTCTGCTAATTATATAAAAACGGTTTGACCGATCGTTTCTCAAGATTTGCCAACGTGAATCCTTATTGAGTTTTATTACGTTTTTTAATTTTTTAGATAAAAGCAGCCGTTTTAAAAAAACGTCGACGAAACCACATTTGTAAACGCATCCACACACAATTTTTGTGTCAAATGTAATTATGAGATGTACTTGAAACTCCAAAAATCTTAAATATAGGAAATCTAATTTTCTGGTGAAAACAAAATTTGCTGTTGGAAAGTTGATAAATAATTATACAGTAATTTTCATCTTCGTTACTTGACTATTTTCATATAAAGGCAAAGTAATAAAAATTTTACAACATACTACAAGCGATCGAATTCAACTTTATATCTTCATTCCAAACTTTTAAAATTGATGCAGCATCGTCTACAAAACAACTTCTTATCTTTAAAAACTTTAAGAAAATATTTCCTATATCATACGACCAATTCAAAAGCTAATGGTAAATCGAAGCAACCTCACAAAAATAAGGAAACAAAAATGTGGACCAAGCAAAACTATCCTGTCCGTTTCACAAAAGCATTCCCGAGTCATTGTACGAGGCAAAACTGAGCATCCGTACATTCGCGCTGAATCTCTAGTAATGCATTATTTATTAACTGCAAGCGCATAGGAATCGGACACACAGATACACGAATAGAATACAAATAGGGTGCATACACATTGATTTTTAGTCAGTATATAGATTTTTGTTAGTATCCACAAGAGTGTATGTGGAACTGATTTTTATTCAAAGCCCGTTTTGACTGGCGTTCACCGGACATCGCAAAAAGATCAGAGAACCGGCGTCCGGCTTATCGGGGAGGAAAGCTTCTTTTGTTTGATAACGAGGGTCAAAAATCGGGTTACTTTTGATAATTTTCTGTACAACACCATGTCATGCGCTAGACAGATTTTTTTCTTTTTTAATGGATTATTTATTAAGCCTGAAAAAGGTCGCAATCGTTTAAAAAAAGGCTCCACGTTCATTTATAAATAGAGTTTGTTGAATGAATTAATTATATCATTTGTGAGAATTATATTTTGTAAATACAGATAATGTTTGTAAAAGCACTGCTTAGTAAACGATTCTTTTTATTTGGCGTTTTACTATACTTTCATTTAACGTATAAAAACCATGTTCCAGAAATGCTTCAAAACTTTTAAAAAGAGCTTAGTGTGCATGCATAAATCCAGTTTGTAGAATAAATTGATTGTATAATTTATACAGATATTGATACAGATACTTTTATATGTAAGCATTAAAGGCAATAAGTTGTAGGTACATAATAGTTGATATTCAGCAATTTTTTTTGGTTTAATTTTTGATCTTCGGGAAAATATTATTAATACATCATTTTGCATTGATAACAGATCATCATCATAGATCAAAACTATAATTAGTAATAACAAATGCTGGTAAAACTTCAAACAACTTTTAAAAATTATTCTAGCTAAACTAATTAGGAAGTATAATTTCTCCTTTTAATATCCAATGACCTATGTATGATGTATAACATATTGTCAAATTATGTTTTTTCGAATAAAATTATGCAGAATTTAAATTTAGACTTACAAGATAATTTATCTGATCGAATGTATATATCAAATTCTTAACTTGAAGTGCAGAAAATAAATTTATTTCTACAAATACTCGCGACTGAATAAAAAAATACAACCAATTCTATAACAAATATTTTTTATTGTTTTTATTATTGCCAATAACCATATGAAATAAATTACTGAGATATAGCTGTCTATAAATGAAATAGTACAAAATATTAATGTTTATTCTACTAAATATATATATATATATATATATATATATATATATATATATATATATATATATTAAGTATATATATGTGTGTGTGTGTGTGTGTGTAGTATTTTTATACCCATGGAAAATATTTTTCAAATATAAAACTAGCTATAAACATGGCAATTTGTAATCTACAATAATTTCCATAATAATAGCCTTTTATTGCAAAGCGAAAACAAGACTATTAAAAATAATTGGCTTTTCAGAGAGAACACACACTATTTCGGCATTTGCAATTCATGTATAGAGAACTTAATAAACAAACTTAGGATAAGCCGTCATTTTAGAAAAATTAATAATTATATATCGTTTTTGTTAATAGAAATATCCATATTATATCATTACTAAGAAAGTTACGTAACTGAAAAATTCAATAAAATGAGAATATGACAAAATATGAAAACTTGAAAATATGAAATGAGAAAGTAGTGAGTTAAAATTATTTCAAATAACGTCTAACTAGAGTATAAATCAATTGTAGTGAATTTTTAAATTTTTTACTCTAGTTAGTTAAAAAGTGTATTCGATAATACACAAAGGCAAATTTCCAAATCAACAAAACATATTGCTATTCAGTGCACTTTCGCAGCAAATAGAAGAGCGATGCAACGGTGCACACGAGCTTTTCTCTAGGGCTGAGCTTTATTGATGAAATATCGATGTTGACGTTTTGTCCGATAAATTGGTATTGTCGTTGCTGTATTTCCGTTTCTTCAAATATTTATTCCTTCTGATCGAAAATAACCGACACGATTGTTCTGTATCCACGAGAGTGCCATCACAATATATTGCTTCCGGGTAAAAATCTGTTTTTATTAAACCATTCGTATAATAATAAAAATATTCATTGCTATTGATTATATATACAAAAATTACACTATATACATAAAATGAAAAAGTAAAATTTGTGAAAAGTTCAACGAATAAATTTTAATAAGAAATTGTAGTCAAGATGTTATTTTAATTGTTTTTATTAACGTTTTATAAGTCAATTGAAATTCAATATACCCAATGTTAAACATTTATTAAATCAAAAGAAATTGTATAAATTACCCAGCACTATTCTTATCTCGTCCGTAGGGGGCCTATCTTGCTCCAGAGTGGATAGAAGAAAGAGATCTTGATTGGTAATTATGATAGTTACCGACTCCTCTGAGTGCATACATAGTCTGGGTTTAGAAATCGGATTAAGCTTGTTACTTGAACCGGCAATGTTAAAACAAAACCGATATATGTTCGTAGTACCGCAAGCCGCATATAGATTCCCCAGTAACAAAAGTTGTCCTTTGTATTATGCATGAGGTTTTCTTCTCTGTTCTTTGTTTCCCACAACGCGAGTTATTTATTAGTGATTACCGAGTTTCTTTGTTTTGTGCCCGACGGCCTCGTGGATGTATCGACTTGTATTTGAGCACTAGTATCGCATATTGATAGACCAGGCATCTGGAGGAGCACTAATTTGGACTTCGTGGAATACATCATACATACATAACTGAGTAGAAATCATCTACGTTCAGAGATATATACACTGTTAGTCCCAAACAAATACAACAACATCAGGTGTATTTCAAATCGATATAATTGGACCATTACAATTCCCAATGCTTTCAATGTAATACATATCCCAAGTATGCGAAGGATTAGATGCGAGTGAACTCAACATATTAGATTTATCCTTTACGTTTGGTGTGCAAAAAGTACAAAATCAAATTTAACGTACTGCCTATCACAAATCATAATCTAGGAGCGGAATGTGAGAAATATTATATAGAGCATGAAGTAGGTCAGGCATTTGCATATATTACATAAGGACACCCTAGTTCTCTCACTATGTATAAAAATTTAAAGGAACAAATTATTTTGCATGAAAACTTATATTTAGGATTAGTTTTGAAATTCAGAAAATACTACAAATTTCAATTATAAAATAAATTAAGCATGGTCTAGAACAATCTTATGTTTATTTAGAGTAATGTTCTTAGGTGCACTTCGCTTTTTAATTATGTCTGTAAAGATCAGTTAATTGACTAAGACACTAATTCTACAATAATATAGACTTTTCTTCATATGAATTAATAGCAAAAACTTAAAATGATATGTTTGTGTTTGCTGTCAAGTCAAAAAAAATATCATGACTGCATATTTCTGATGTGTCCTGATAACACATAAGTGAGGTTAAGCACAGCAAATACATTGCATTTTGACAGTTTTTGCTACCAATTTATATGAAGAGATGTTACGATCTATTTTATCGGATAATTGGTTTTTAGTCTACTAACTGATGTTTATGGACATAATTAAAGAGCTAAGTGCTCTTAATAACATTGAGAGTACAAGAACAAGAAAAAACAAACAAATTTTAACGAACAATTGACCCCTAAGTCATGCATTTATATATTATAAATGCTGATTTGTATTATAAGTCCTAAAAACGTAAACGTATTCTAAAAATCTGTATAGAATATCCATATGCGATACCCCCAATGCAATAAATTTCATTAGTAATACCTGCACGAGCCAATATAACATAGCATAATTTATCCACAAGTCAAACTACTTCCTCTATTATTTCCCCTAACGAGAAACATTCCCTGCAGTTTATATAGGTATTTCCAAAAAAAATCAGAGGTTTATTATTTTTGATACAGTGTTATCACGAAGTACAAAGAAAGCTGTCACATTTACTAATATATGTGTGCGTTAAGAAAGCGCCCTCACTATTTTCCTAGGTAGTATGTTCGAGGGAAATATAAAGACCTAGGCAGCGTTGTAATAAATTCGCAGTTTTATCTGACAGCAGAACAAATGTTCATGACTGCCACTGACGTCACAGACTATACCGCGACCTACACGGTAATACACCATAAAATTTTTGTGATTTTAGTCTTTATATACCAAAAAACATGCAGGAGTACATAGAATTATTAATGGCAGTACATAAACTACAGATATGGTCTGATGATAGTTTGCTGTGGAAGATTTTCAACTATGTTAAACAGAGCAGCTATAAATATGATCTACTTTTGAAAAAATTTGATTTTCAAAAAAATAATAACTCTTAAATATTCCAAATTGTTTAGTTATTTCATTATGATATATGCAATGATAAAACTAAGTATGCAATCAAGTTTGAAAATAACACACAAAGATCTTGGAAATAAATGAAAGGTAATATTTGTCCGATTAATTCATAGATAATTTACAATATATAGCATATGCCCAGTACAAATAACAAAAATCTAAAAATATTTGTAACTGTATTTATAACTTCTCGTAGGGTAAGTTATTGTAATCGTCCAAAAATCGAAATTAAAATTTTTTACATCTCTCGACGTTTTGAAGGTTCTAAACATACCTCAGAAAAAATGGATGTGTGTGTGTGTATGTATGGATACAATTTGTATTTTTTCAGTATGGATTCAATTTGTCACGTTTTCGGGAGCATGGATCAACCGATTTGAATGGTTCAAAAAACATTCAATTAATATCAATAGGAAGATGTGCTGATTAGTTTTTGGCAAAGGCAGGTCCAGCAGTTACGGAGATAAAGAGTGCAGAAAATAGAAATCGAGTTTTTGAGAGAACGGAGCATCCGTTTTGAATGTTCTAAAAAACATTCAGTTAGTAATGATTGGGAGAAATGTTTATCAAATTTTGGCAAGGACAGGCCCGACCATTTTGAAGATAAGGAGCTGAATATGAAAAAAAATGGCAGATTTTGAGAGAACTAAGCGTCCGTTTTAAATGATTCAAAGAACTTTCTGCTTGTTTCAACAGAATAAATGATTTTGGAAAAAAAAATTTGTTTCAACTTTTTTTTTTTAAAAAAAAATTTGTATATTGACAATCATTCAGATTTTATTTTTAATTCTGACTAAAGTTCTAATATACTTTGAACAAATAATTTCAACTTTGCAATTTAGTTCATATAATTCTTTTAAATATTAGACAATGCTACAATATTAACAATAATCTATTTCAAAACATTCAGTACTTGTCGAACATTTTGTTACGGTACGGGAAGTTCCAGCAATTTGCCTTGAGGCACAATGCCATACACCCAACTAGTTCATACATAAAATTTTCGAATAATATTCGTTATAATTTATTGATTGATCTAATACAGTAAATTGCAAATTAATTGCAAAAATTATTGAATTTATTCCTTACTGATCAAGGTATGTATATTACTGCACAGTATTAATTACATTTTTACCCAGTATCTTCGAAACAGCTAGACCTTGTCAAAAACTAATTAGCACGTCCCCTCATCAATAGCAATCGAATGGTTTTAGAATTATTCAAACCGGTTGATCCATGCTTTCGAAATCGTGGACGAAAAATTGTATCCTAACACACGCATACATACAACATTCGCAGATATACATACACACATGCATCGATTTTTTCTAAGGTGTGCCAAAATGTTGAGAAGACTTTAAAACATAGATTTTTGAATGTTCATTTTCGACACTTTTTGTGATTACTATAACTTAACGTTTTATCACGATGTAATTCATATAAATTATGAATATGATGACTTTGTACATCAAATGTCATATACATAGTTATTGTCATTTTTTTTAAATTTCAATAATTTGTTATATTAAAATCTAGAATGAGTTGAAATTCCATTTCAATCCATGCAATCAGCATATTTCTGTCCCTCGGATATAAAATATATTCCTTCATTAATTAAACCACGCACATTTTTACCATTTCTGTGCCATTTACATTATTGAAATACTTTAAACGCCACATTCAAATAATTATCGCAATTTCATTTGGCGTAATTTTCATTACCGACGTCCGCGCGGCGTTCAAATATCCTCGCATTGCTCAGGACGCGCCGTTCAGCGTTTTGCCCCGAAAATACAAAAGATTGAATCATTAATTAATGTTTGTACTAGTGTTAAATAGAATATTGTCTCGGTGCGGCCTTTCGCGAATACGAATTATATTTTCGCAGAGCATTCATCACCATAAAACGAGAGAGAAGCCTTGTGCAGGTCGCGCGCGGAAGTGAGACGTATTATGAAACAAAATGAATTCGCCTGGAAATGAGGAGAATAATAAAATGGTGGCTTATTTGTAAATGGCGGATACGGAGTTGAAGAGAGTCACTTGAAAATCAACCCAAACCCTAAAGCCAACCCTAAACAAACGTCCTTGCGAATAATGACATCTGATATGATGAACACGCGTTTCATATTTATCCTCCATGTTGGTAATTAACACGACGGGGTATCGGATTTGAAAATCCGCGCAAAGTATCGTTCCCGATAAATGTGAATTCTGATGTTTTTTTAATGACACTCTGTCAAATCACCGCGTTCTGTGCATTATATCGAATTTAAATCACACGGTGGACAGCTGACATTTTATCTTGTCAAATGTATTCATGCGAAAGCGAGGTAATAATAATGGCATATTGATGAGAAATCATTACTTGCTCTACATGCGAAATATCATGTTAAAGTGCGACGAGGTATACACGGTTTAATTTTGATTGAACCAACAGGTACTAAACTTTGACATAATATAATGATTGGAATAGATTAGAATTCTACAGATAAAAGTGCTTAATAATTAAAGAAAAATTAGCAATTCCAGATAAACAATTTGATGATTTGATAACAAAATGCAGACTTGTGAAAGGTTTGAATATAAAAAAAACAAAAACGTGCTAAAATTTCAGCTTGAAAATAAGTGTAAAAGTCACTTTTTTACAGAATTGTACCTACTTTCCATTACGTGTAAATAATTTACTTAATAATAATTAAGAATTAGCTAGTCAGTTAAAATTTTTACAGTGTATATATAAGATAAAGTTTTCACTTTTACTTTTAACTGATCAATGCAATTTTCAATGGTAACTTTGAAACAAAATTATAATATCTGTAAATGTATGTCGGATTTTATGCCCTAAAAACATGACCATTTTTTCTAGATTTGATGATTTCTTAAAATTCAAGGATCTATATTCAGACCTCAGCTGAAATATCTGAGTACTTTTATCAGATGTACTAGTATTATTGATTTGATTTTATTAACTAACGATTTTAACAACGTGATATACTTTGACGCAAACTTATAATATCTGTGAATGTATGTCGGATTTTATGCCCTAAAAACATGACCATTATTTCTAGATTTGATGATTTCTTAAAATTCAAGGATCTATATTCAGATCTCAGCTGAAATAACTGAGTATTTTTATAAGATGTACTAGTATTATTGATTTGATTTTATTAATTAACGATTTTAACAACGTGACATACTTTCAGCGCAAACTTATAATATCTGTAAATGTAAGTCGGATTTTATGCCCTAAAAACATGACCATTTTTTCTAGATTTGATGATTTCTTAAAACTCAAGGATCTATATTCAGACCTCAGCTGAAATAACTGAGTATTTTTATCAGATGTACAAGTATTATTGATTTGATTTTATTAATTAACGATTTTAACAACGTGACATACTTTCAGCGCAAACTTATAATATCTGTAAATGTAAGTCGGATTTTATGCCCTAAAAACATGACCATTTTTTCTAGATTTGATGATTTCTTAAAATTCAAGGATCTATATTCAGACCTCAGCTGAAATAACTGAGTACTTTTATCAGATGTGCTAGTAGTATTAATTTGATTTTTTCAATTAACAATTGTAATAACGTGATATACTTTCAACGCAATCACTATATGAATAAATTATTATACATATTCATCTTGTCGGAATTAATGGTTTGTAATCCATTAAGCGAATGTGGACTTCCGTATAATAATTACTAAAACATCTATATATTTGCTATGGGGAAACAATTTTTTCCGGATCCTAATTATAGACTTGTTTCTGCATAATAATATTTTTAATATAATTCGATATTCTCGTGAATACTATGAAATAAATCAATTAACTATTATGTCGTGCAAAATCATTAAATTACTTATACTTACTGTTACATGTTTTATTCAAATATCATTTTGATCTCAATACTACTATTTTTAGAACACCTGTTTTGGGAATGTAATTGATACCAAAGCAAAAGAATGTCATTAATAACAAATTTATAGAAAGAAAATGTCATTTTAGTAATAATATAAAAATGCATAAATACAGATTTAAGTTTATTAATAATGCTAAGATTAATTTATAAGTTAATTATTTAATAAGTTTTTGTATTAAACGATCGTATGAATGGCATCTGGCCAAATGATGTAAGTCAAAAGCCAATAAAAAAGCAACTATTTTTGATCAAGAAATTATACAAATATATATCAATATATCAATCTTCGTAAACAGTTTATAAGTAAGTGATCAAGTATGTTTCAATTTGTAAATTTTGGATAAGTATGAACAGTTTCCACAAATTGAATGCTGGCCATTGATAACTTTTTTAATAATATTATTAGGTATGCTATAATCGTAGGTTATTAAGAGTGTCGATAAATACATTGCTAGACTCGAAAATAAATATATCTTGAAAATTTCCATTAAAAACATCGGAACATAGGCGATAAATCCATTACATAAGCTCCTCTTTAAATGTTACGTGAACGCAAAGACGCATGAACGCCTTCGCGTCGGCGGTGGAGAGATCCTTCCAAGACGAGAATGTCGCAAAATCGTAAACGCAATGTCGCATAAAGTAACCGTATGTCAGGTCGATGCCCGTTAAAACAATTTGCCGTTACATGCGCGTAATTCGCGAACAGAAGCTCGAAGCACGTTTGCAAGTGTTTATTTCACAAAATTTCTCAAAGGAAATTGCTGTATTGATATTTTCAGAAAGAGCAAATGACGCTGTTGTTGGCAGTCGGGTGCAGCATTTACGTTTGAACACGTAGTCGTTTATATTCAAATAAAATGCATTTGTTCAGAATAGGAGCTCTATAATAAGATCAAATTTTAAATGAAGCAATTTTAGCAGTTGTTACTATGTAAGGAGTTATGAGTATACATTAATCTTTGAAAATATTTTTAATTTATTATATTTTCCAAATTTTCAACTTGCCATTTCATTTCTAATCCAGGGAAATATTCAAATAAAAGCTCGATTCGTATAAAATCAATAGCCGACATTTCTGTAAGATCTTCGGCGAATAAAAACTTGCGTATACATTTCGTAATTAATGAATCGAAAAGTGGAAAAAACCTCAGCGTTACTTTCGATAAATAAAACCTATGCGCAATCATTCATAAACTTTGATAAAAATTAATGTCACCGTCTTTCTTGTTCACCGTTTGGAAGAGAACCGAGCCTCGACCGGCTAATGATTATTTAATTAGAAAAGTTTGTTAAAGCGATTTTCAATGACATTTTCGCAGTTATTTCTTTGTGCCAGCCGATGCTGTACGAACATGTCGGAGAGGCATTTCATTTTGTAGAATTTTTCGCAAAAAAATAAAGTTGAACGCAAAAAGGGGCGAATATTAAACTTTCAGAATATTCGTATCCAGCACCATAATTCTGAGCCTAAAAGTGAAACAAGATCGAGACCAATAATTATTCTGAGCATAAAGACATTTTCTTATACCTTTTTATATATCATGCAACAAAAATCAATAAGAAAAACTTTTTAACTTGTAAACAACTGCTTTGTTCTTTCATATCTCTTATTTCACATTCCCATCTGCCTTTACAAAACCGTATAGAGCGCTGCAAATATCAGCTTTTTTATATTTATTTTCCAACGCTTTTTATTTTCAATAACCTACGCAAAAAACATCAAAGCCAAAGTAAAAATAAATATGACAATAAACAACAACAGCAGCTTGCAAATAAATTCATGGTGTATTTTTAAATTCTATTTATACGTGCTGTTCACGCATCGACTCCGATAAATGAACTTTATGATATGTTGTCATTAATTTCAAAATAGTTTATTAATTAATTGAATCATGAATATGTGACCTACATTATTGGATATTGTTTAGATTTATTGCGTAGTGTGTGATTCTACGTGTTAAATATTCGAGCGGATAATTATTCATTTTATTTTAATAAATTTATAAATCATATTCCATGTCATTGATTGGGGAATAATATCAAGTTAATTGTACCTGAAATATTATGATAATATGATTGAAATATACATAATCATAACGAGGTTGATAAATAAATTAATATAGCTAGTGTAAATTTCTTTTGTTTAAATATTCATTGAAATCAGCTTATACAATTGTTTTAAATCCAGTACTTAAAAAATTTTAATTAAAGAAAATTAAACTATATAACTATCCAATCTCTGTAGCTCTTATAAATTACAAAATAATTCATGCTCATTTTCATTTAGGAGGAATGACAATTTTAGGTAAAAAATACTTTTACCCATTATATATAATTAAGTTATACATAATTATATTTACTCTTTGCCTTCCCAGACTAATATTCCCGCAGCCTGAATTTCTGTGAATAATTGACATACCTCGAGCCCTTCTGGGTGTCATATGGGTATACCCGTTTAAATAAACTTTGGCAAAAAATTGAGCTTTTATGGAGGTCCTGTATCGCATTTGCTACGAGATGTATATCATGACATGTGAATTTAATAAACCGTTTCTAACAAAAAAGAAACTCAATATTAGCTATTCAGGCGTGACAAACGTGACGCGACAATTTTTTGCAAGTGATGTAATATAAAGCTTGTTCTCTTTTGAAAATGATTGCTATGTGTAAATTGATATATGATGGTATGGTGAAAGTATTCAATCATATTTTGTTTAAATTATTCAGTTAAAAATTATTCGAATATATCATAATAAATTTGAGGCATATGTTACCTAGAGGAAAATGAATTATTCAAACGTGTAAGCGAATTAATCGGTAAATAAAAAACACAATGAAATATTTATTTATATCAGTCACAATATTTTAGCAATGAAAAATATTTGTCATTCTTACCAGTGATATCAATTTTCAAGAATCATAATCATAAAATTGAATATTGAAAAAAATCCAATATTGTATATCAAAAAAATGGTTCATGAACCTATTCAGAGACTCATATTACATTATTATCAATCTTCAAGGAAGTATTATGAATGTAATCGAATTACATTTCTCAAAAAATATATCTAGATATCATGAAACTTGTATTATAAAATTCTAACTAATGCCAACATTTTCCCATCAGATGCATCAGATAAAACCTTATGCACGACGTAAGAAAATGAAAAAGCAAAAATATCAATCTAACTTACGAGCAAGTTTTTATTCAAAATAAGAAATGGGACGTGCATTGGAATAAAATGTATTACAAAAGTTGTACAGTTTTTTGTATTCATATCGTTTGAAGTTTCTTCTTGGCATATCACGATTGAAAGTTTTAAATCAAATTTTGGAGTTGTATAGCGTAAAGATTGTTTCCTGCTTCACGTAAGCATATTTCGGTAGTAAAAATATAAATTGGAATTAAAATATAATAATAGTTTAGATGAAAATTTTATGGTGATAGAAATATAGCTCAATGTCTCACTTATTATTTTGGCAGTCAGATTTCGTTGGAATATTTATACCTCAAATAATCATTGAAGCTACTTTTCTATTAATTAATTTTATAATTTTTCATTAACAAATAAATAGTTGGCTAACTTTATTCAAATTCTCACAATTATATACATTTCGAAACTTCAAGACAAATACTATCAAAAATATGAATAGAAGATTACTAATATTTGGTTTTATTATAAAAACTTATGAAATTTGGATAGACATTTTTTTTAAACATCAGCATTTTTCGAGGACTTTCTTATGAGCGAGTCCAGATTACTAAATAATTGGATATATTTTTAATTAACCAGCATATACAAGAATTTTATAACTATACTAGTGATAGCAATAGAGGAAAATCTGTTAGCCCAATATCAATTATTACCACTATTTACCTAAGATTTTAAAACCATTATACCGTGCAGTTCGTGAGAGCAGAAGCAATTTAAAATAACATTTCGTATTATCAGA
>NW_020537324.1:8121315-8148555 GCF_003426905.1 Ctenocephalides felis
CAACAGCCGGGCAAATTTTGGCAAAATGTTTTCAATCGATAATCGATGTCCAGTTCGCGTGGTTGATAATCATTATTAGCGGAACAATGATCGCACATATTCTGCGTATATCAGAATCTTCGTACTCAAAACCATCTATATTTATCATATATGTTATACATTAGCTAAATACTTAAATATTTCATTCTATAACCACCTAAATCAGGATCAAACCTCCTTCAGAGCCTTCATCCAATCGTTTACATGCATCGTTATATCCACGCTGGCAATGCCTTTCTTTAGAAGTTTTGCGTCGACGTTCACAGTTGGTTCCATATCAGATTAACTTCAACAGCTTCCAAACAATCGATTTTATCTAAATCACCATAGTCCCCTCCAATATCATAATCGAAATCCAGGTCATCGCCGGTAGAATCGTCTTGAGAATAATGCACTATCGGTCTAGACAATCTGTTTTAATGTTAAATTAAAGACGCTTGCAAACTCGTTCTGAACAAATAACGACATTACATTGACGTTATACGCGGAAGGGATTATATCGAAGTCATAGAATGATCTCGGTCCGTAGAAAGGATTATAATGAGAGCGTATCAATTACGGAGATCAAAAGATTTTTCTATGAAAAATAATATTGGAATAATATTTTCTGAGTTTAGGATAAATTCATTTTGCAGAAAAATAAATGCAAGGCATACTATTACATTTAAAATGATATACTATTGCTGATTAAATTGCTTAATATGTTTCACCTAATATTACTAATTAACAAGACCTGGTATGTCGTTTTGAAGGTTTTTCCGACAATTCGGATCTACTCGGGCCTTGCTCAGGCGATTCCATTTGTCCGGTTTGTTTTGTTGCCGTTGCGGCCGATGTCTTCCGAGTCCACGGTGGAACCGGCGAACCGGAATCAGAGCTCGGAGTATCTATTTCCGGAGCGTTAGGTACCTCTACAGATTCATCGAAATCTTCGTACATTGCTAAAAGCACCTAGTCACCATATAATGGACTCAAATGGTAAGTAAATGGAAATGACCAGAACTTATACTACAATATAAATAAGATACGACCAAAATAATAGGGAACTTTGCATACGACCAAATTCAAAATCTTTGGCATAAACTATAATATAAAAAAGATGATAATTTAGTATTATTCTTTGCATACGACCAAATCCACATACTTCGGTAAAACCTTTAATATAAGAAATATGATAATTTATCATTATTGGACTTTAGAGAAAGTGAATAAGTAGAGTGAGCGAGATGGTGAGCATGTGAGTAAGAGAGTAAGTGAGTAAGATAGTGAGTAGATGACTATGTAAACAAGTGAGTGAGATTATAAGTGAGTAAGGGAGTAAGTGAGCAAGAGAGTAAGTGAGCAAGAGAAAAATTGAGCAAGAGAGTAAGTAAGCAAGAGAAAAATGGAGCAAAAGAGTAAGTGAACAAGAGAGTAAGCGAACAAGAGAGTAAGCGAACAAGAGAGTAAGTTAACAAGAGAGTAAGCGAACAAGAGAGTAAGCTAACAAGAGAGTAGGTTAGAAAGTGAACAAGCTATCAGTAAAAGAAATAGGCATATAAGTAATTGAGTAAATGAGTAAGTGAGTAAAAACAAGTATATATTTGAGTAAGTTTTCAATTAGTGCCAGAAACGTGTTAAAATATACATTTATCCAATCATTATATATCTATTAATCGTGCGAATAAAACGCCTATTAAAGTATGATAGTATAAACAGAGTAATTCAAGAAAGAAATTATGGGCATTTTAAAATCGTTTGCTGTAAAACTACCCATTTGCATATAAGCAAGCACGCTAGAATTTGCATACGCCCCAGAAAAATAAACACAATCTTGTGAAAGCTTTGTTATGTTTGAGAAAATATTGCAATGAATTCTTTTATTCGCTTAATAAAACATTGATAAAATCATAAGCAAATAAAAATTGAGTCTTTTACTGAAAAAATGATGAAAAACTAATATTTATTTATTTTATTTAATAAATCATTTTGTTACCTGTAATATCTGGATAAATTACTTTACTCTTTTGAAGTTTAGAATTGATTTATAATATTGATGAAAATTATTATGTCATTTGGCATTTAGATTTATTTCGAAGTAATTCATTTGTTTTTTATATTCTTGAACAAATACGTGAATATGGATACAAATGAAATCTAATAACTTCGGCTATATATTTAATTATAAAATATATGATGTCGTTATGTGACTTTAGATGCAAGTCGTTTTTAGATGTATAAATATCTGTAAAGTAGTTTTTAATGCACATTGAATAAATGACTTTAATACAATTATAATGAACTTTCTTTATTATAGACAATCAACTCAATACGATTGAAGTAGTGAATAAAGTATTTTTGCTTTTTATTTTGTCAAAAAAAACTTGACCAATGAATACTATATCGCATAAATCACTAGCTTTTTTAAATTAGCATAGATTTTTACAAACTTGCAGCTAATATGTATAGAAATAAAAACTAAATTATATTTACTATAAATTTTTTACTATCAAAAGTAACTTAAAATTTACTACCAATAAAAAGCGTAATATTTTCTCCGATGGAATTTTCAGCGTAGTGCAAAAGCTAATTCAAATGCAATTATTGTGATTAATGTAATGAACAACGGCATTTGCCGAAATTAAATGAAACTAGAAATTCGTAATTTAGTGTGAAGAGCTAAATAATCCATCACTGCTTTTATACAATTAATTTCTGAACACTGAAGTAGTGTTTTTTGTGAATATAATAATATATGGTTTAATCAAAACCAGTGAAGCAAAAAACGTAGGAATGCATTTTTTACTGCAATTTGAATGCATTGTTAAATAAAAATTGATAATTGTAATAAATAATAATAAATATATTTATAAATAATGCTAATAACTAATAGGTAATAAAGGCATGATTATTATTGATGATCAATACGAGTAAGTGATTTTTCATGCACTGGTATATATAAAATTGCATTAAATATAAAAAGATAACACTTTCCGAATTAATGCCCTTAATTTATAATGCGAATAGCAAATTCCTGCGCAACTTTATAAACCATATATTTCAGTTAAATAAAATTGCAACGCCACTATGCATTAGGTAAGGAAACTTTTCTGCAACGTCCATCAATCACTTGATTGTTATCTCGCCTGAACCGAAGCAGACCGACGGAAAAATAGCTAATTACTTCGCAATACATCTTTGTTAGTTTATTTTTTGTCTAAACAACTAACACTGAAAATAATGATAGATTATCATTCAATAAATACTTTTGGTATGCTATTATACATTACGCCAATTAAGACCCCAAACAGCTTTTATTTACATACTATCTGACTGTCACAAGCACGTTTTATATTCGTACACGAATATTTTTCATGAAAACAGACATAAGATTTGAGAACGTGGTATATTCATAACAACATCATCATCCATCACGTGTTCATATTAAAACACAATATAACACCCAGAAGTAAAATAAAGATAAATGTTGTTGTGTATCAGAATTCTAACGTAAATCTTGGTGTGATAAATCAATCTACTTATACAAAACGTATCTAAAAAAAAGCACGTAGGCGCGCGATACAATCGTGAAAAATTGTAGCTTATAAGAATCCTTATAATCTACATATGAAATCGAATACGTAAAAGAAAATATTTTTGTATGTGACGATGAATGAAAATGACAATATGTTTATTTCAAACAAAGATGGAAAACTGTGTTATATTTCTTTACGTCAAGCACGAAAACTAGAATTTATTTATGTAAATACCTTATATAAAATAATGAACACATAGCAAATATGAATAATATTCAATAATAGAAAATTATACTCAAGGACGGTTAGCAAACCAAGTATTATTATGATGATTTTAATTTTGATTTAATATTTTTAATGAACATCTAAGAAACGTTATCACTGCTCGTAAATAAATCATAATTCACAGTGGCAAAATTTTCAACCAAGGTATACCAGGACACATAAAAACATCCCAAACTGTTTATATTTTTTATTTATTTAATTTCAGCCTATCCTTAAATATTATATTATTTTATTAGAATTTTCTTCATGATATATATGAATAATGTATTTTTCTTAATTTTAATTTAGATTTTTTATTATAAAAAATATCCCAAAATTTGAGGGTAGGCTTTATTTTCCTTAAAATATAGTAGTTTAACACATTAATTGTTAATCTAGTGTTGCTTAGACTTCTCCCTATGCTAAACATTTTTATTCGTGCAATATAAAAAAGAACCATTTCTGGACATGTTTAGCTAAAAATTAGAAAATAATGGTATTAAAATTCAGAAAATAATACTCTTTCTGTTTAAAATAATCACAGTACAAAATTTTAAATCAAACTTTTTTTTTAACTAAAGCGCTACTTTGAAGTGCATGAAAGACGGACGCACCAGATTTGTTTGGCGCCTGGCTGTTGACAATGGTCTCACGCAACATATGCGTGAGCAGCAGTAAATGTGTTAAATAGCAGATAATCATCACAGATTTGTACGCACGACGACTATACTTGTCAAAACACACAATTTTGCCAATTTCTCATGACGAGTATAAGTACCTACCCATGCATCACAGTTAACAATTAATTTAATTGGACTGATTTGAAACTTTATTACCAAAATCTAAAGCAAAATCAACTTAATTACCTAATATGCAAACACCTAATGCAGATTAAAAAAAATCGCTCGTTTCCTCTCAGGTTGTTTACATGTCAGCATAATATCCTTGTAAAAAGCTTTTCAATCTCTCAAGCAAAATGCCAGTGTCAAAAAAACGTTTTCGGTGTTTTCTGGCGTCCTCATCCGGCAATATATTGTGACGATAATCATAATTATCGTCGTATTGATAATTATTGTCGCCTGATAGTCGTCAACCCCAGGGTACGGGACCATCCCTACCACTACCCCTAACTACCTATTGGTTCTTGGGGTCCATCAGAGAGACGCTCCGGAGATCCTTGCAATTAAGAAGTAACAGCCATCTAAGACGTATCCCATAGGCAAACGCCTTGGGATACGTTAGTGTTAGTTGTGTGTGTGTTGTGCAACAAGACTGGTCCAGCTTAAAGGTCAGATAATGTAAATTATAAGTTGTAGCTATTCTCCCCTCATATCTCCATATATACCATGATATAAGAATAAGTGGTATTAGTTAGGGAACATGACCGTATGCAAGTACGGTTATGTTCCACAAATACATGCGGAATGTATTATTAATTATTTTAATAGATTTTAGTTATAAAAGTAATCTTGGTTTCATTCGTATAGTAGCTACTAACCCCCACAGGTAATTACAGGTACTTTAGCGGGCGATTGGAGTGTTGAAGTAACCCCTTCGTAAGGGGATTGCAAGGCTAGAATATAATATTTGGCAGCCATTGCATACCCCTAGAAGGGGGCTTCAACCCCCCAATTGTCACAATGGTGAAAACGCATTCGATCCCCAACTTACAAATTTTTATTTTATATTTAATAATATTTAATAAAAAACCAAGCGAGTAGCTCCCACTGTTTACGTGTTCGGTTGTATTTTAATGTGTTCATAATTCTTATAAAAGTTTGTAGGAATAAATCAAATTTTAAACGTCGCGCAAATTCTTTATGCTTGTGTATTTTCGTATGTATATTGCTACATGTGTTTATCTGTAGTTAAGTTTCTTAAAAGCGCGTATCCCGATATTTTAAGATTATAAATCATTGATTTGATTTTAAATAAGGCGTGAGTGTGAAACTTTATTAGTTGTTGTATTTTAATGGATTTGTTAAACTTTATTATACTTTTCGCGGTTTTTTTTGGTGCTTTGCAAATAGTTTTGAATATTCAATAGTATAAAATTTATAAAATAACAAAATTGTATTTTTTTTCTAATCGAATTCAATTTTAATTCTTGCTCTATTAAGTTAATTATATTTTTGTCTCCCCATTTTTGTTTTACAGTATTACAAATTATTACCTTATTATGTTTGAATAGTAAGCAATAAAAAAATAAATAAATAAATAAAATTTATAAATTCACATAATCGTAGATGTAATTGCAATTTTTTTTTTCTTCATTTTATTCTTTTTATTATAAAAATCGCGTTAATATATCCACAAAAATATTTTTAGTTTTCTAAAATAATATTCAAATTGTCGAATATATTTTTTCTAGTAAGCTCAAATATGTTACTTTCTAGCGCAGATACGCGTGGTCACGCAAAACACATGGCCACTTTTCGGAGAAATTTAACTTTCAAGTATCTTTTTTCAGTGATTTTGACCTGACCTGTGCGCGACACAGGCATAGCGTACAAGTCCAAAATTTCATACTCACACTCAGTGATTGTTAAACGGTTTGAGAATGTTCGCGCGCATAATGCATTTTGTTGTCATTTTTAATAATATAAACATAAGTACGGATATAAATACAGATAAACACAAATAGTTTGAGCGGTTTTCATTTATTTTTGTTCTAGTTTTCTTTTTATTCGCGGTTGTTAACAAACCCTGTAATTACCAAATTTTTCGATTTTAAAGACGAATGAGGCAAGATTACTTTTTACTTTTTACGTGCTATGAATAAAATAGTTAGGAGAATTTAATTAAATTAAGGTCTAGGTTTCTTATCTGTGATTTTTTTTGAATTATTAATTCAGAATATTATGTAGACCAAGAAAGTTGTAGAAAAAATATTAAGTTTTCTTTACTTATATAGATTAATTAGTTAGGATTTTTTAAATAAGTTAATTGTTTACTAGATAAGAATTTGTGTCTTTCTTTTTTATGTTATTGTTGGTAAATTACTTAAACTCTTATGAGAGTTTAGCTAAATAATTTGTTAACTTTTTTTTCAACTAAATTCATAGGATAAGAATTTTTACTTTTTATTTTATATAGAAAAATTTAATTTAAGTTGAAAATTATTTTATAATAAATTAATCAGTTTAAAGTTTTTGAAAGTTATCCGAACAAGTCAAGTTTTTTGTCACTTTTGGTAGTCAAGCGTAGGATTAGCAATTTAACAAGTTTTAACAAATTGCTATTATCGTTGGTTTTATTTTTAAGTAATTTTACGGGGGAGAATTAGCATAAAGACTAGCGTGCTTATGTGTAAAAGTGTAAGAATTTTGAGAAACTCACGGGGTGAGATGTTTGGCGCGTACGAAACGCGTGCAGAGAGTCAAAGTTTTTTGAGCCAGGCAGACAGTGCCGATTCGGATTTGTTAGTTTAACAAGGACTTTTTTTTTTTTCAAATAGTTGAAACATAGGCATGCTATTCATATCTGACCAGCTGGATTGTTGTATTATAAGTAGGTATAGAGTAATTGGTTTGTAGTATTAGTATAGTTTTTTTTTTATATTTTATATTTTAACGTCGTGTATTTTCGTGTTTTTTTTTTTGTAAGATGATGCAATAATGAATTAGTTTTAATAATTTTGATTATGATTATTAGTTTTAATAATTTGATTTTTGATAATGTTTTTCTTTTTTTAAATATTTTCTCTCTTTCTTTTGTTATTATTACGCGTACTAATGTTGGCCTCAGTTCTGCCGGGTCACCATTGTCTGGTGCTCTATTCGCGGCTTTATCCGACCGATCCTACTAATGATAGGATTGGGATATGATTTCTTTGCATAACGATCACAACGGCTATCGCGACCAGTCTAGTTATACATCGTATGCGGCACGGTAACGAAAGGACTAGCCAACCTTCGTTAATTAGAGCAGATTGCAGGCACAATGTGTCTTTTAGAAGTCATATCTCTGCGGGCGCAGGGACACTGGTAAGGGTTTCACTCGGTCTTGCCAAGTACGGACCTGTACCCGACGGTTGGATAAACGCTCTAGTTGTGTGCGTCATACAACTAGAACGGCCAGTGACACTCTTTCGCAGTTTTTTTTTATCAAGTAGCTCTTTTTCTCTTCGCATTTGTCTAATTCTTATTAATTTTAATGTTTTATTATTCTATTATAAATTAGTTTTATATCATACGCGTAACTTCGTCACTTTTACGGTTTTTATCCTATTTATCATTATTGCATTATCCGATTTGTTCGCCATTTTAATATATTTGAATAATGTTTTGTGTTATATATGTATATATCGTTGTGTCGTTTTTTTTAGCCGTACGTCGCGAAAGGTTTGGTTTGGTTTACGGATAGAGTTTATAGCCTTTGCTACAAGGTAATGAGAGTATAGAGGGCAAATTTAAAAAGTTAATTATGTTATGGTGCCCGATTGTATATGTATCAAGTATAATAGTTTTATGTTAAGTATGAGAATGATTCGAGGTAAACTATTATTTTCGTCGTGTTGTTTTTTTGTTTATTGATAATGTCACCGTAAATCAAACCAAACGAACGTTTGTAGTGTATTATCGCGTTAGTTTATACCGTCGGCGTGTTGTTTAATTTTCGTGACGCCCTTTTATATGGACAAAATACGATTTTATTTTTATTGAAAATACTTTAATTCCGTCTCGTCAATAGTTATTGGCTTGTGTTTTTGACCGCCCAATCCTGATTAAGGGGTCCGATATGGCAAATAGAGTTGATGAAATGAGGAAATTAATAAAGGAAACAAGTATGTACGGAGTATTAGAGATAGGGCGAAGTTGATTTTCAGAATCAAGATTAAGGATGTTTAGTTTATATAAAGGAATATATAGACTGATGGATCGTGTCGTAGCCTTCACCACCTTTGTTAATTATTTATTTTAAATATTACGTTTTTTCTTTTTCTTTTATGAATATACCTTAGACAGCTCGACCGTCGGTTGACGTAGCTTTAGTCCGAGGGTCGGGGGCAAGCGGCCCCAGCATAGATTTATACGACGCGATTCATTTCGAGTAAAATTTGCAGTAAAAGATTTTTTTTTTTTGGCGTAGAAGTATATGATTGAGAAAAAAAAATCATTTACTTTTTTTAAAAAAAAATAATAATAATATAAGGTTTAGTCTTAAGAATCCCCACCCCCTCCCTTAGATAGGTTGTAGAATTAAGTTTTAGAATATGTTAGGATATTTAGTTGTTATGGTGCAGGAAAGTTGTATCGGGATTTTTGTTTGTGGAGAATAGGTTTGTTGCAACGGGATTATATAAATATAAGTCTGCAGGCTTATATCGGGACGCCATATCGGATGTACGTTTTTGTTATGTGTATATGAGAATATTATTGTTTAAAGCTGGGCCCAGTTGTCCACGAGCGAGGACCATTGAGGTGCCCGAATCGATGGACGCGTACGGTTTCAATCGGGGAAACCGCCCTTAATCAAACCCGCAGCCGTCGAATTATTATGAGTATTTTATTGAGTGATTATAGGATTATTTGCGAAGGTACCTTCAGTGAGACTGGAATGGCGCCATAGGTCGCACGTCGCCATTTCCCCGCGAAGGGGGCAACCTTTGAGGGCCCTTGTGCCGAGCTGGGGAACTCTGGGTGTGCCCCGCTTACACAGGTGATTGTAAGTGCCATTGTTTTTGGGTGGGCATAAGCGGTCGGTCTAGTGTTATTATAGTTGGGGCGCTGCGGGGGGAGCAAGAAGGATAACTAGATCTTAGCCCCCATCTGTGGTCTTGTGTTTGGGGGGCAATCACACCAGTAGAGGCTGAATTACTGTAAATGTCGCGCTTGTTAGTCACTTAGTGATTTAAGTAATCGAGTTTAGTTTAAAGCAAATGCAAATAGATTTTTCATTCTTTATCGTCACATTAGTTTTTTATGTTTTTTCACGCGTTACTCCATATTGTCCATATCATCGGGCTCATCGATTCTGGCGAACTAATTTAGATTTCGGGTTACGTTTATTTCATAATAACTAATACTACAACCAAGAAATTAGGGAACAGCACACACACATAGGTTAAGTTTGTTTTCAAGATAGCGTGTTCCAGAAAAAAAAACTGTACAAAAAAAAAAAACGTTTTCTTTTTGGTAACTTTTTAATATTTCAACGTGTAATTCTTTTTTTTTGGTATTGTAGCATTATGTATAAATCCCAGTTTGTCGTTCGTGTCTAATTTAAATAACATCGCGATTTGAAGTTCATACTTGAAGTACAGTTTTTTTCAAACACGAGCTCTTGGAAAACAAAATTAATTAAGTTTAGTTGAAAGTCAAATTGACCCATATATATATATATATATATATATATATATATATATATATATATATATATTTAGTTTTGATATTTGTCTTACAGATTATGGTTGTCGATTTATATATGTTTTTATTGAATACTTGTGATGTTTATTATTGATTTCTTTTTGTTTGTTGTTCATCAACCTTCTTTGTTAATAAATGGGGGAATAGCTAGTTAAGAACCCAAGACGACATGAATCTGACCGATAGCACAATTACTGAAGGCACACACCCACAACTACAGTCTACGTTCAAATTCACATTTAGTAAACCAGGCCCTGGACGTACACCCAACAATTATGGATACCGCTACGGGGACCTCAAACATCGTTGGAAAGTAGCAACAATTTTTAGAGCCGAGGGCGGCTCTGGTGTGACAGGGGGGCGTGTGACGATAATCATAATTATCGTCGTATTGATAATTATTGTCGCCTGATAGTCGTCAACCCCAGGGTACGGGACCATCCCTACCACTACCCCTAACTACCTATTGGTTCTTGGGGTCCATCAGAGAGACGCTCCGGAGATCCTTGCAATTAAGAAGTAACAGCCATCTAAGACGTATCCCATAGGCAAACGCCTTGGGATACGTTAGTGTTAGTTGTGTGTGTGTTGTGCAACAAGACTGGTCCAGCTTAAAGGTCAGATAATGTAAATTATAAGTTGTAGCTATTCTCCCCTCATATCTCCATATATACCATGATATAAGAATAAGTGGTATTAGTTAGGGAACATGACCGTATGCAAGTACGGTTATGTTCCACAAATACATGCGGAATGTATTATTAATTATTTTAATAGATTTTAGTTATAAAAGTAATCTTGGTTTCATTCGTATAGTAGCTACTAACCCCCACAGGTAATTACAGGTACTTTAGCGGGCGATTGGAGTGTTGAAGTAACCCCTTCGTAAGGGGATTGCAAGGCTAGAATATAATATTTGGCAGCCATTGCATACCCCTAGAAGGGGGCTTCAACCCCCCTCTCGTCACAATATGGGCATCGTTCGCCTGCAGAAGATTTTGCCGTTAGTATTCGTAATGCGTTCGGGGGTTAGAACTCCTCGTGGGAATACAGGTGTCTGCTGCAAATTATCTAACCACCGACCGTTGGAAAAGACGGAAAGATTGAACGTTTACCTGTTCAATCGAACAATCGAACGATACTACCCCACAGTGGTAATAGACACACGATAAAAAAATGTACTTATTGTATGAAGCACGTACATAGATAATTAATTTTAGATGGAATAACACTTTGCTTAATTATGACCACGATGTTGTCGGTTTGTTTACAAATCTCTGAGGTTATCAGCTACAACGTCACTTTGATATGCTATAATTACTTTTAATACTAACATCAAAATTAACTGCTGAATGATCAATTTTGTTCACAGTTGGTGACCCTAAAATTAACCAGCTATATACTAATTATTTTAGTTACTATAATTTACCATTAATAGTATCAGTCTTAGTTATCAAAAATGTCAGAATGCCAGGATTTCTATAATATTGTAATTATTATAATACATTATGGTAATTTTTACGATACATTATTCTCATAATTCGAACACTGTTTTCGAAAGCCGATTTAAACATAAAAACCATTAGGCGAGTGCTCATCTATCATATTCAAGACATATCGATGTAGGTGGGAAGATAGATATTGTGTGAAAAAAATATAAATTGCTAAACCGTATCCCAAAAATAACATGGATGATGACCAAATATTAAGGCTTCTAATAAAAACGAAATAATTCATTTCATCTTGCCGTACATTCATTCACAAATAAGCTTTTACTATTAAGATATACACAGAAGTTGCTTTTAGGTAACTTACACCTAATACTTATTTCAAGAAAATACTTTTATATTATAATGATATCGAAACGGTCATCTATTCTCAAAATACCACGTCATCTCCAATCTCGCAAGAATCAGTCAATAATCACACAATAAATCCCTGTAATATACTATGGCTTGACATATGAACTTCACATATCTGAGCAATGCGTCTTTGCATTTTCAACTATTCTTCGGCGCACAAAACCAAAGCACACGTACACACACGTGCATATATTTTATTTTTTGCTGTAGACTGATTTCCGTATATGATATTCTCATCTCTCTATATTCTTGAAAAAGCAGTTCAATATCTTTCGGATGGCTGAAGTCCGTGATCGCAAAATACCAGGATTTTTGTTTTTTTTCTACTCGTGTAGGTAGTACACACGAGTTTCTTAAACATGGAACAATTGATTATCTGAAGAAAAATACTTCAATTTTCATGTGGTAATAAATAATGGAGTCGACATGAATAATCAAGTTTACGCAAACAAGTTGTTTAAAAATATTGTCAAAAATATAACGCTGTTTTCATTGTAACAAATATCTTTGCAACAAATAGCAATCGTAAGAATAGAAAACTTTTTTTTGATAATTATTCAACATTGCAAAACTTTAAAAGAACATAATACAAAACTTATGGATCCATATACATAATGATTTTGTAGCAGATTTCTAACATAGTGAATAAACTTCATTATTATCAGCTCAATACTAGCAATAAAATGTTTCACAAAAAATGTCAAATTTTTGTGCATTTCATTAGGCTGTTTTTTGGTTGCCGAATAGTCATTAAATTTGATTTTTTGAATTTTTAAACATTGAAAACCAGTGAAGCGTATAACTCGAAAGCTTATGAATCCATATTAGTAACATTTTTGTAGCAGATTTCTAACTTGATAATGCAAACATTCATTGAATGTCAGTTTAGTACAAACAATCAAAATTCTTCACAAAAAATGGCTACATTTATTATTGAATTGATTAGACTATTTTGCGGGTTTTCTACAAAATTATCCCTAAAAACATAAACTTCTCCTTCGGAAAGTTAAATATAAGAATATTGAAATAAATTTTTGTTGACATGATTTCTGGCTATATGCCTAAGAATTGTTGTCTTAACCCTTTATAACCCCTCCAGAGACACCCAGCAATCGTCAAAATAATGAACCATTTTTTGCTAATTTTTTAACATTACAAAACTTTAAAAAACGTATAACTCGAAAACTTATCGATCCATATTCACAATATTTTTATAGCAGATTTCTAACTTCATAATAAACCAACACTATGATTGTCAGCTCAATTCGAGCGATTAAAATTTTACCAAATATTCGATAAAATTTTAAATGCATTTGATAAGAAGTTGACATTTGTCGTCGTATATATTATTTCTGAAGTAATAAAAGAACAAAGTAAATTTCTAATGCTAAATTAGAAGTTGTGTTAACAAATAATATATTGTTGTTCCAGTGTCATAAAATCCTATTATTGTTTATTATTTCTTTCTATTATTCATTACGATGAAGAATAAAAACTGTGTTATTTTTCTTGATCAGATAGATATCGATTTTCCACAATAGAGGTGGAAATGTACGATATGAAAGCTCCTAACGTATGCTTTTGTGTTTGAAATATCGTCGGGTAAATCTGTTGCAACGAGCAACGAGAGCTCGCGATTTCGGCCCCGCTCCGTTAGCATCTCTCGGCGGCCTCCACCGCTCCGTTGTTCATGAGTTATACCTCAGCGAGTTGCAGGTTAATAAGCCTGGATATTTATCAGATAGATAAATTCGGATGCCAACGCCGCTGTACGATACGGAGGGCCGTATAGATGACTGCGAGGATCTTCCTTCAGTCTCAGATAAAAATTGATATAATAGTCACAGGAGGTCGGAAAATAGTATCAGCTTCGATTTTTTTATAGAATTGTATCATTGAAAAAAATCTACATATTCTATTCTATACGTTGCTGTACTTCACTAACGACTTTATATATGTCAAATTATTTAATAAGTGCGGGAATCTTACTCAGGTTCAGATAAAAATTGATAAAATAATCACAGGAGCTCGGAAAAATAAACAAATACGTACCGCAATATTTTTAATGCTATGTCATAAATAAGCAGCTAATTCTCGGATAAGATAGAAATGCTATGTTACGGGTCTATATTCGTATGAGTTGGTAGTAACAAACTATCTAAAAGCAAAAAAATTGTAGTGCAAACGGGCGTTTTAAACTAACCTACAAAACGCACAAACAAAATATAATAATTTTTTCATAAGTATAGCTTTATATTGTCTTTTTAATAGCACATTCGGTTTCATGTGTAAAATGTCTGATTGCACAAAAATACATATGTTTTTGACAGTACGTTACTGCCAACTCATACAAATATAGACCATAATATTTTATAATAACTCATACAAATATAGACATATTTTTATTTTACCCGACAATTGACCCCTAAAATAATATTTTATGAAATGACACCTGGAATATAAACATTCCACACATTACGTCATTACTATAAATTTACTATAGACAACTTTCCATAATTGTGAATCAAATAAATGACAAAATTGAGTGCGAGAATCTTTCTCCAGTTTCAGATAAAAATGTATATATAGTCTAAGTTTTGCATTGTTTTTATAGGATGGCATTGAAATTTTTGTTTCTTAAAATAATAGTGGAAATAAGTATACATTCTACACCATACAATGCTGCATATTACTATAAATTGATAAAAACACAAGAAACTTATATATGACAACTTAGTTAATAAAAGCTCATTTTTTTTAGCTTCAGATAAAATTGATATAATAGTCCCCTAAAATAGTATTTTTCAATTGATAGCTCAATTATATATATATATATATATATATATATATATATATTTATTCCATACTACACTCCGTTACTATAAATTTACTACAGACAACTTTTTAGAATGTTGAATTAGTTAATTGATGAAAACAAGTACGAGAATCTTCTTCCAATTTTTGATATCTCCAGAATCAGCAAAATAATGTAAGTTTTGTATTGTTTTTATAAGATGGCATTGAAATTTTCGTTTTTTTGAAATAATTGTTGCAATATATATACATTCTATACCATACAATGTTGTACGTTACTATAAATTTTTAAAAAACTGTATATATGTTAATTTAATTCATGAAGCTATTTTTTTCAGTTTCAGATAAAATTGATACAATAGTCACGAGAATTTAGAAAATAGTAATCGTTTTATATAAAAAGTGATGATATCGTAAGAAATTTTATAATAAAAGAAATTTAATTTCATTAAAATTTAAGAACATTTAATGTAATTAAGTTATTAAATATAAGGATTGAGTGACATAACATATTTAACATAGATTTATAAATCAAACTTATGGGTCTGATTAAACTTGAAATTTTCCTAATAACAGCGTCCTAATAAAATATGAGAATTTAGAGGACAATGCTACGTAACGCTTCTTTTTTGGTACTATAAACTACCAAAATGATATGTCAGTATTAGTAAATGAAAAACTAATTAATTTAATATATATATATATATATATATATATATATGTGTGTGTGTGTGTGTGTTCTTAACTTTAAAATTCATCTTAATAATGATGTCAAAGTACTAATCCAAGTATTTTCAACCAGAAACATCAAAAGTTTTCAACTTCATTGTTACATACGTGTACATACGTGAACTTTGTTTAGACATATAAGGTTCATGTACTTAAATATTTAGAGAAAATTATATATATATATATATATATATATATATATATATATATATATATATATATAAATGTGACAGGTGAAAGAATATATATGGCGTTTCTGCCAGTTCCATTTAACTTCTAAACTACATAAAATCTTTATTATAACTCTGGGATGATAAAAGCAGAATTTCTGGCCATAACTGACATCTGGCAGTAAAAATATCTCGACGCGCCGGAAAGTTATGTGATTCCTGGAACCAAGCTGCCACTGTGTCTGAAAAGCAGCGGACTTTACAACTCCACTAGATAATGCACTAACGTATGTGTGGGTAATTTATATTACTTCACATGATAATGCGAGTGTGTCCGAACCGATTTTTTTTCTGGAAAAAGAATAACCTTTCCTATTTCTCTCTAAACTAATAATTTTCCTCGGTTTGCCGTACATTTGCCAGTGCAGAAGTTTGGATAATCGTGTTAATAATTCATGTTGCGCAAAATTAATCTCCCTATTCAACTACTCCAACGTTAGAGCTGTTCATAAACTGTACCAACAATTGTAGTTTTACTTCTGGAATGAATGTAATCTGATATGCATATTATGAAAATTAATCGGGGTTTTATGGCAAAAGTACAACATAATGTGAAATAGAGTAGACTCGTGCTACCCAGGTGAATTGTTTGAAATTTTAATTTGGTAATTTGCTTATGATATGTACAAAATTTAGGTACTTCATGCTATGTGAAGCCTTTAGCGAAAACGTACTAGTTCTCGAGACGCCGAAAGAAAGTGAAAAAACTTTAAGAATTAAGAAAACAAATATTTTTTAATGTAAAGATTGTTATTAGTGTTTTAAAATATATATCAAGTTGCCAACTGAGTAAATTAAAATTTTTGTTAGAAAATCAAAAACATTTTTCCATATAACTATCTAGCTTTATGTAGCTGTAAAGCATTGTCAATTATAATCGATGACTTTCTGTCTCACTAGCAGCATCATAATACCACTTTTATGAAACTTCTTCAAGGAGTTTTGTAAAAATCGAAATAAAAAGTAATCAGAAGGTGCAAGATCAAACCTATATATCGTGGATGTGACAGAACATTCCCATCAAGCTCCAATTATTTTTACCGAGTGGCCAAATCAAAAGTCGAAAATGGAATAAAATCAGGCGTTGTTTATTTTTTGTTAGTTGTTCAATATAGATATCAAAATTGATCGTTCGTTAGAATCGTAAGAATAATAGTAAATAATTCTTTTATAATGTATGACCAAAGTATCTTATTGAGTAAGAAAATCACCAAAATAAAAATTCGCAAACCAATTTTGACTCCATCAAAATTCCATCTTAACATCAAATTATGATAAAAATTTCCGATTTCATTTTTTATCTTGCCACGAATGCCAAACTAAATACTAAAATTATGAGGTATAAGCTATTTAGTTATTTGTTTTATATAAATACACAAACTTGTATATTCTATAAATATATTGCACAAATTCCGCATTCAAGATTTAACTTGCATAATAGGACTTTAAGTACGAACCAACTACTTATTCTTTTGTGACATTTTTCTCGTATTAAAACTCGAGTACAAAAGTTTATGTAAGAATAGGCTCACGATTTTGAATAAATCGAGTATAATTATGTAAATACGGAAGTTCAGAAACTACATACGTCTTGTTGTATTATGCAACTTTGACATACTTATTACATCCTCGTTTATTTCACTACATATGCGACCGCTTTGCAAAACTTTTTTGTAGAGTAATTGGATTTGAGTTATGGCAACGCTTCTAAATAAATAAATGCACCCAAAGCAAAACATGTGAGACGTGTCTTCTACGAATGTCATTTGCATATCACTTTTTATGCAAAAACATGAATTCATAAATGTAAATATTTTAATTAGTTCATTGAAGAATGAGGCATGTACTAGCCCTATTTAGACTTGCCACATAAATTATAATTATTAATCTATAAATAAGCAATATTTTAAATAAAAATCATATAGTGATACATGAAATGACATAACACTCAAGCTTTGTTAACGTTTTACTGAAGTTATGGGAGAAACATTTAAATCTCAATTTATTTTCATTTTTTGAACATTAGATCTCTAACATAATTTAATGAGTTGTATATTTGAGATCCAGTCTTTTATTAATACTGGTCGACTAAATAATTTTGATAACATAATAGTTCGTATGTAGTTTATAATCAGAGACACAAAACCCAATTTGGCACTCAAACGATTTTCTACAAGAGTACACATGTATGATTCAATTCACGTATGAATGCCTCAGAATGTTTGAGAACAACGATTAGAACTAAATATAAACTGCTAGTTAAGATCAGATTAAATTTATATCTACCTCTAAAATAAAAATAGCAATAGTATCCTATAAAATGTAAGACTAATTATATTTACAACTTGTTTACAAGTTCAATATTATTAAATGTAAAATGGATGATACCTGTGATTCAAACACGTGGCTCAACAAACTTCGACAAAAACAATATTTATGCAAAGTTCAAGGATAACGTATGTTATCGGCATGACTTGTCGATTGTTGGTGACACTCGTCATCGATGTGATCCAATTTGCACAAATTACAGGTATGGTGTGCACACCTACTCCAATTTCATGCGTAGGCATTCACGTGCCTAGAGTGAGCTTAAAGCTCGCCCGCTGAGCTTTGAATTATGAACCTATCTGACTGCGTTCGATGAGCTTTGTTTGCAGTTGCAAGCTTTTGTACTTATATATATATATATATATATATATATATATATATATATATATATATATATATATATATATGAAACTGTTCATTAAATGAAGGGCTCAGAATTGACCTCATATCATGAGTCACATGATTTTTTTGGAGGGAAGGACAGGTAGTTTAGATTAGAAAGGAATAATTCTGTTGACATGTTTTAAACTCGAGATGGCAGTTGTATTAATATCGAAACATGGAAATATTCATTGTGGCATCACCATTTCTTTCCCGGGCAAAAAAGGTACCTTTCAAATACTACAAAATATAAATGAAAAGATCTAGGCAATTAGTCGAGCTATGTGATGAATAAAACACATGAGAGATGGCGAAGAAAT
Organism: Ctenocephalides felis; assembly: GCF_003426905.1. Taxonomy (NCBI): domain Eukaryota; kingdom Metazoa; phylum Arthropoda; class Insecta; order Siphonaptera; family Pulicidae; genus Ctenocephalides; species Ctenocephalides felis. The sequence goes on from NW_020537324.1 coordinate 8,140,166, forward strand.
ACCATGTTAATTCCTTATTGAATTTAGGAAGGAATTCATGTAAGTATTTAAGGAATATATAATGCTTCTATGGTTACCAGTCAAAATGAATATTAAACCTCCGTTGCTCGGAGTGGTCTGGCTAGACTTTTTTCGACTTCAATTTAAAAAAAAATAATTTTTAGTGATCCTATCGACTTGAAATTCCTAGACTTTTCCTAAAATTTCATTAGCTATTGATCAATGAAAATATCAGGACAAAAAATGTGTGGTCCAGCCAGACTACTCAGACCGTTCGAAAGAAAATAAATATCTGACCGGCGGAGGGTTAAGGATAATTGAATTAACATTGAATTCCTTTGCTATCGACATGTATTTAGATGAGACACATGTATGTGTTCCTGAGCTTTTTTGAGTGAAATACCTGCGGGTAGAAAAACTTGCATCATGAATTATAGCAAATGATATAATTTGTAATCTATATACTGAAATAAATTTTTGTGTCTGTCTGTCTGTGCTTCTCAGCTCTAACAACTGTTATCGCCAAATGCAAATATGAGTTCTTCGACAAATTTGATGATTTGCATAAAACGCATATATGCGGCTGAGCTTTGAATTCTCAAAAGGTTAAAATATATAATAGTTGCTCAGTATCTCCCTTCAATAATACTTCATCACATCTCATTTTTCCTATATGAAAACTGCTATTAAGGATGGAGATGGTTGTAAAACGTTTTGCTAATAGATACAAGTTTTGGATGACGTCACGGCCATGTTACTTGCCCACTGGGAATCATTTATTAGCTTATCACACATGTTTTCAAAACATATAGAAATTTGTCCTGGTGGTATTATCAATCGTGGTAAGCCTTTTGTTGTATTGAAACTGATATTTGATTTAACCTGGATGAATAGAATTCTTTTTGATTGGTGTAGTTTGTTTTTGAATAACCAGTATGGTTTGGAATGACCAATTTGGTTTTGGAGAATGTCCAATATGGTGTCGTATTGCATTTCTAAATGCAGCACATTATGATAATTTCATAGCATTTGATATTTTTAAATGTGAAGATTTTTGAAATATCTTCAAAAGTTATGAAAACAGCTGATCAAATAACTTCCTGCTGCTCTTGGGTTTCTATGCAAAAGTTACTACACATAATGGAAAAATGGATATATGCAGGAATTAATTGAAGGGTAACAAATAGAAGCATTAGAATGATCTCTTTTAATCATTTACAAATATGCAAAGCATATTTCCTCACCATATATAATTGTATAGGTAGGGGCAGAGCTTCGCCACAAGGAGTTTCAAAAACATAGCCTTGGTTTTTATTGAAGCTGTGCCCACCTTACCGTGCGTCTCGCAAAAAATGTCTTCGATGACCCCATAAAGGCCATCGAAGATGAGGCAAATTTTCATTTTTAATTTGAACTAACATACCATTTTCAACTGGGAGAGAAAGGGTGCTCCATTTTTGGCGAGATTGTAAGTCACTTAAATATTCAAAGTGCCATCTTTTTCAAAACGATTGTATTATTTTATCAATTAATTGTTTTCAAGTGAATAAATCAATTTGCAGCATGTCTTTTGCTGGAAGAATTTTTAAGGATGTCACATTGAGGAAATGAGCTGGTGTAAGAGGTTGAGGATTAGGATCTAAACTCATTTAACACAATCTTTTAGGAAACTTTCATACAAAATTATCGTTTGCCATTATATTATCGAAATAAAACATATGACATATGACATTTAATCAATAGGAAGAGTTCCACGATTGTCTGCTACGCTCGTTTAGGAAGTGACGTCAGAGTTCCTTCTATCTTTATTCACATTATACAATGGAAAACAAATGAGTACTAGCAGTTCATGTAGTATAAGGATTTACAGTACAGTAAAATCCGCTTAGTATGACGCCGGATATATTGACGTAATCGTACTATAAAGTTTGGTTTTCATATAAAATTCCTTAAAAAATCGTATTTTGATCAAAAATATTTTTCGACTAGTGTTGAAACTTTTTGTATTCACAAAATTATAACATGTCCAATTAATACCTTAAAATCTAGTTCAAAAACTTTAAACACCATTACAAGCATCCCATTTAGACATAGGTACACGTATGTAAATTGAGCACATGTCCGTGATGCATTACAGGTGGGAATCCCTTGTATGCGAATACGTTCATCGGTGCGTGCCGACTGCGTGAAAGCAATAAACTCTCCATTACCTGCAAGTACTTTATACATAGCACGAACTTTTGGAATAGCCGCATAGTTTTTGAACCACCACCGGCAACTGGATGTTCTACGAAACTTTATTAATTTTGTATGCATCAAATACTCTCAACAATAATAATTGTAAACGATTTTGAACAATTCAATATCTGTACGAAATGCATTTGAGGTTTGTACAATTGTCTATAGTTGAACTGAATTAAATTCATTATTGAGGAATGTTTAATATTAAAATGTCTTTGCAGCAAAAATGAAATGAAACAGATTACATTACATCGAAAACTAAATTAATTAAATTTTATAGAAATTTAAGTAAAACAATAATATTGCCATCAATATTATTGCCATCAATAATATTGCAAGTTTGTACATCTAGACGCAGAACATATTTACTCCTTTCTCAAAAAAAAAATCGATCCAAAAAGTGTAAAGTTTGGGAAACGACGAATTCAACTTTCGTATAATCCCAATTTACCGTTAATAATATTTTCAATCAATATTAATATTCCTTCAATATCACTCACTTTTGAAGTATCAGATTACAATTAATGAGCAGCATTCATCTTCACTCAATTCAAAGAAATTTTCCAAAACAAACATGTGATTCCAGTTGTTACTATGATACATATATCAAATGAAGGAGGAATAAATTTAGTTAAAGCAAGCGTAAATTGTATGTAAATATTCCCGTTCATTTCTTGTGTTATAATTCTCTTAAACAATCTTAGTTTATTTACTTAAATACTGACATCGAATACGTAAGTCTGAGCAAACGTACTTAATTCTGTAGTAGAAGCAAAATACTCGAATATTATGCAGAGTATTTAAAATGGTTAAAAAATTTATCAAAAGAAACTGTCATATTTACTTAAAATGAATTATATGATACAACCAATTCAAATTAAACAAAAATAGTACATAAAATTACTATATTATTTTATATTAATATTTATTTATAGATCTAATACTATCTTTGCAATAGAAAATATATTGATCTAGTTTTGATCATTTGTCTATTATTAGTAGTAATATGTATCAAATTTCAACGTGTCAAAGTTTATTAAAAATTGCAATGATTGTATGTTATTAATTAATATCAATTACTATTATGAAATTGTATATTAAAATTATTGTAATTGAAGTATTTAAATAAAAATCATATATGAACAATATAGAATCGATCATACAATACGCACAGTTGTTTTTTTTTATGACTTTCATAAAACATTAATACCGTATGCTAGGTTTATATTTTATCAACAAACTAACGTTTAAACATGTCTATAATGAAATGTTTAATAAAGTAAAATATTAAAGGTAATTGAAATTTGTTACTCATCAACGTCATTTCCAATCGAGTTTGCATCCAAGTTTTTTTCTCAACTTGTTTTTCCGCCTGACAACGAATTTTATCCAAACAAAATTCCCATTTCTAAACAAACAGAATCTTATAAACTTCATTTTATTTTATTTATATAGAATAAAAGAATCCAACAACTGGCGCGGTTGTCCTTTTTTAATATTTAATCATGGTTCGTGTACTGAGAGCATATCGTCGGTGGCACACAGAGAATAATCTCAAACGAACCGCGAAGTAGATCAAAGAATTTTATTTCGCCGACCGTTCTGAAATGGTTTCTCTTTCAAAACTGTAGTGTGATGACGAATACGAAATTTTTAAAGGAAAGGGTCAAATACTTCACGTACAGAAATAAATGAGTTTGACGTGGCTTTCGGCAAATGCTCAAGTAAATCAAACCGTTTTGCATTCACATACAGAAGACGAGGGTACGGAATCTGAAATGAAATCTCAGCAATGGAAACACAATGATCTTCATTTTAAATAACACATGACGTTTGACGAGTATTGATGGGACAGATATAATTTTATTAATACATTTAAAATAATATAGAATGTTATTTTAATATCAGTTGTTGGAACGATCGATGACACCAATATATGTGGAGATCCCACCCGCTGCCACCATATTTTGTTGAAACAATGGGATCTATAGAATTTTAATCAGATGTTCCAAGTTTTGAAACTGACATCGGTTTGCACTTGTAAATATAGATCGTGATACGTTTCTAAGCAAAAATAACTCAAATAAGATCGTAGCTGTCTTCTATTCCTTCTCAAGAAGTGAAATTAAGCTATTTCTTAGATAACAAGGACAATCAATAGACAACTGTCAATCTACTAATGATGTCGTTCTCAATAAAATTAACATGTAATAGTTATTATTTAATATAACAAAACCATAATATCGATATGAGGTAAATCAATAACAGATATATCAATTATTACTTCAAATTTTGAACAAAACCAGAATGTATATCTATATGAAGTGCATCAACAACAGATATTTCAATTATGGATTTAACATTTACGAGTAAATAAAAAATTACACGTGCTGAACAAGCATGTAAAGCAAGTCTAAATTTGAGATTCTTTAATTCCAGTATTAATCTAAGTCGCTCGCTCCCGCTTATTACGCAAATACTAATACTTCGAGTTCAAACGAGGCTTGATCAAAAGATGAAAAATGCCCTGTAATGTGTTTTTCGCCAAAAGTACGCATTCTAAAAATGTGCCTAAAAATATTTATTCAGCAAAATAAACGATGACTTCATCATGAGCGTCGTTGAATATACTGAAAATGCTCGACACAAATTAAAAAAATGACGAGATCTCACTCTGTTGAAAAACAGCACTGATGTTGAGTAATGTCAGATTTTAATAAGGAATGGAAATGGAAGATGCAATAATTATAGTAATTAATACTAGTGGCTATTGCAATATATGAAAGTTTTAGAAGTTATGAACTAAATATTCATTAATATTATATATATATATATATATATATATCTATTCATATAAGAAATATTTGAAAATTTTTTCAAATAAATAAGAATTAATGCGGTGCTATTTGAAATTTTATACAGATCTAGTAGATGTAAATCATTTAAGTCAAATTCAAGTAAATATACGAGTTTAAGAAAATGATAATATAATTATTTTTTGTTACGGATTAAGTTCTATATTCAAATTTAGCCTCAATGTAAGAAAAATTAAAATCAAACAAATATTATATTTTTTATGATACGATAACACGTTAGTAAGTAATAATGGTGCATTAAAGGATTGTAAAAACCTTATATGGATGATTTTCGATTTATAAATGTAATACATCCAATATTATATATTTAGTACAAATTGTTTTGTTAGCAGTAGCTGGCAATTTTATTTTTAAATTTAATGACTCGAATTGAGCTGATGTTTACCAAAAACCTTCCGTGATTCAAAATTCGTTTCCGCATATACGTACGCACATACACACATACATACATTAAATTTTTTCTAACTTATGCAAAAACGTTTCATCAGAAAAGGCCTTAAAACATAAAGATTTGCAAACATTTTCAATTTCTATTTTTTATCCAGCGAGAAGTTATTTTATATAAACCTATAATATTGATCGATCTTAATTGTGATCCCATTTATGAAAATAATTTTAATTATGTAATAATATGAATGAAGTCAATAAAAAAACAATGAAACACTTGGCTTCAAAATAAGTAAGAGTTAAGTAAAATTTGGTAATATTTTCTGATGAAAGTGGTTGATAATTAGCGGATGAATAAATCCAATAATCAGCTATTCACAATTTTTAACTATACGAACAAAAATTATAAATATAGATGCAAAATAAATAATTCCAAACTGCATTTATACCATTTATGATTTTAAAATCTTTATATATAAAATACCATTCAATTTTGACTACTAAATAAATTGTAACGCTCAAAGTCAATGCATATTCGTGCAATAGGTGATTCCAAAAAAATCGTCAAATTATTCATAGCCAATTCGCTGTTCAAACACCCCGGGGCATCCGAATTAAATTACACCTTCGATCGCAGTGCCTCGCGCGTGTTAAGTGTGCGTATGACACGTTACATTGATTACACGGAGGAGTAATATGTCATTGATACGTCACTGTAACAATATAGCTAATAATGTCGTCGTGCAATTCATGTTTCGTAGGCAGAGAAGGCAGGTTGAATCGTGCACACGATATAATATTCAGAGCAAATATAGGCGAGGAGCCGCCGAATGAATAAAAAACTTTCTTGAGGGTCGTAAATCGTTTTAAAATATTGTATGGTGCGCTAGATGGAATTTCTTATATGATTCAATCGAAGTGTCTTGTAACTCACCATGATTAAATATCATTTGTAAGAGTTTTTTGAGAGAATCATTCTACTTATACATTCATGTACAAATACATTTTTGCGTTGGTGTCATAATAACATTATTTGTTTGTAGTTTTCAATTGTATATATATATATTATATATATATATAATATATATATAGGCTAGGGTAATGCTACAATTTCAGTTTTTTTTATTTATTCTAATAAATAAGCAAAACTAATTTTTCAACCATTTTTTGCGCATTTTTACTCATGAAATCTTTAAGCAATTATAACTTTTAAACGACTCATCATAGAATATTGATGTTTTCAGGTGAAATATTCTAAATCAAGAGTTCTTTAACCTAGTATGAAATTTTATGAAATATCTCTTACCGTTCGCGAGATATACCCCAAAAACAGTTTCAAATTTTCAAGTTTGAAACAGTTAAACGCCTATATCTCGGAAAATATTAAGCATAGGGTCATGATGTATATTAATGAAATATGCGCATTTAAAATATGTATCTGCAGGTGCAAACTTTTTATGATAGCTCTAACCGTTCGCTAAAAATATTCGCTAAAAACCAATCGCTCCTTTTCACAAATTAAAAATGCGTTTTTCTCGAAAACTATTTGAAGTGCGATCGAAATTTTTTAATACAATATGTGACCATAGGGTCATGCTATAATTTCAGTTTTTTATAGCCTTACGTATGCCTATACGTTACATCCTATATTATACACATATACCACACGCTAAATTCCATCTTACACTCTAAATGCCTACATTATATACCTACACGCCTATATCTATTACTAACCTATACCCTATATAATTTCCCTTACACGCTATATTATACCTTACCGGGAATCGAACCCGGGCCTGCCTACACGCCTATATCTATTACTAACCTATACCTTATATAATTTCCCTTACACGCTATATTATACCTTACCGGGAATCGAACCCGGGTCTGCCGCGTGGCAGGCCTACGACCTTATCCACTAGACCACCGCAACGCCTACGATCAATCGTGTTTTTCCCCCGCGCGCCACCTAGTATTAATACCTAATTATTAGAAAATGAACCGCGGAACAACAGTGCGTCTCATATTATATTATTAGTGGGGGACCCGATAGGGTAGTGGTTAAGGTGCGCGACCCCACGCGGAAGTCCCGGTTCAAATCCCGTGTAGACATAGATAGGTAGAGATAATACATAGGGCGTAAGGTAAACCTATATAATATAGGTGTAGTAGAAAGTAAGATTTATAAGTAGTAAAGGGGTATGTAGGTATATAATGGTATAACGGTATAGTTATTTCACACGGTATGATAGATATAGATATCTATCTATGATATACATAATATAGTATAGTATGATAGGTAATAGACTAACTATCATATTATTAGGTTAAGACTTATAGCGTATTGTAATAAATCTTGAGTACCTTTATATCATAATAAATAATTGTAGGTGTTAATGAATACAATTAATACCAGAATAAATATAATATGGTTATTGATGGATATAAATATGCACTCAATGACTCCCTCAAACTCGTATAATTTAATATATAGACTATCTGTATATAATAGAGTTAATTATATAAGAAATCAATATATTAGTTTTTGTGAGTTCTTATAGAATATATCAAATGCCCTTTAAACTTCTGAAATCGGTGCAGACACTTTTGAAAAAACGTGTTGGAAATGTCAATAGCAGTTTAAAAATCATTCTCATCCTCTGGCGAAAAAAATCTCTTCTTCAAAAAATAAGAAAATATTTATAAAATTTATTTGAAAATTTAATATTCTCGAACATTTCGTTACGGTACGGGAAGTTCCAGCAATTTGCTTAAGGCACGATCCATACATCCCACTAGTTACTTTTAGTTTCGATTCTTACAAATACCTTTAAAAAAATACAATAATGATGGTGCCAAATATACCTGACTCAGTTTTTGCTAATA
>NW_020537324.1:8149555-8196688 GCF_003426905.1 Ctenocephalides felis
TTTTAGGAAACTTTCATACAAAATTATCGTTTGCCATTATATTATCGAAATAAAACATATGACATATGACATTTAATCAATAGGAAGAGTTCCACGATTGTCTGCTACGCTCGTTTAGGAAGTGACGTCAGAGTCCTTCTATCTTTATTCACATTATACAATGGAAAACAATGAGTACTAGCAGTTCATGTAGTATAAGGATTTACAGTACAGTAAAATCCGCTTAGTATGACGCCGGATATATTGACGTAATCGTACTATAAAGTTTGGTTTTCATATAAAATTCCTTAAAAAAATCGTATTTTGATCAAAAATATTTTTCGACTAGTGTTGAAACTTTTTGTATTCACAAAATTATAACATGTCCAATTAATACCTTAAAATCTAGTTCAAAAACTTTAAACACCATTACAAGCATCCCATTTAGACATAGGTACACGTATGTAAATTGAGCACATGTCCGTGATGCATTACAGGTGGGAATCCCTTGTATGCGAATACGTTCATCGGTGCGTGCCGACTGCGTGAAAGCAATAAACTCTCCATTACCTGCAAGTACTTTATACATAGCACGAACTTTTGGAATAGCCGCATAGTTTTTGAACCACCACCGGCAACTGGATGTTCTACGAAACTTTATTAATTTTGTATGCATCAAATACTCTCAACAATAATAATTGTAAACGATTTTGAACAATTCAATATCTGTACGAAATGCATTTGAGGTTGTACAATTGTCTATAGTTGAACTGAATTAAATTCATTATTGAGGAATGTTTAATATTAAAATGTCTTTGCAGCAAAAATGAAATGAAACAGATTACATTACATCGAAAACTAAATTAATTAAATTTTATAGAAATTTAAGTAAAACAATAATATTGCCATCAATATTATTGCCATCAATAATATTGCAAGTTTGTACATCTAGACGCAGAACATATTTACTCCTTTCTCAAAAAAAAAATCGATCCAAAAAGTGTAAAGTTTGGGAAACGACGAATTCAACTTTCGTATAATCCCAATTACCGTTAATAATATTTTCAATCAATATTAATATTCCTTCAATATCACTCACTTTTGAAGTATCAGATTACAATTAATGAGCAGCATTCATCTTCACTCAATTCAAAGAAATTTTCCAAAACAAACATGTGATTCCAGTTGTTACTATGATACATATATCAAATGAAGGAGGAATAAATTTAGTTAAGCAAGCGTAAATTGTATGTAAATATTCCCGTTCATTTCTTGTGTTATAATTCTCTTAAACAATCTTAGTTTATTTACTTAAATACTGACATCGAATACGTAAGTCTGAGCAAACGTACTTAATTCTGTAGTAGAAGCAAAATACTCGAATATTATGCAGAGTATTTAAAATGGTTAAAAAATTTATCAAAAGAAACTGTCATATTTACTTAAAATGAATTATATGATACAACCAATTCAAATTAAACAAAAATAGTACATAAAATTACTATATTATTTTATATTAATATTTATTTATAGATCTAATACTATCTTTGCAATAGAAAATATATTGATCTAGTTTTGATCATTTGTCTATTATTAGTAGTAATATGTATCAAATTTCAACGTGTCAAAGTTTATTAAAAATTGCAATGATTGTATGTTATTAATTAATATCAATTACTATTATGAAATTGTATATTAAAATTATTGTAATTGAAGTATTTAAATAAAAATCATATATGAACAATATAGAATCGATCATACAATACGCACAGTTGTTTTTTTTTATGACTTTCATAAAACATTAATACCGTATGCTAGGTTTATATTTTATCAACAAACTAACGTTTTAAACATGTCTATAATGAAATGTTTAATAAAGTAAAATATTAAAGGTAATTGAAATTTGTTACTCATCAACGTCATTTCCAATCGAGTTTGCATCCAAGTTTTTTTCTCAACTTGTTTTTCCGCCTGACAACGAATTTTATCCAAACAAAATTCCCATTTCTAAACAAACAGAATCTTATAAACTTCATTTTATTTTATTTATATAGAATAAAAGAATCCAACAACTGGCGCGGTTGTCCTTTTTTAATATTTAATCATGGTTCGTGTACTGAGAGCATATCGTCGGTGGCACACAGAGAATAATCTCAAACGAACCGCGAAGTAGATCAAAGAATTTTATTTCGCCGACCGTTCTGAAATGGTTTCTCTTTCAAAACTGTAGTGTGATGACGAATACGAAATTTTTAAAGGAAAGGGTCAAATACTTCACGTACAGAAATAAATGAGTTTGACGTGGCTTTCGGCAAATGCTCAAGTAAATCAAACCGTTTTGCATTCACATACAGAAGACGAGGGTACGGAATCTGAAATGAAATCTCAGCAATGGAAACACAATGATCTTCATTTTAAATAACACATGACGTTTGACGAGTATTGATGGGACAGATATAATTTTATTAATACATTTAAAATAATATAGAATGTTATTTTAATATCAGTTGTTGGAACGATCGATGACACCAATATATGTGGAGATCCCACCCGCTGCCACCATATTTTGTTGAAACAATGGGATCTATAGAATTTTAATCAGATGTTCCAAGTTTTGAAACTGACATCGGTTTGCACTTGTAAATATAGATCGTGATACGTTTCTAAGCAAAAATAACTCAAATAAGATCGTAGCTGTCTTCTATTCCTTCTCAAGAAGTGAAATTAAGCTATTTCTTAGATAACAAGGACAATCAATAGACAACTGTCAATCTACTAATGATGTCGTTCTCAATAAAATTAACATGTAATAGTTATTATTTAATATAACAAAACCATAATATCGATATGAGGTAAATCAATAACAGATATATCAATTATTACTTCAAATTTTGAACAAAACCAGAATGTATATCTATATGAAGTGCATCAACAACAGATATTTCAATTATGGATTTAACATTTACGAGTAAATAAAAAATTACACGTGCTGAACAAGCATGTAAAGCAAGTCTAAATTTGAGATTCTTTAATTCCAGTATTAATCTAAGTCGCTCGCTCCCGCTTATTACGCAAATACTAATACTTCGAGTTCAAACGAGGCTTGATCAAAAGATGAAAAATGCCCTGTAATGTGTTTTTCGCCAAAAGTACGCATTCTAAAAATGTGCCTAAAAATATTTATTCAGCAAAATAAACGATGACTTCATCATGAGCGTCGTTGAATATACTGAAAATGCTCGACACAAATTAAAAAAATGACGAGATCTCACTCTGTTGAAAAACAGCACTGATGTTGAGTAATGTCAGATTTTAATAAGGAATGGAAATGGAAGATGCAATAATTATAGTAATTAATACTAGTGGCTATTGCAATATATGAAAGTTTTAGAAGTTATGAACTAAATATTCATTAATATTATATATATATATATATATATATATCTATTCATATAAGAAATATTTGAAAATTTTTTCAAATAAATAAGAATTAATGCGGTGCTATTTGAAATTTTATACAGATCTAGTAGATGTAAATCATTTAAGTCAAATTCAAGTAAATATACGAGTTTAAGAAAATGATAATATTAATTATTTTTTGTTACGGATTAAGTTCTATATTCAAATTTAGCCTCAATGTAAGAAAAATTAAAATCAAACAAATATTATATTTTTTATGATACGATAACACGTTAGTAAGTAATAATGGTGCATTAAAGGATTGTAAAAACCTTATATGGATGATTTTCGATTTATAAATGTAATACATCCAATATTATATATTTAGTACAAATTGTTTTGTTAGCAGTAGCTGGCAATTTTATTTTTAAATTTAATGACTCGAATTGAGCTGATGTTTACCAAAAACCTTCCGTGATTCAAAATTCGTTTCCGCATATACGTACGCACATACACACATACATACATTAAATTTTTTCTAACTTATGCAAAAACGTTTCATCAGAAAAGGCCTTAAAACATAAAGATTTGCAAACATTTTCAATTTCTATTTTTTATCCAGCGAGAAGTTATTTTATATAAACCTATAATATTGATCGATCTTAATTGTGATCCCATTTATGAAAAATAATTTTAATTATGTAATAATATGAATGAAGTCAATAAAAAAAACAATGAAACACTTGGCTTCAAAATAAGTAAGAGTTAAGTAAAATTTGGTAATATTTTCTGATGAAAGTGGTTGATAATTAGCGGATGAATAAATCCAATAATCAGCTATTCACAATTTTTAACTATACGAACAAAAATTATAAATATAGATGCAAAATAAATAATTCCAAACTGCATTTATACCATTTATGATTTTAAAATCTTTATATATAAAATACCATTCAATTTTGACTACTAAATAAATTGTAACGCTCAAAGTCAATGCATATTCGTGCAATAGGTGATTCCAAAAAAATCGTCAAATTATTCATAGCCAATTCGCTGTTCAAACACCCCGGGGCATCCGAATTAAATTACACCTTCGATCGCAGTGCCTCGCGCGTGTTAAGTGTGCGTATGACACGTTACATTGATTACACGGAGTAATATGTCATTGATACGTCACTGTAACAATATAGCTAATAATGTCGTCGTGCAATTCATGTTTCGTAGGCAGAGAAGGCAGGTTGAATCGTGCACACGATATAATATTCAGAGCAAATATAGGCGAGGAGCCGCCGAATGAATAAAAAACTTTCTTGAGGTCGTAAAATCGTTTTAAAATATTGTATGGTGCGCTAGATGGAATTTCTTATATGTAATTCAATCGAAGTGTCTTGTAACTCACCATGATTAAATATCATTTGTAAGAGTTTTTTGAGAGAATCATTCTACTTATACATTCATGTACAAATACACATTTTTGCGTTGGTGTCATAATAACATTATTTGTTTGTAGTTTTCAATTGTATATATATATATATATATATATATATATATATATAGGCTAGGGTAATGCTACAATTTCAGTTTTTTTTTATTTATTCTAATAAATAAAGCAAAACTAATTTTTCAACCATTTTTTGCGCATTTTTACTCATGAAATCTTTAAGCAATTATAACTTTTAAACGACTCATCATAGAATATTGATGTTTTCAGGTGAAATATTCTAAATCAAGAGTTCTTTAACCTAGTATGAAATTTTATGAAATATCTCTTACCGTTCGCGAGATATACCCCAAAAACAGTTTCAAATTTTCAAGTTTGAAACAGTTAAACGCCTATATCTCGGAAAATATTAAGCATAGGGTCATGATGTATATTAATGAAATATGCGCATTTAAAATATGTATCTGCAGGTGCAAACTTTTTATGATAGCTCTAACCGTTCGCTAAAAATATTCGCTAAAAACCAATCGCTCCTTTTCACAAATTAAAAATGCGTTTTTCTCGAAAACTATTTGAAGTGCGATCGAAATTTTTTAATACAATATGTGACCATAGGGTCATGCTATAATTTCAGTTTTTTATAGCCTTACGTATGCCTATACGTTACATCCTATATTATACACATATACCACACGCTAAATTCCATCTTACACTCTAAATGCCTACATTATATACCTACACGCCTATATCTATTACTAACCTATACCCTATATAATTTCCCTTACACGCTATATTATACCTTACCGGGAATCGAACCCGGGCCTGCCTACACGCCTATATCTATTACTAACCTATACCTTATATAATTTCCCTTACACGCTATATTATACCTTACCGGGAATCGAACCCGGGTCTGCCGCGTGGCAGGCTACGACCTTATCCACTAGACCACCGCAACGCTACGATCAATCGTGTTTTTCCCGCGTGTCGTCGCGCCACCTTAGTATTAATTACCTAATTAATTAGAAAATGAACCGCGGAACAACAGTGCGTCTCATATTATATTATTAGTGGGGGAACCCGATAGGGTAGTGGTTAAGGTGCGCGACCGCCACGCGGAAGTCCCGGGTTCAAATCCCGGTGTAGACAATAGATAGGTAGAGATAATACATAGGGCGTAAGGTAAACCTATATAATATAGGTGTAGTAGAAAGTAAGATTTATAAGTAGTAAAAGGGGTATGTAGGTATATAATAGGTTAATAACGGTATAGTTATTTCACACGGTATGATAGATAATAGATATCTATCTATGATATACAATAATATAGTATAGTATGATAGGTAATAGACTAACTATCATATTATTAGGTTAAGACTTATAGCGTATTGTAATAAATCTTGAGTACCTTTATATCATAATAAATAATTGTAGGTGTTAATGAATACAATTAATACCAGAATAAATATAATTATGGTTATTGATGGATATAAATGTATGCACTCAATGACTCCCTCAAACTCGTATAATTTAATATATAGACTATCTGTATATAATAGAGTTAATTATATAAGAAATCAATATATTAGTTTTGTGAGTTCTTATAGAAATATATCAAATGCCCTTTAAACTTCTGAAATCGGTGCAGACACTTTTGAAAAAACGTGTTGGAAATGTCAATAGCAGTTTAAAAATCATTCTCATCCTCTGGCGAAAAAAATCTCTTCTTCAAAAAATAAGAAAAATATTTATAAAAATTTATTTGAAAATATTTAATATTCCTCGAACATTTCGTTACGGTACGGGAAGTTCCAGCAATTTGCCTTAAGGCACGATGCCATACATCCCACTAGTTACTTTTAGTTTCGATTCTTACAAAATACCTTTAAAAAAATACAATAATGATGGTGCCAAATTATACCTGACTCAGTTTTTGCTAATAAAAACTGGAAGTTTTATAAAAGTAGAATGAAGATCAATGATGATAAAAATTACATATGCACAAGGTTGGGAAAATTCTCAACACTATTTTTTCACTTTTAAGACATAACATTATTGTTAATGACGGGCTGGTGAGTGACTACTTGACTAATAAAATATGTTGCATTGACAAACAATGCATCTATTTTGTGAAAATCATATAAGTATAATAAGAAGATAAGTATAATATAATTATCTGAATCAAGTCTGATGAGACATTTCACCCCAATTTGGTGCCTCTTGGGACAAAGGATTTCGGATATATATTTGAAATTTATATTAGGTTTTAGTTGAAGTTGAAATTGTGTAAAACTCTCATTTAATCTACACTACTTAATATAAGAGACCAGTAACTCATCATAACAACTTTATCCCAAAAATTGGCACCCGGGGCAGTACTTGTACCCTTGTGTAGAAATTTCCGCCGACTCTTCCTCTAACTTAGCCGGTATCGGAAGCGCATATATCCAACCTATAATTCTGTATGTAACCGGATTCTATATTTGAATAATAATAACGGGAGCCTGACTATGGAAGAGCGCGTTATAACGAATGTGCTATCAATTCAATACATGCCGCTGTTGCATTTATTCAAGTGATTATTC
Organism: Ctenocephalides felis; assembly: GCF_003426905.1. NCBI lineage: Eukaryota > Metazoa > Arthropoda > Insecta > Siphonaptera > Pulicidae > Ctenocephalides > Ctenocephalides felis. The sequence continues at coordinate 8,156,960 of NW_020537324.1, forward strand.
TGCGCAAAGGACGCGCGATTGTGTTTACTACAACTCAAATGGCAAGCAGAATTGGAAACTGTTCGATGTTGACATTTAATCTATTCATGGTTTACACAAAGAAACTGTTATGGTATAGTAAGAATCTTGGAATTTTGATACGTTTTTGAAATCCCAGTAAAAAAAAATAACCATAGTATATACTTCACCAATAATTTACCGCGCTAGAGTATTAACCTTTTCTTTTGGTCCTTTTTTTCTTAATATTATCAACGTCAATTCGCTATAGGTATAAAGTTAATTTTGATAAAATAACAGAAATATTGAGAATTAAGATTTTTGAAGCATTATAAAGAATAATTCTCTATCATTATTGAATGAATTTTTCATGGAAAATAAGTTTAATTATGTTGTTAAAAATTTCACTTTTCTTTCATAAATGAAAGTGTATATACTTTTGTGTTATTTAATGCATTTTATCTAGACATGTCAGACTAATAATAAAATTTTGATCATAGGCTAAAATCGTTCTAAAAAGTTAAACGGATTTTAATAAAAAAATTTACATACAAACTAAAATTAAATTAATTATTGAACTTATATTCATTTACACAGAGGACAGTTTGAAAATACATATTGAATAATTATTTTAAAACTATATCAATTCAAATGCAATTGTAATTAATATAAAAAAAAATTCGTATATCCAATTTATCAAGGTTTTATCCTCATAATTCTGTATTTAATTATCATAAATACATTGTTGATAATAAAATATTTCATATGGATAATATTATGCAGATAGTAAGTATAATTTAAATTTATACAAACAACAATAGCATATAAACTGCGGGTTAACTACTTTTTTACGAAAAAATTATTTTATAAAGAAATAAGCAAAATAATATTAGATTTAGGAGTAGAAACAAGTAGAATCCATCCTTCCCTCACATAAGCTGGGTGAAAATGCTATTTTATTTTATGATTTGAAATTATTTTAATTCAAAATGTATTCATATGCGTTTATAATTGATATCAAATAAATATTTTCCGTATACTCAAATTATCAAGGTTTTATCCTCATAATTCTATATTTAATTATCATAAAATACATCGTTGATAATATTTTATGTGAATAATATTATACAAATAGCAAATGTAATTGAAATTTATACCAAAAGCAATGAAATAAATTGTAGGTTAATTACTAATTAAGCCATTTTTGACAAAATAACAAGCAAAACAATATTTAATTTGCAGGTGGAACCAAGAATTTACTCTTCTCACATGAACGAATTGAAAATGCATATCATTTTATTTAAATCAGTATTTTATTTCGATATTCATTCATATGCATTTATAATCGTATCAAATAAATATTTTCCATATTCTACAATAATGATCAAGGTTTTATCCTCATAATTCTGTATTTAATTATCATAAATACATCGTTGATAATATTTCATGTGGAATTATCATTAACCAGATACATAGCATTTATACAATATAAATTCGATTCATTCACATCTTCTATGAACGTTTGTGGAATAAAAGTATATAATACCTATTCGGCGAATGCGTTTGTACATATTTCAATACGTTTGTGAATATTCGCATTGCGTATATCAGCCTATTATCAACCCGTGGTATATTAACCGCGTAGCGAATCCGGCTACAAATTTGAATTATATGATTAAATCGAAACTAATGAAGTGTTCAGTTATGTGGGACAGAACATGTATGTATTTGCTCGAATCATATGCGTTTGCAATGCATATCATTGGATATGCATGAGATCTTAATGATATTACATGGGATACTCATCTACTTACTACAGTAAAGCAGACTTTGAATTATGTGGAACTAGTGATAATATTTTTTTTAAAATAAATTTTTGGCATATTTAATTTTTTAAACAAGTTTCTATGAAAACGTTTTCATCACAAATTACAGTGTGCTTTTTATTGCCCGTAGAGTTGAGAAGTAGAACATTTATTATGCATCATATACGTGCATTATATATGGATTATTATTATATATGGATATGAGCAAAAGAAAATTCTAATTGTTGTATCTTATTTGGGCATGTGTATCTGAAAGTTGCTAAATATCAATTTTAATTTATTCTATGTAAATTTTATGTTCATAGTTTTATTTATTCGTGCCTGCAAAGTTCGATTACATCCTGAATGTAGCTTTATGTATTCATTCGCAATATACAATGTACATCTAATTTTGCAAACTCTATTATACTCAACAATTCAGCATGATACCCAGCTGTACGACTGCACAACACGATAATTATTATATTATGTGTTGATAACCAAAGTCACCGCATTGATTTGACATGTCATTAAATGTTAATGTACAATAGCATGTAATCACCAAGCCGGAATTCGTATCTATTCAAACAACCGATGGAAAACAGTATTAGACCATTTCGCGACGATGTAAGCGACAAGCAATTACAATAATGTTGACGCTTCCTAATCATATAGGATGCGGAGCATTACCAATTTGCATATAAGACATCCCACAGATCCTGTCGCCGTTCACACCGAAACCACCACAAATCTATTATATGATTATATATATATATATATATATATATATATATATATATATATATATATCGATTATCGCCTTATATGCTGCAACACAGATCTCGTCTCTGTTGTTTATTATTTTCCGCAAAACAGAGTGTACTAAAAATCGTTTACGAAGTTAGGCTTATAAGTAATCGCCTTGAACCAGATATTTTTAATGAAGATATATAGATATTATAATAGTTATATACTAATAGTAATATGGATAGTAATTCACAAAAATACGGATGTCGATCGCGATCATGGGTATTCGTGGAATGAGAACGTTATGACCCTTGTTTAAATGTTACGTCATTTTTAATTAGTAATTTTTGGATTTTATCTGATAGTGCTAACTACGGTTATACCATATATGATAATATATGCTGATGGTGATAAAATTATTGTCCAAAATATATAAGTAGTCTAAAATTGAATGTATTTATTGGCTATTATAAAATGACGTGAAAACAATAATAGAATATTTTCTTATATACATATGTTATAATATTTCAGATAAGCAATAATCTTTGTTCATTTTCTCAGAAAAATTATACTGCTATAAATCATAGATACGATATTAAATAATGTATGACAAATCCTATCATTTTCGTAGATGGCACGGTAAAATTTCCTGTAGTTCACACAACGCGCATATCATATCCGTAGTTTTGTAGATCATGAAAATATTTTATTCAAATTTTTTGTCTGCAGCATGAACGTGGATCCCGTATCAGCGCAATGCAGATAGAATATTTTTCGATATGTATCTCGGAATTCTTTTTATAGGGAAAAATCGATGGATTGAATTTTTATGCTTTATGGAATATTGACATGTAGACTTAGTTCAGAATTGCGAATTAAACATATACTTTATCCATAACTGTATAGTTTTAACTGAAATGAATTAAAAAACTATTTTAATACTACACGTAAAATACCAGATTATTAACATCTCGTAGTGTAAGTTATTGTAATCTTTCAAAAATCGAAAATAATCTTTTTTCATTTCTTTACGTTTCACAAGTTTTTGAACATTTAAAAAAACATGCATTTTAGAAAAAATCAATGTATGTATGTATGTATGCATGTGTGTGTATGGATACAATTTTTCATCCCCATTTTCAAGAACACGGATCAACCGATTTGAAATATTCAAAAAGCAATCGATTCCTATTGATAAGGAGACGTGCTAATTAGTTTTTGGCAGAAGTAGGCCCAGCAATTTAGGAGATATGTAGAAAAGAGTGCAGAAAATGCAAATTGAGAGACAACAAAGATTCCAATTCGAATGATTCAAAAAAAAAAACAAAATTCAAAGGCAATTTTTTCCCAAAATTCAAAAAAAATTTTTTTTCAAATAGATAATTCTAACTTTGTAATTTAGATTATATAAATTCTTAAAAATATGAGAAATTCCTTCATTCTAACTCCGCAAGATGCAGTTGTTTATTTGCTTTCCATATAAACAATTTATAAACTCTCATATTTTGTCTCTCAAATACGAATAATAAAAATTACAGTACTTATAATAATCTATTTAAAATCATTTAAATAAATCATTATGGTAAGGAAAGTTCCAGCAATTTGCCTAAGGGGGTATTCTAGTGTAGAGCGATGATTTTTAGGTCATTTTTAAAGTGTCGTAAAAGAAAGCAATGAAGGTTTTTACTATCCAATTTTACCACCTGTTTATTAATATTATTAAAATACAAAACAAAAATAAAAAAATTGAAATTTGTTAAAACTGGCAGCTGATGAAGTGGGTGGTCTTAAAATTGGCACCTCAGTCTTGACATGATTTCAGCCATCAGAAATGCAAAAAATAAAAAGATTATTAATCTACAATGATGTCGCAATCGCTTGAACTAGCGATGAGTAAAAAAATTTTTTTTACAAATTGGCGACTGTTTGAAAAAAAGTCGTTTTTTTACTGTTTTTTTGAGTTTCTCGAATTTTTTAAAAATAGTAAAAATTGGAATTTGGGGATAATTCTATTTTGGGCTATAGACAGGACTATAAACAAGACTCTCTGAACATTTCAAGTGAATCGGTCGAGTAGAACTCAAGGAATCGTGTCAACAGTAATGAAAATGTCTGTTCTGAGAAAAACGTATTTAAAGTTTTGCGTGAAGCCAAACCAGTATGGAGACCGAGTAAGTTAAATGCCTATATCTCCGAAAATAATTCAAATTTTCAAAAACCTTCTCGTACCCATATTCTTAGATAGTTAAACTTTGAAAATATGATATAAAAAAAATCGATTTTTTTGACTACACTAGAATACCCCCTTAAGGCACGATGCCATACACCACTAGTTTAAATGTTGTGGTCCTTCGAATACTTAGTAGGTACTAAATATATTATGGTGTTTGATTAATATTTAGATTTAATGACTATATAAAATTAGTATCTAGACTTGACTATGACAGCAAATCTCAAAATTCTCCTGGGTAATTCATGCACCTTTAAATAAATTTTTAACCAAATAATAACTAGATTTAATTACAAATGGCATACAATGAAATATCCAATTATCCATTATCAGCACATCCCCATATGTTCATTTCGTTGCTGCTCGGCAAACAAATAATTTTCAATATCCCATAATTCTCGTGGGAAGAGTTCAGGGATTATGGAAGAACAATTTGCGACATGTTTCGTTCTATTTTGTTGTCGCCGCGAATTCGGAGAATTGTTCTGCATGTACGACGATGCCGTGCCAACAATGTGGCGAATGCATTTCAGAGGTGTAGACGGCGGCAGGATTCCCGAGAGCACGCAACCGCATAATACAGATTCTCGAATGATTCAGATACGACTGAGCACTTTAAGTAATAAAATTGTATTTTGAACCCAAGTTGGTAAATAAATTATACTATTGTTGGGGATCTGCCACAGAAGAGAATGATGGATTACTGGATTGATTTTATTGAAATCTATTATTGCTGATTTTCAGTACTCAGGAACTCTGTTCGGTAAATAGACTATACTGTTTTTCATTTATAACAGAACCAAAAAAAAAACAAATAATTTAATTGGAGTCAACAAAATTTGTTAATTTTGCGCATTTTATGTAATTAAATGAATTATACTCTTTCTGGTATACAGAACAGAATAAATGACAAAGCTATTTATTCCAGCCAATGCTGACCAATGGTATAGAGTTTTGGGTTGGATTTTTTTAATGTGCTCCGATTTGCATGAAATTTTGTAAACACTCATCTTACCCTTAAGTTCAAAAGTGAAAACAATTCGCACGCCGTCGGCAACCCCAGGGGTTAATGCCACCTCTACACCCCCCCAACGTCCTTTTAATGAACTATGAGCAATTTTACCGCAAAAAAATGTGTTCAAAAATAAAGTGTAAAATTGTGTAATGTGTTCTAATACATTTTCCCTATAATAAATTTATTTTCAATCCCCTGAAAACTTTACAACCCACAGAAAAAAACAATGTTTAAGAAACACCCAAAAAATAAATTTTAGTATGACAAAAACTTTCAAGTAAAAAGTAAACATTTTATCGTCACTATCTTAATTATCGAAATTTAAACCTTTTTCAACCTTTAAACACACAATTCCTTGATTTTTTTTTAACTTTTCTCTCCATTTACTGAACTAATTAGGTTGGTAATTAGTGCGACTTTCACTCTTATATGGTTTCAACTGATTTTTTAAGTTTGCTAACGTAGTTCAAATATAAAATAAGGTTTGCTATTATCCTATAGTATGACTGGTGTTATCTGAGTACAAAAACATCGATTCATCTGTAAAAGAGTGTACGTTTTGTTTCACGATCGTTGAAAGATGAAAAATAAAAGCGAAAATTTTTGTTAAATTATTGGTCATAAAGTCTTAAAAAACGGCAGTATCAAAATTGATTTCCCAAATTTCGTTTTAGTAATTTTCTACTCAAAGATAATTTTTTTTTTGAAAATTGCTTTAGGAGCTCCAAAATATGTTCCCAAATGGTTGATTCATGTCGACACGAATACACATACCATAAATAAAGTAATAACAATGTCCCTTTTCGGCCGACTATTGTAAATTCATCAAATTTATTGAATGTCCTTTACAGGACAGTTGTAAATAAAAGAGATAATGAAAAAAAGATAAAAAACGTTCTAGTCGTCCAATTAATGATTAAAAAGAAATTGCCTACTTTGTACTGTTATCTCTAACCGAAGAATTAAGTTTAATGTCTACATCAAAAACTGATAAAATTAAACAATGCAGTTTAAAAAAATCGGCCTAATCGGCAAATCGAAACGGTGATTCATTCGATTATTGACATTACATATATATGACTCATCAAAAATATGACTGGAGCTTGGTTGGGATGTTTGGCTACGTCTGCCATCCTGACCTAACACCATCTGATTGCTTTTAGTTTCGATCATTACAAAACCACTTGACTTAAAAAAAAAGAAGAATGACGATAGTGCCAAATTCTACTTGATATGGTTTTTTGCTAATGAAAACTGTAAGTTTTATGAGACAGGGATGATGCGTTTCAGAATTGATCTACAAAGCCTACGATTCCTCGGTGTTCAAGATACTTTCGTAAAAAAATCCAATCAAAATTCTTCACCAAGTGAGAGCTGTAACTGTAAACTAATCAGAAAAAAATAGTACAACCACTGAGTTGCCGGATAATAATGCTTAGTTATATGAAATTAACAGCTTATAGAACAATATAGAATAAAGATTAATTCTGTTTGTAGTTCAAAATAGATAAAAAAAAATGTGCCTCCATGAATCATTAAATTATAGTTATGCACCATAGAATGAACATACAATGCAACAAACTATTATATGTATAATATTATTGTTTGTTAATTGATCTTATTATCACAAAGTCTATGATGCAAGTCCTTGTTGATCAACTTACTTTAGCGTGTTCTACCTGCTGGAGTGAAATTCTAAACCAAATGAACCTGCCCCGTCTTCGTACTTTGCTTACATCGAGTTTTGATATTTCTGCTTTGTTACTATAATGCATGCCCGAAACATGATTTAAAGTGCACATGTGTGCAATCAGTGCAACGTTGAAGAGCAGTCATGAGCATAAACGCTCTATCACTCCTCTTATGCAAGTTACTTGGCAATTGTGAAATGCGCGGCTTCTCTAAAATGTCTTCAAAACATCGAGAAACGTTTCGGTTACTAATGCGGAATCAATTTCAAAGCCAGACGAGCAAGAAAACCGCATGCTGAACTGCTAGAAATAGCAGAAATCGGAATTGCAACTTTAAGAACAAGTGAAACTATGTAATATCAAATATTGTGGAAAGTACGTTGTTGGATTATGACAGTTATGCGATTGTCATTCGTGAGTGCAAAGTTGTCAAATAATACATATAATATAATGTATATATATAATACATATAATATAATGAATTTATATAAAGTATATAAATATATACATATATTGATATATTCAATTTAACAGGCATCCATCCATGCAATGGAGAGAAAAACTAAAGTATTTCTTAAAAAAATTAATAGTCCTCCAAACATTTAAATGAGTACAACTTTGACTTGTCTCTAGTGTAAAAATTAAATCATCTGTCAAAAAATTAAACACTTTTTTCAGAAGGTGGAAATTATATAAATACAATCAAAAGAATCTTTATCATCCACAGAAAATCAACTTTAAGAAAAATTTGATAGACTTCTACACGTTCAAATGATAAGTTTGATTCTCCATCCCCTTTTAATGTGAGAACATACAAATTATTTAAAAAAAATACATGAATTTTTGTAATGGTACCAGATATATAAATAAAAACAAAAAAAATATTTTACAGCCATCCAGAAAATTACATCCCTTATAGATACGGCATTGGGTATATCTAATTTTTTATCAATATTTGCTTGTATATATATATATATATATATATATATATATATATATATATATATATATATAGCAATCTCTGCTTATTGTTCTCAAATAAATAGAAGCAAAACAAATTTAAATTAAATAATAAATTATTTAAAAAAATATTTAACAAATTCTAATAGATTTAGAGGTGCTTTGTTTGACTCCAAACCAATTATTTTGAAAAACAAAAGAAATGAAATCCAGACATTATAGAATTATATAATACTTTTTAAAGTTGAAATAAATATAAAATCAAACTCAATTTCAATGTGTAAAACAAGACCAGCAATATGAAATTATTTTTATGGATTTGTCTCTGTATTATATTTTATTTCCACATTATATCATTTTAAGCTAAGTCTTTATATGTAGTCGACATAGATATTTCAATGTATTCAAGATATTAAAATAAGTTAATTATTTAAAAATGGAAGTATTTTTTTCCTTATCTGTTTATTTAAGGGTTGAAATATAACAAACTGTGAAACACTGATGTAATTTGTAAATATTTATTTCTCCTTTAGATTTTACAATTGTCTGATATCATAAAGTAATTAAAATATTGTTGTTTCTGATAAAATATTGCAGGTAGTGAATTATGAGATTGTAGCCCGTCTACGATTTCGATTACTCTGATCTGATTTTGGATACCGTAACCCTATTTTTAAGCAGCTTGACCGATTTTGGCCTGGATGGACTGTCGATTAAATATAAATATTAATATTTCAAATATCAATTATTACATAACATATATTGGTATATAACTAACTGTAAAATATTACAGTTCATACTATTATTTTATATTATTAAATTCCAATTTCGTCCTAGAACAAAATTGCTTTCTGATAATGTACTTTTCCTTATAGTGATTTGTGTCTAATGATGCGTAAAAAGCCAAACGATTTTATTACATTTAGCAGACGTTTAACGGTACGTTCAAATATTTTTCTATCGGTAAAAGTTTCTATAAAGCTACAAATTTTATAGCCGTTTTATCTACTTTGCAACGAAATGAACGTTTTAGATGCTTTGGTAGTTTCAGTACGTAATTAGAGTTCTGTGCCAATCAAAAGGGCCATAAAATAAACAGGTATTGGTAATTGACTTTCAATCAATTATTTATTGGGAATGATGTAAGTTGTCATATAGTAGAAATAAACTAGTGGTGCATTGCATATCGTGCCTTGAGGCAAATTTCTGAAACTTTCCGTACCTGAATGAAATATTCGAAAATATAGAAAATATTTTAGAACAATTCATAGTATATATTTAATAATGTGAATGTACTATTGCTAACCAATTTTGAACTTCCTTTTATTCCTTTGATCTTCCAAGTCAAAGAAATAAAATATTGAAATATTATTATGTACTTTACTATATCCATAGGTAGGTGAATATATCATTTTAACTAGTTCCAGAGTACACAGGAATAAAGTTACTCTGGGAACGAACAAAACAAATATTGAAGTGTTCTTTTATATATCGTTAGCAAACGATGGAACTATTCTATGCAAAATGCATTTATTTCACCGTATACTACAGCAGTATCTACTCCAGAGAAACTGCTGGAAAAATTCCAGTGACTTTGTAAAACAGTATAAAAATACTGTATCTGCTGAATGCATTTGAACTTTCGTTGAATGATAAAATATTAATATAAAGAACAATCTTGTGCATGTAGGAAACTCGCTCATCAAAATTTATGTCATGAGCATAAACAATTTTATTATGGATACTTCAAAAGCATCCGATATTTTATGTATGTATATAAAACGTATTCGAAAATGATAAATTAATAATTTGATACTTAAAGTATGAAATCATAATTATAATCCAAAAATAAAATTTATCTATCAAAAAGATTATCAAAAACAGATAGTGTTAGCAATGCAAATAATTATTCTCATTTACCTATATTCCCGGCAAAGTAATATTTACATTTGAATAAATTGAAGCTACAATATTGTATTGATAAGTATAGGCGATCGAAAAATATTACGTAATTTAGGATACGTATGTAATATGTATTTGAGCAAAGCCTCAAACTTTAGGATACGTATAATATATGTATTTGAGCAAAGCCTCAAAGCCTAAAAATAAAATATTTTTATATAAAATGTGAAGTACATCTTTATTGATAACTGAAAAAATTATTAGACATAAATGTGATCAACGTCAATATTTAGTTATCTGTCGCGACTAGCAAATCACTAATTAATTACGACAGAAATATCATTATTAATTACTGTAAATAAATAATATCTGCTTGCAAAGTATCAAACAAAAATTCATCAAGAAAACTTATCATTTGAGAATAATTATTCACAATGTTTAGACTACTGTTAATATTTGTGACTGTAGTTAGTGTAAATGCAAAAACAGGTAATAATATAATTATGAATACTCAGTGAAATTTTTTGATTGCTATTTAATTATTGTAAAAAATACTCAGTATAGAAAGATACAATTGTTGTGCCCAAAAATTTTTGTTCAAACGTGTATTTTTTGGTAGATTGTGCGCAGCTGGAAACGCCTACGTTCTCATGGGTTGATATGATACAAGAAGCAAAAAATTTAATTTCATTCAAAAAATATAATACTACAAATATGAAGTATTATGTCATGACACCGAGGTAATTATTAAATTATTTTACCACAATACACGAACATCTAGATAACATTGTTTTGGGTCCAAAGGTCATATCCAAATTTTGTTAACGCCGATGGTGAGAACATCGACTGGTCGCTACTGGATTGCAAGAACAAACAAATTTTGTTTAATTGTCATGGATGGGATGGCAGTGCCCTACAGTCGATTTTTATTGATATAGCAAAAAGTACGTTCAATATATTTTCAGATATTAATTTCTCGCTAAATAAGAATGCAATTGATTTTTATTCTAGCATTCGTCGAACAGTATAAAGGTTGCTCGGTGTCAAGTGATTATTCCGGGGCTTCGATAAGACGCAATGTTATTTTCGCTTTTAGCAAATCAGAGGACATCGCAGAGTCGATGGCCGATTACTTGACAAACAACATTTGCCAAGTTGTTACAAATTGCTCGCAAAATCTGCAATTGCATGGACACAGCTGGGGCGCGCATACATGCGGAATTGCCGGCTATAAATTGGGACAAAGAGGTTTTAAACCTTACAGACTTATAGGTAAGTGCCCACGTGCAATTTATCATTGAATGTATGAATTTCATAAATTTCAAATTCTGGGTCATTTGGGAAACGTATTACTATCGTTGCGATTCAATGGCATTAAATCTTGCAACGTTTCGACAATGCAAGGAAAGAGATTTCTGACTTGCAGATTGAAAAACAAACAAATATATTTTACAATGCTTGAATGGCAAATATATTCAAAGAGCAATTACATTAAAATTATATCTAAATTCAAATTTACGTCATTTGCGTCATCTAGTCGCATCGGTAGTAATTGACCTATGTCGCTGATTATAAAGTGTAATAATTTGTTAGCAAATTTAAATTGAAACTTAAAAAAATAAAAAATGTTCAAACACATTGTTCCAACACCAAAGAAATAATTATAATAAAGTTAAAAATATATTATCTGAATGTTATGTAATCACAACTGCAGTCAATACTCCAATAACACGTAAAATTGAAAGAGCTCCGAAACAACCGACTGCGTACATAGCTACGATATAACCCGGCATGTTAATACAAACTTATTGTAAAAAATAAAATAATAGATAATTAAACTTAGATTTAAGAAAAATGCAATACTCACTTACCAATTTCAGCTGCGAAGAAGCCCAATCGTCGCTAACAAATCTCACTAACATAAAACTGTCCTGGTTTCTTAGGTAACATGCCATTAGATTGTCGACTGATCATGTTCCTACTAAACGCAGGTACAAACTGATCTAGAAAGTGCAATCGATGCGATAATTTTAACAAATCATAGACCAACAATGCCACATTGTATAGACAAGAACTTCGGTTGGTAATCAAACCATCTAAAACAACACTTTGTCAGACGGTTTTTTTGTAAGCTGCCTTCTGGTTGGTGTATTTGTCTGGTTGGTGTGTACGAAAGTGCGCAAATGAACGGTCAATGTTTTCATAAACTAGTGGGGCGAATCGCATCGTGACTTAAGGCAAATTGCTGGAACTTCCCGTATCAGAAATTATTATTTTTTTAAAAACGATTAACATTTTTGAAAAAAAATTACTTCGAAAAAATTAGATTTTTGAGAAACTATAAATTTGATAAAAAATATTTTTTTTGAAAAACAGATAAGCATTGGTACGGAACCCATATAGAAATGTAAAAAAAAATTATACTTATTGCTAACATCTCTATAAAGTATCTGATAATTTGATGTGCATATGTCTAATGATCATTTTTGATCGCCAGATGGCATTTTTTTTTACTTTTTTCATTAGATCTCCGAAACCGCTACAACTGCCTTCATGAGAATTTGATCAAAAATCGGACGCACCGTTCTCTTAAAAACTGAGCTATATTTTTGGGACTTTTTGCTCCGTATCTTTGGAACGGCTAGACCTACCTTCGTCAAAAACTAATCAGCACGTCTCCTTATCAATGCGAATCAAATGTTTTCTGAATTATGCAAATCGGTTGATCGGTGTTCTTGAAATCGTCGACGAAAATTTGTATCCGCACACGCACATACACACGCACACGCACACACACATACACACACACATACACACACATACACCCATTTTTTCTAAGGTATGCCAAAATATTCAGAAACCTTTGAAACGTAAAGATATATAAAGATTTTTTTGCGATTACTATAACTTGCCCTATGGGAAGTTAATTAATTATTATGTAAGTATCATAAAATTATTAACTAGCTGTACTTGCAAATTCGTTCACATGAAATTTAAAAAAAGTGAAAGGTTTTTGCATGTTTGTGGTAGTTGTTAATTATTTTCCGTTCTTTGTAACAAATTTATTGAGTATATATATATATATATATATATATATATATATATATATATATCCAGGTATGATAATCTTAAGTATTACCAAATATTTATACGAACTATAAATAAAACAAAAAAAAATATTTTTATTTTTGTGATAAACTGTACACTGTGTGGGAAAATAGTCAGAAACGCTGCGCCTGCTTGAACAACTTTCACGCGAGATTTTCGAATCTAAATCGTCAGTTAAGGGGTTAAGAAGAGTATACTTTCTTATAATCATTACTGGATGTACACTAGCGTTTTTGCATTAGCAAAAATTGAATTAGCGGTGCATTACGATAAGACTAAGAATGCACTACTGATTACATTTTGAACAACAATAATTAATATCTAACTGTTGACCAAAACAGGTAATGTTTCACGCTTTATTATATATGGTCTGTAAAAATATATAAGATAACATAATATAAATGATTCAATGCAAGCACATTTCTCACGTTAGATAATAATAAATTCTAGCAAGCGATGCCGCTGGTCCATATTTCAACAAACTGCAACCCGAAGATCCAACGAGGCATATGACACGCGAGAGCGCAAGTACAGTGATTAATATAAAAACATCATCGCTCGCCGGATCCGGCCGGCCGGAGTGGGCTCATCAGTCGCAGTACATCGGCCTTTGCGGGAGCGCCCAAGACCAGTGCCCGGGCAGGGGAAGTAAGTCGAGGAAAATGAATAGATTTTTACAATCATATGCCACGAGACTATAATCAGTTCAAATATATTTTGACTAGCACCAGGGCCGGATTTAGAAATTTGGCGCCATGGGGCACTGACAAAAATGCCGCCCCATTCCTAAATTTTTACTTAAAATAGTTTATATATATATATCATTTTTTTAAAATTAAAATAACTATTTGATTGCAGAAAATTTATTACGCATTACATAGCGTAAATAGTGGTGGTGCTTGGCATCTTGCCTCAAGATGAATTGCTGAAACTTCCCGTACCAAAAATTAAAATTAAAAAAAAAAATAAAGCGATCGGCCTGCTTTAGCTGTGCACAGACAAAATAAAGAAGCGCGTAAGCGCCGCCTCGCAGAATAACACATAAATAATTTTACAGAACCCATAGAAATGCAAACAAAATTTATATTATTAAAATATCTGATAATTTGATGTGCATATGGGTAATGATCATTTTTGACCGCCAAATGTTTCTCTTTGAATTTTTTTTTATTGGTTCACCGAACCGCTGGACCTGCCTCCCACAAATTTAATCAGTTCTCCATTTTGTCTATATATGTAAATTTCTTTTAATGATATTGGACGTTCCGTTTCTCAAAAAATGAATTATTATTTTTGGCATTTTGACCCGTATTTCCGAAACAGTTGCACCTGTCTCGGCCAATAACTAATCAGCACGTCTCGCTTAATTTTAATAAGTTTAATAAATGAAACTTAACAATTTTCAAAAAATTTTAAAGCTTTTTATAAAATGTAATTTTCAGTACGGAAAGTTTCAGTAACTTGCCGTAAGACACATAATTAATTTTTTTCGGCGCTATGAGCTTGGAGGTGCACAAATTCGTCATTTTAAGAGGGCTCGAGATCTGAAGAACATATTTTTCTTAAACTTTCAACTCACTTACGAATCTTTTTATTAGCCAAATTGCCAAATTTTACATTGCATTTGTCTAATGTTTTGTTAATTATATTTCTTGGAATTAAAAATATTATTAAAAAAATGAGTTAATTATATGGTATAGAATTTTCTTTTCGCTATCCAAATTTTGCCGCCCCCGAAAATTTGCCGCCCTGGGCAGTAGCTCCGACTGCCCCTACTGTAAATCCAGCACTGACTAGCACAATCATATACATATTCATGTACATTTTGATTGGCAATTAATGACTGATGAGATAAATAACTTTATTTTTGAATTTTAAATAGGTAAACTTAGATCAAAATAGTAGACCTGGATTGTTGTACTTCATTTATTGCATTTCTTAAATAAATCTCTTCATTTCACAAAAAATATTTTAACGAGTACAATAGCTAATAAAAATGTTCTATTTACTGATTACTATTTAATTACTATTAAATTATATATATATATATATATATATATATATATATATTAAAATTGAAAGTTAAATTTTACTTGAACTGATTATAAGAATATTACCTAATTTGAGAAGATTTGCATCATAAATTTGCCATTTTTGCTATAAATAAATCATAAACCAAATTTAATATGAGTGCACGTCAACGGTGATCAGTTGAAAACACAGAATTGAATAATTTATATGGTGTATATTAAGTATTTATATGGTCCTACTTTGAGAAGATTTGCAATATAAATTTGACATTTTTGCTACAAATTAATAATAAACCAAATTTAATTTAAGAGAGTGCACGTCAACGGTAATCAGTACAAAACACAGAATCGAATAATGTATGATACATATTAAGGGTTATTAAAATTTAATTAATTTATATTAGTTTTGACTTCTAAAATGTACAAGTTAAGTGAATTATATAATAGGAAATAATTTTACATTTCTATTTCAGAAAAATCATCGGGTGGTTGCGACCACATGTTATCAATGTACTACACAAAATCCAGCATGCACAAAAATTTTCCGCTAATAAGTCTTCGCGAATGTTCAGAATGTCCTTACAAATCACCAATTTCTGAACCATCAAATGAGCAATGCAAAGGGGAATTAGATAATCTTGGTTGGCAATCCAAGTAAGATAAATTTTCCACGAAATATATCTAATAAACAGTATTGATCTTTACATAACATCATATTGTTTTAGAGGCAAACCTGGTATTTTTGTGATAAAGACATTACCTGTGTGTTTGAATCTAACATTGGATGTCGATTTAGGCTAACTGAAAATCATTATGTAGAATAATATAGTTTAAATATATATATATATATATATATATATATATATATATTAGGTTCTTATGGACATCAGAATAATAAACGTTCTATATTTATAGAAATCAGAATGGTTTTTTTAATTTACACACATCAGAAAAATAGAAAAAATGCTTCTTTATAAATTGACTGATTGTGTATTATATTAAATTGTCATTATCATTTTTTAGAATAATCATCATATCGTTCCGCCGTGAGTAGTTACAGCAAACTAAACATTCATATCATTATCGTCATTAATATTTTTTCCTTTTATAATTTCACACCTGTCATAAATTATATTTAATTTGTTTATTTCAATTTTCAGTAAAAAACGTTATATGCATAATATTTAATTACATCAATATTATGGCATGTCTAAAAAAATATCGGCTGCATCTCGTTAGATTGTGGTGATTTTCCATATTAAAATCTATTAATTACTGTAATTTTATGTAATAAATGCCAAGTCGAACAATGATTCATGGTTATATATATATATATATATATATATATATATATATATAAATTTTAAATATATAAGTGTATGTATTAAATATTCAATTTCAATAAGCTTTGTAAACTACATGCAAATTGCAAATTCCTAAATTTGCATTAAAACTGATAACTATTCCGCGAATTGGCAGTTACGGTATACGTAAAATGAACATATATATTCATTGTGCTAAAAAAATTTTTATTACGTATCAAAATGAAGTGGTGCAAATTTTTGTTTGAAATATTCATTTTCAATTACTTGGTGTTCAGTGCATTTTATATAATTGTTGGACGTGAGTAAATAATATTCATATTCAATCATGTGTCGAGTTATAAATCAATTAAATGTTTTATTAATATTTGCTAATATTAATTCAAAATTTAATTGAATAATAGATATATTTGTTAATTATAAAATCTAAATATGAAGTTCAAATAAAATAACTTGATATATTTTTGTCATATGCATCTAAAATTAAATTAATATGAAAACGTTATATGCATAATATTTAATTACATCAATATTATGGCATGTCTAAAAAAATATCGGCTGCATCTCGTTAGATTGTGGTGATTTTCCATATTAAAATCTATTGTTAATTACTGTAATTTTATGTAATAAATGCCAAGTCGAACAATGATTCATGGTTATATATTTTAAGGTAATAATTGATGAGAAATATAATTGTGTATATAGTGTTCTTTTGAGGTTTCGATGTGATTCATTAAGAAGTCATTAATAAATGTGTAAAAATATTAAGTTATTCTATCTTAAACAAATAAGTTGCAATAAAATGTTTCATATAAATTATCTTAGGATTTGATTGTCCAATTCGGGAAAATAATGACTCCCGAAACTGGACTGAAACATTCAGTGAAATTGCTGCTGTGGTGTCGACAAAAACATATAATAATAGTAAAACTAAGTATTATGTGATGACATCAAGGTAAGATGATAGAATTGTTTTATAAAAAAATGCATATAATATTTTTGGGTGATCTTAAGGACAGTCGAATGTCAAGATTGTTCAAGTTTTTTGAGAAATGTATTTTAAAAAGAAAAGACAATTATATTAGTCGCAGTAGATTATTCAGGACATTGCTGCAAAAATAATAAAATTAAAAAACTTTAAATACTATATTAAATCGAAATATTATTATAAATTAAGCAGCATTAATGATTTTCTAAATAGATTTTTTTTAAATAAAATAAATATCACTTTGAATCTATTTTAGTTCTGCTCCTCAGTATGTGAATTCTAATGGTGATCAGTATGACTGGTCAAATACAGAATGCCGTGGAAAACCCATACTTTTCACTTGCCACGGTTGGTTATCAGATGGAAATCAAACGTGGACTTACGATCTACTCTCTAGTATGTAAAGAAATATCAAAGAATATAAAAACTAAAAATATTTTCTCAATTTATAATTTTTTCAGCATTCGTGAAAGAGTATGGAGGCTGCGGCGTTGCAAGTAGTTACGACGATGCAACTAAGAATTATAATTATTTCGCCGCAGCATGCGAAACTAATAATATAGCTGAAGGTCTGTCGGAGTATATTTTCAATAATATATGTAAAGTGACGGATTGTAGAAAAAAATTATATATTGTTGGACACAGCATAGGAGCTCACAATTGCGGTGTTGCTGGGTATCTTCTTAAGCAAAAAGGAATTATCGTGTCTAGAGTTATAAGTGAGTATCATCATAAGCTGACAGCAATTTGATCAAGGTCTAATTAATTATGGAAGGAGTAGTATACAAATTATATCTAAAATATACAGTTTTTGTCTCTGATTTGTCAGATGATTATTTCCTCCTTTATCATTAACTGAGTACTATACTCAGTGCATAATATTAATGTTTCACTACATCATTTACATATAATTAATGTTTCAGCCGCCGATGCCGCCGGCCCTGCCTACAATATAGCAAACGTTTCGGACTCATCAATCCACTTAAGTCGAGAGAGTGGTGCAACGGTGATTAATCTAAAGACCACCTGTATTGCAGGTGATAGCAGATCGGAGTGGGTGCATCAGCAGCAAATCATAGGCAGTTGCACTTGCACTCAAAACCAATGCAAAGCACTAGGTCAGATTATACAATTTTAAACATTGATACAGTTTCCAGAACACATTTCATATCGTATAATGTCATTTTGAACATTTTGTCTTGAGGAAAATTACATACATCAACTTCCAGCTATTTGGAAATTAACGAGCTGCTTAATGAGAATTGAAATTATTCAAAATTTTTAAAATGGTCATGGTGATACAAGGAAACATTTTAGGCCAATATATTCTGAGACATTTCAGTATATATTATCTTTCAAACAGTTTTTGATTGTCCAAACATAGTTCACAAGAAAAACTTCACAATGAAACTCATCATTGAGCTCTATCAAATGCTTTAAAATTTTAATTAATTAATATAGATTTTTTTTAGATGTTAGCTGCAACCATCAACTAGGCATCTACATGATCAGATCTACTATGAAAAATACTTTTAAAGATATAAAATTAAAAAAAGTTGATGATAGCCACCTCTACACTTGCTCAAATCCAAAGTTTGTAGAACCAAAGGTTGAAGATAATTTGGGATGGACATCACAGTAAGAAAATTATATTATAAACTGATGTATAAATATTAAGTAATATTAATATATGAAACAATTTTCAATATTTTCAGGGGCAAACCAGGAGTTTTTAAAATTGGAAAACTAGAAACATGTTTAGATATCTCTGACTCATTAAACCAATCCTCAAGAAGAAGTTTACTAAACAAGAAAAGGAGATATAAAAGAAGACATAATTTGTCAAATATTCGTAATAAAAGATCTAAATTTGAATGAAATAATAGAATAATAATAATGATAGTAAATCGTAGCATATTTAAATATGTTTTGTAGTTATTTGAAATTTTGTTAATTTTTTTTTAATTATGTATAGTAAAGATTACGATAAAAATGATTGTGGTATTGTTTTATTTGTCCAATTACGTGTATTACATTCTATAGACAATCCAATGCATTTTTAAAACAACGTAATTGAAATATTATGCAAACTTATGTAATGATCTTTACCTTCAAGATATGTAATCATAATTCATAAAGTGATCTTAGTGTTCTGAGAAATAAATATTACGAGTAGAATGTGCATTGATTTTCTATAATATATTTGGTATAATTCTTATAGATTTAATTATTGATTTTTTTAATAGAATGTTTAATATCAATCAATTTGTTTTGTGCATTTTATTACTTATAATTAGCAGTGAACAATCAGGAAACAATAATACAAGTAAGATAATGAAAAATATCAATCATTTATTCAACAAATTAATAATAATGATTGAATGTGAATTAACGTATTAAGTTTGAAGTATAAAGTATAAAACTAAGTTCCTAATTGAGTAAAACAGTGTGAAAAATTGTTACTATGATTGAAATTTTTAGTAAGGTATCTTAATAATCGTGTAATATAAAAATTAAATCTACTTTTAATTTATGAGGTTGTCCAATACTTTCTGGATACAGACAATCTGCAGAAGATGTCACTATAGCTACTCAAGCAATATTCAGCACGAGCATTTATAATAATAGTGAAACAAGATATTTTGTTATGACACCAAGGTAATAATATAGAAATAATAATATACAATCGAAATGAACCTAATATTCTGTATCAAGTATTTTATATCCACAACGTTTGGTTTTATACAGATCAAATCCGTATTTTGCAAATACAGATGGTCATTCGTTCGATTGGGCAAAATCCGAATGTATTGGAAAATCAGTGTTTTTCAATTGTCATGGCTGGTTAGGTGATGGAAATGCTACATGGATTTATGCATTGCTTTCAAGTGAGAAATAAACCTCTTTTGAACCTAACAATTAAATAAAATGATAATTATAAATAATAATTGAAGTTATTTTGTTTCTACTACTGCAATAGTTTCATTAATGTAAAAATTTGTAAAACGCTTTCTCACTATCTTCAATTATATATAGTTTATGTTTGTGAATCAGAACGTATATTGTAATTTTTTTTGCACAACATGAAGATGCTGCAGTAATTAGCTCAAATCTCTAATTAATTATTATTTTTCTATTTCTTTAATTATTTTTTGATTTCTAAAATTAATGTGTATATAATTTGATTTTCTCAGCTCCCAGGAGTTCAAATGCTTCCAAATTGATAAAAAAAAATTGCTGAAAGTTTTAGATCTTATTATTAACAAGATAGTTCGCACTATAACCAAAGTTTCTTATGGAAATAACATGGGTAAAATTCCATTTGTTTTTTAGAATTTCATAATTTAGCGACAATGAATAAAAATTTTGATAAAAACATTGTATTTGCTTACTTGATCATGAATAATAAAAATTACAACAAAAATGTGATATATTTTATAAAATAAGTATACACTTAGGAAGAAGAACTAAGAAACTTTGGTTGTAGTGCGGACTATATTAAAGTTAATATTAGAGAGCTGATATTTTAGAGAATTTTTTTTAGCAATTTGGAAGCATTCGAGCACTTGGAAGCAAGAAGATTCGAAAACATCCATTATAAGACTACTCTAATTACACATTTATTTTAGCCATTAGAAATCAATTACAGAAATAATAAATAAATAATAATTAACTAAAATATATAAAAAAATGAACTAAAGCCTGAAGCTAAGTACTGCAGCATCTTCATGTTGTGAAAAATGTAGGTGCAAGGAGACCACTGTGATGTATTCTGAGTGGATATATTAATTATAACAATTTAAATCAATTTTTATAAACAAACCGTTTCCTCTCATAGAATATTTTTTCTCCAAGCTACATCTATTTTTCATCTAGGCCCTATTCCTTCTCTTTTCTATTTGAGATTTCGTGACTCACCTAGTTGACCTTGATAGAGAATTCAGATTTTGACGATCGTTGGTGGGGCAGTATAATGAACGACTTGTAACGGATAACACATAATGCTAATTTTGGTTTCCATATTTTAGATTTTAAATTATAACACACTGATGATAAGACAAACCTAGTCTCAAAACGTTTGTAAAATTATTATTTAATAAATTAGTGCAAAAAGTGTTGTTTGTTCATATTTCTAAATTAATATCTATCTATCCACTCAGAATACATTTGTTATATAGGGTAGATCATGTATTTTGGCTACTTTGCAATTTCGGTTCTATGAGTTATTTCACAAATTTTGTTTATAAAATTATATTTCAGAAGTCACTTTCAAGCCAGCGAAATTTAATATGAAAAATCAAGTTTACAAGTTCAATTTAATTAAACATGAAGGGATAAAAAACCATTTGAAATATTATTTGACATATGAGTAGTTTTATCAAAATCACGAACAAATAAACTTGATTTTTTGGAACTTGAGCTCTCAGTTTTGTAGTTTCACTTGACACTTTGAGAAGGTTTAAGATATCTGTTGCATTCAACAGATTCCGTGATTCATGTCAAAAATTTGACGTTCAAACTTTGTTCATAAATCATGCAATGCTCTGGAACTTCTATTAGTCCACATATTTAATGACTTCAAATACAGTATATTGGTCCTAGATTAATAACTTTAAATATTCTAGCTTACGTCGACGAGTTCGGCGGTTGCGCCGTGTCCGGCGATTACCCCGGCGCTGTCAAAAGTTACAGGTACCTCTCTGCTGCCCAAGAGACGAACAATATTGCTCAGGGTTTATCCTCGTACATTATGGATAATATTTGCAAAGTTACCGATTGCTCCGAACGTTTGCTGCTGCACGGAGTCAGTTTAGGTGCACACACATGTGGGGTTGCCGGATATTTGTTGAAACAGCGCGGGGTTATAGTACCGCGAATGATTGGTGAGCAATCAGATTACGGAAACTGGAAATTGGGTTATTAGAATATTACATCAGGTATTTAATTAAATGAGAGCATAATTTGATTACTGCAAAATCCTTGGGATTAAATGAAACTGTGTTTAAATTATTTAAAACCGCAAACGTTTCTGTTAGTTGAATTACGTACCGGGCAACTGCGCGCATTTCTGATACGAGAGTAATATTTAATGCTTTATGCATTAGGGAATTAATTCTAATTTGTATTGCATAAACAAGATGATCGATTAGTATTTTGAGTAAATTTACACTTATTTACATAAATTGCATCAATAATTCTCAAAACAAGATGATCGATTAGTTGTCAAATAATGTCTAATATTACAATTGGAGCGATGATGGTAAGAGAAAATTATAAGAATTTAGCTAAAAGGTGATCGATCGTATGATATGAAATAGTAATTTTATTATTGCAATATATTTTAAGGGTATTAAAGGATCGAGTAATAATGTAATAATATATTAGGGTGGTTTTTGATGTGGATGTATTCGAATTTCCTTGCTTAACTTTAAATTTCCTTGATTAACTTGAACATAGTCCAAAATTCAATGAATTCCTCAGTTTTTATGAATGTTTTAACTTAGGTACAAGTGAATCAAAATTAGGATAATAACATTGCATTTGCATATTTTGATCACAAATAAAAAAATTACAATCAAAATTTGATATAATTTAAATAATGAGTATTTATTCAGAAAGAAGAACCAAGTAACTTTGATTGGAGTGCGGGCAGTCTTAAAGTTAATATTAAGAGCTAAAACTTTCAGAGAATTTCAGAAAACCACCCTAATATATATATATATATATATATATATATATATATAGACATCTATATAGTACGCCATTTGAAGCATGATCACCATTTAAAGCATTTGTGTCTTATAAATATATACAAAAAAAATTATTTGAAGTAGCTGTAACAAATTTTTTGGAACCAAAAATATAAATAATTGAAATGATTTTTTTTTTCATATAAATTGTTACACAACATTTTTTTTTTCAAAGTGTTTATAGAGTAGGTGTAAACACAAAAGTAAAACGTATTTCCATTTAGCAAGTGATGCTGCGGGCCCTGTTTACCATTTATATGATGAAAACGATTCTCATTTGCATTTAAGTAAAGAAAGCGCGGCCTTTGTGATGAACATTAAAACATCATGTATATTTGGATCCAGTCTGATATCCTGGGCACACCAGACTCAAATAATTGGAGACCTTTGTGGGTGCCAACAAAACCAGTGTCCAATGGCAGGTAAATGTTTTTATACTATTTAAAAGCAGACATTTTTTTGATCCAACATTTTATATTACATAGATGAAAGCTGTAGTCATTCATATTCGGTTATTGTTACGAGATCAACGATGAGGAAAAAATTCAAAAACATTAAGATAAAAAAATGTAGGAGATGTTCATGCATTAACACGTCATACGTTTATCCTCCTGTGAGTGAGAGTCTTGGATACAAATCCCAGTAAGTAGTATAATCCTATCCTACTACAAGCTCTCACATATATATATATATATATATATATATATATATATATATATATAAATACACATATAACCTACATATCGCATATATTTTCAGAAAAATCATATTCAATCAGGTTCTATAATAATTAACTGTTATATAATTTTGAAATAAATGATATTGCTAATTTTATAATGTTATACATTCATATAAATCATTGATTTTGGATTATCAACTATGTTAATTTATTGCTATATAATTATCATTGAGAAAATTAATGTGATTAATTATCATAAATCCATACATTATACTTTGACTAAATGTATGTTTCTTCTCGAATGAAAGGCTTCTCATTCAGGGACCTGTATTCTATAGGATTAACTTTTACTAAGCTAATATAATCTACTAATCAGGTTAATTTAATACTGGCGATATATTTTAATTTTTTTTTAAATTGAACTATTGGAATTCAATAAAATTGTAACCAGACATAACAAGCGAGTTCAACCCAAACATGTTTTCTTACAATTTTTATAGGGGTCTTCATGGAGTTTTCCTGCGCAAAGAAAAATTACATACATGCTTGGATTTATCTATCCCATTCAAGAACAAAAATTCCGAAGATCATCTCTAGTATTTATAAAAGTTGATGTATATAAAAATATTTCCATTACCATTAACATTTGCTACTGTATCTGCAAGCAAATATAAAAAACCACAGAAAAAGAATGAATGATAGAAACCTTGTAGAATTATAGGTACTATGAAATGAGTACGCAATCTTGAATTTATTTTATAGCCATGGCTAAGAAATACCATATAAATTAAAGTCAATTACTTAATGCTGTTTAGTTCAATCAGCGATGGTTACCAGGAAAGTGTTGATTTTTGAAGTGATTTTTGTTGTGGCTGTTAATGGATTCACAAATTCAAGTATGTAATTTTATAAAGTTCACATTATAGAGTTACGTGCAGCATTTGTATTTTGGAGTAATAAACATTTAATATGATTATAATAGTGTCTTATTGACGAAAAATCAATGAAATAAATTATTTACGATATATAGTGAAATAAAAATCACGTTTTTAATAAATGACTAAATAGCTAACAAACCAAGATTTAAAATTGACTAATTTTTTGTTAGTATATTCTGTTAAGATTTGAATTTTATACGCTTGTTGAAGTTTGCTAAATTCTCATTTATACATACATCGAATATAAATAAAAGATGAATAAAAAAATAAATAAAATTACTGTATTAGAAATTCACAAAATCGTTACTCAATTGTATTATTTGTTATTCAATTATAATTAGTGCTCCTCATTTTATTGTATTTTGTTTGAACTATTTTTATGCACTGAAGATGGTCAAATCAAGATTCGAAACGTATGTTATTATAATAAAGACATTTTTGTTCATTAAATTTGTTGTAATTTTGGTTGGTTGTTATTAGATCAGATTAGATAGATTTACATCTTCATAAATTATATAGTTATCATCGTAGAAATAATTTTTAATAGTAAAATAACACCAAAATTCTGACTATTACATAGAACATTTTACTATAAAAACTTACTTGCATTTTAATAAATTGTACAGTCTTTTATAATACGAGTTTGTGTCACATTTTATCATAGTTTCATTTATATCAAATTAATATGTCTGTTCTTTAATGCCGTTGAAATATTTTGAAAGTGATTTCACTCGAAAGACGTCTTGCGTATAATTATGTAGCGTAAATTGCTGACCGTGACAAAGACAAAATTATGACACCATTGAATAAAAAAATCGTATGAATTCAAACAAGCGCTTGTTAATTTGAATCAATACAAAATTGTAATAAAGAATTAAATTTTTTGTCGAAGTTCGTATAAGAATACTTTTGTGATTCATCAACAAACAAAATATTGGTATGAGGTTTTGGGTAATAATGATTGAATTAATGTCTCTATTAAATTGATTCTAATGACATTGGCCTATTTTATTCTGTTGAATATTTATTTATCTCTTTATATCAAATTTAATAATATGAATCGCATGCTTTACATGAGGATGCCCCATGGCTACAGGCGGCAAAAACTTGCCATTGAAAGATATAGTTCAAGATATCGGTGCCATTGTCAGCACGCAACGGTACAATATCAGCGAATTAAAGTTCTTTGTAATGACACCTAGGTGAGTGTAATGACAGGATAGAATTAACTTGACAAGGTACCAATTAATTTTATTTAATTGGTTTTATATACATATGGTTTTATACACTTATTTATAAATAGAATTAACAGTATCCTACTAACTATTGTAATTAAGCGCAGACACACTCTCTATGAAACCAATTGCTGGATAAATAACGATTCGTATTATTAATGATTACTCAAATAATAATAAACTATATCCAATTCCAAGTGTAATTTTTTTTTACGTTTTTTCAATTTTATATTCAACTTTTAAATTTATATCAATAGTAATTATAATATATAATTATTTATAATTAATAATAAATATATTATTTGAAATAGTTTGCGTTTAAATTTAAATTACAATTATAAATTTCTGCTTAATCGTACATAATTTACTGATTATTCCACATATTTTTTTTTATATTTTTACAACTTGGTCCTCATCTTATCTTTCGTAAAATTACAAGAAGGGGATATATATATATATATATATAAATTTTAAATTTACTGATTAAATATAACAATTTTTTATGTAAATCTAAACAATATTAAAAGATTATAAGATTTTACCTTTAATTACATTTAGTTACCTGTACACAATTCCACATATAAATGTTTTTTTCTATATTTTTAACGCAATTTAAATTATGATTTTGTGATTATTACACAGTTTACTGATTACACACTATTCCACATACAAATTTTTCTCTAACATATTATGAAAATCAAATGTTTCTGGTAATATTTCGTATTTAGTAAAAATATAACGCTTTAAAGTTCATATATAAAATTTATTGATAGATTATTAATACTAATGACATTTAAAATAATATTTTGTGACTATTACGCAATTCATTGTTTATAAATATTATAACAAACATTCCATCTATAAAAAAATTTACTCTATATTTTATAAAATTGATAATCTTGATATCATTGTAATATTTGCTATAATTATTACATTTTGTAATTTAATTATTATTATTTTCACCGTGAATATTTATTTAGAATAATATATAATGAATATTACAAAATTTATTGATTACACACAATATCACATTTAAATTTTTTTCGGATATCTTTACTTCGGTGTAAAAACTCTACATATTAAACATAATAATTTATAAAAAAAGTGTGCTGATTAAAATAATATTTTAAAATACATTCGACTAGACAATTGTATCCTTGTATATTTAATTTACTAAAATGAAAAATCTAATGTATAAAACATTTTACATTGCTAAATTATTCACAGAAAAGTTGTAATTTGTTTACAGAGTAGTTTGTGCGTATGTATGTCAATTAATATTACTTCAAATGAACGAGGAAAATATATTGACGAGAATTTATTTTGAAGTTATGGGCAATTATCAATTATTAAAAATAGAGTTATTATGAAGTTTATATTATATATCTGTCATATTTTAGCTGATCGATCTATATTCTCTATTTACAGTTCATTGCCTAAATTTATTAATCCACGAGGCCAAGAATTTGATTGGAATTCTTCAGAATGTATTGGAAAGCCAATATTATTCAATTGTCATGCATGGCTAGGTGACGGTTATAGCAAGTGGGCCCAAGATCTCTTAGCAAGTACGTCAATTTAACATTAATCCACTTTGATTGATCGTTTCCATTAGCAAGAAATGAATAAATTTTATTGAGCATAGTAATTTTTTATGGTGGTATACTAGCTGTACCTGTTATACATTGAAATAAAAATATAAACAAAAATGCAATTCTATCACATCAACATGGTAAATAGCGCACATTTCTTTCGTGATTGCTGAGCAGTATTTTTTGAAAAAAAATAACCCGAAAAATGTTTGGGGTTCATTTAAAAATTATCTATTTTTAACTTCCCAAAGGAGAAGTTTATGTTTTCATCAAAAATTCCGATTCGCTAATTTTATGTTTTCTCGACGTTTCAAGCCATTTTAAATCGAATGAGACCAAGTTTGGAAAAAGTATGTGTGTGTTTACGTGTGTGTGTACGCGTGTATGTGAACAGATTTTTTGCCGTAAATCGATTTTTTCTCAAAAACGGTTCGACCGATTTCAAAAATTTAAAAGACATTCGATGTATTTCGATGAGGACTAGCGTTTCTGAGTTTTGTGCGACGATCTGCCAAGCCGTTTCTTTGTAAATCGCAGAAAAGTGAAGAATTTTTCGTCCACGTTTTAGACCGTTCGATAGATATTGGTTGGGAATCGTGCTGATTAGTTTTTGGTAAAGATTGGCCGGGCTGTTTTCTTGTAATAAAGTTAAAAAAAAAATTTCGACGATTTTTATTATTATTTTTTTGACGGTAGATACCATAGTCTTTTAGATCATACTAAAATATTACGACCCTACAACAACTCGTTTAGCTTTAAAAATTCGTCAAAGTTTGCAAAAATTAGTATGGTCTTTTTGGCATTTGTCAAAATTAGAACTTTCATCGAGGTTTGCTCAAAAACGCCTGAACCGATTTCAGAAATTTAAAAACCATTCGACGTATCTCAATGAGCACTATAGTTTGTCAGTTTTGTGAGACGATCTGCCCAGCCGTTTCTTTGTAATTTGAAAAAGAGTGTTAAACTTTTCGTCCACATTTAAGCTAATTCTACCGAATCGATTTAAAAAAATCAAAAACTGTTCGGAAGATATTAGTTGGGAATGATACTGATTAGTTTTAGGTGAAAATCTACCGAGCCGTTTTTTTGTAATTAACTGTTGAAAAAAAAATTAAGCCGATTTTCATCGAACTTTTTTTGGCGTTATATCTCATGGTCTTATAAAACTTATTGAAATATTAATGCCTTAGCACAAGTAGCTTAATTTTAAAAATTCATCCAAGTTTGAGAAAATGAGTAGTTCTTTTGACATTTACTTGGTATAACGATAGAGTATTTGGTAATGGTAATGTAGTAAACGGTAATGAACACGATAAACAATAAAAGTCTTACAAAAAACTGGCTCAATTACGAAAATTATTGATTTTTGAAAATTTGCTTTTAAAAAATACTCCGACCGGGTTGACGAGTTCGATTTTCAAAAAATCCACTTTGTATACTTTTAACTACTCATAAATTAATTTATCTATTATGGATTAAATGGGAAGTTTATGTAACTTGCCTCAAGGCTAAATACCAATACCAACTGGTTTGATAATATATTGGTATATGATACGGAGTAAATTAAAAAACCCGCTCTATTTCCATTATGTAAATAATAAATGACTGTTTTTCAGCCTTTGTGGAAGAATACGAAGGATGCGCGGTATCAAGTGATTATTCCGGCTCAACAAAAAACTTCAATTATTTTTCTTCCGCATGCGAAACTAACAACATAGCACGAGGATTATCCGCTTACATCGGTGATAATATTTGCAAAATTACGGACTGCGGCGCGAAGCTGCAGATGCACGGCTACAGCCTCGGAGCTCACACATGCGGCGTGGCCGGTTATTTGCTCAAGAAAAACACGGGCTTGATAGTGCCCAGGATGATAGGTAAGTGAGATTGTAAACACTTCATACACAGAACAAATTCAAATCTGCTGAGTCCCTTTCTGAATTAATGTTAATTACTTTCGTTCGGGTTTGAGCAGAAATTGAAGTTTTTAATAACGCGCCGTGTTTGTGCTTGTTTCATTTGCTGAGTTTGCTTTCGAGAAATGAGAACTTCAGAGGGTATATAAATATGCTGCGTATTTTTCAGTAATAGTAAACGATAAAAATGTAGTTAGCTTTTAAATTGTACGCTATGCTTGCAAACGTGAATCGTTAAACGTATGAAACATTAAAGTAATGCATAATAGATGTTTATTTTTTAATGTTTCTGAAAAACTATATTACGCTATTCATAGTCTTGCAATATTTATTTCTTAATTAATATTTTCATCTTATAATAAAAAACGTATTTCTCGGCTTTCAAGAAGTGATGAGAAGTAGGTTATCTAATGTTTACTAGAATTATATATTAATTTTTTTTTACTTTTTTTTTAAATTTATTTGGTTTCGCTTACTCCGAGTATTTAGTTACCTACAACATTTTTTATTTATTTACATTTTATACTAATTTTTATATCATATTCAACCTATATGATATATCCTATTCTATATTCTTTTTAATGTTTCTTCTTATTTTTCTTCAATTCTTGCTTTTTTATATCAAGTTTCTCCTGCATAATTTTGATTTGATACTTATTTTTGTTCATTTGTCTTTTTTCAATTATAATTTGACTGTATAATCATAATGATTTTGAATAAAAATATGTTGAAAATAATGCATTCAAAATAACATTTCGTGACGATTACACAATTTATTGAATTTATACAATTTTCTACACCAATTTTCTCTTCTTGATATCTTCAATCTGGTACCTAGGATTTGTGATTTTCTGTCTAATTAGTGAAATTAGAGAAAATGGCATTTTATAAGTATAAGAATACAATAATGAGTAGAACAAAACTTACAAATTTGAATTTTATTATATTATAAGCCATCCGAGGTCACTTTAGTTTATGTGAACTGTAGTTCATTAAATAAATAGTGGCATTTCTCTATATTAAAAAAAAATTAATAAGTAGTTTCTATTGAAAAAGGACCACGTTGAAATTCATAATTACTTATTTGTTATCTGGCATTATCAATACTATGTGTTAGTTTTTTTCTAAAAAAAAAATATATCCACTTATGTTTATGACAAGGAAGTTTATGTCAAAACGCAATAATATAGATGTTTTAAGTTTTATGATGGAATAATAATAATCCTTACATTATCTTTTTCACTTGAATTAACATATGTAAATATATATCGTGTGTGTATGTGTAATCAAAAATTATCAAGCAAGTGTTAATTAATCTATCATGCTATTCACTGCAAAAATATTTCATTTTCATTTTAATATAAACTTTATGGGATGTTTCTTAGTCAACTCTATATAATGAACGATTCCTCTATAACAATAAAAGTTATGTACATTAATCATTACCACGCGAGTCTCATTACATTGTCATATCTCCACAACCCATTCATCATAATACAGAAAATATAAAAAGAAATGTTCTATTTATTCCAAAACCCACGAACAATAGCATGAAACCGCTTGTGCACAAAAGGCAAATTTCATTAACTGTATTACAACATTAGAGCACTCATTTAAATTGTAGCAAGTGACGCAGCGGGTCCTGTTTTTAACAAGGCCGACCCGTATGATGCCAATTTACATCTGACCAGGGAGAGCGCGGCCACCGTAATAAACGTGAAAACTTCGTGCGTCATAGGGGCGAGCCTCACGGAATGGGCGCATCAGACGCAAATTGTCGGGGCAGCATGCGGATGCAAACAAAATCAATGTCCTCAGAGTTGTGAGTAGAAGTTTATAGATTTTGGATTAACTTAGTTATTATGGTTCAGAAGTTCCAAGTTCGATTCCTGAAACTTATGGAATTTAAGTATACAGCATTATTGAGACGTAGGGTTCGATCGTAGATAAGTGACTAAAACGACTGGGCCTGAGTCAGAGGTTCCAGGTTCGTTCCCGTTTGGAGCAGCCTGTTGTCAAACAGTAAGGACAACGATTTTCATTTGGAAATATATATAGCAATATGTTTTCAAGTAAAAATAGCCTTTAAACCGGTATTGCCCTATTAAACAAATTCTAATAATAAAAAATCATCAATCTTACGATCTAAGAAAACAAAGTAAGGAAAAGTTTCAGCTCAACAACTTATGGGACTTAAAGTTCTGATTGCTGTTAAAAATCAAAATTATAAAGTAAACACAAGTTTATGGGACTATTAAGATTGTTGTAAAAAATTAAAAAAAAACATTTCACTTAATGAACTATGTGATGTTTTTAACATTATCGAGCTGCTTTTAATTTACTTGCTCAGTAACTGAAATAAGGTATGTTTCTGATTATGTGTGTATATTTTTTTAGTTATGTGTTTTTATTCATTCTTTTTAAATGAAAATAAAAAATATTTTTATTTATTTATGTTGATCATATAAAACTTCTGAAAACAAAAGTTGATTCTCTTCATTTCCACGAAAACTAGACAGAAGTTTTTTGACAAATTTTCTATATAATTATTTTAATTAATGTAAAAAACATTACATCTGGAATTAGTTGAAACAAGACCTTGGGGCTAGTTTTAACATGCAAGAATTATATATTCAGTTTCAGATGTGAACTGAAGAAGAAAACTAGAATAAATTATGCAGTTTTTATTCATACAAAATATACTAATTATAAGGCAATTAATAAATATATGAAAAATTTTATTACTATTTAAGTACAATTCTATTCTATTCTTTTTAAAATAATTTTTCCTAAATGTCTATTTCATATTTTTATAGCTTTTACATGCGGCCACGAAACATCATTACACATCGTGAGATCAACTATGGGAAATAATTTTAATGATGTAAAATTAAAGAAATGTTCACCATGTAGTTGTATCAATCCAAAATATGATTATCCGGCAGTTTATGAAAATCTTGGCTGGAAATCATCGTAAGTTAGAAAATTAGAATATCAAACCTAGCAATGATGTATTTTATTTAGACTTCGCAAAAGTGTGATTCATGTTAAGCATTTTATTTTATGTTCTTTTTGTTTTAGGGGTGTCCCTGGGATATTCAAAACAGGGTCACTAAAATCCTGCATAGAGTTTACCTATACTCCAAAATCACGTAGAAAATTTACCAACCAGCCCTTCTGGAAATGGCATTGGTATAAATAAAATATTGATATGTATATATTCTTGTAAAGTGATAAAAATTTAATTTATTTATTTATAATTATGTTAGATTTAAATATTATAAACAATACTATGTATTACAAATATGGAAAATATATTTATATTTTAACGCACTGTTTTTATCTTTATTCAATAAGCAGTAAATGATTATCGGCTAACTATCTTTCAAAATGTATGTAAAACAGTATTAATTAAGATAAATATTCTATTACAATGCAAATTGATTGGATTTTAAAAAACAATTCTTATAATTGGTTTGAAATTAGTTTTAAATATTAGTTAAAGTTATAAACAAGAAATATGAAGAAGTATTAAATACTAAGTTAGTGTAGAGTGTACATGATTCTAAATGATGGGGTCAAAACGATTATTTTTTTATTTGTTTTTAAATTTTATTAAAATCGCTGCAATATATAGCATAGGTAGATAAATATAATATATATTTGTATTGTAATGATTATTATAGGAAACAAGATGCAAAATTATTTTTTTATAGACTGTCCGGATTTTACTGATGTTAAACGGGATTCACTGAAAAAAGTTTTATCAGATGCCACACAGATCTTGAATTTTACTAAATATGATACAAACGATATGAATTTTTATGTTATGTCACCAAGGTAAATACATTAAAAAAAAACTATAGAAGTACTCTGATGAAACTAGTTTTGTGTAATGTGTAATAGTAGTCTTTCATAGATATCCAATAAATCTTAACATAAGGCCAATAAAATTACATTCCCAATATACTTACAAAATGATTCTAATAATAAGTGTTATTCCGTCTCTAATTTAAATGATTAAGGTCTTACCCAAATTTTGAAAATCCCCAAGGAGAATCTATAGATTGGTCAACACTTGATTGTGAAGGTAAGCCAGTGTTATTCAATTGTCATGGATACAGAGAAACTGGATTACAAGTTTGGGCCATCGATCTTGTAAGAAGTGAGTAAATAATATTTTCAAGTTAACACAAATTAGATTTTTATACATTTATTTTATATCAGCTTACGTTCTGCAAGAAGGAGGTTGTGCAGTTGCAAGTGATTACAGAGGTGCATCTCAAAATCTAAATTATTTGACCGTGGTCAGCAATACTGGAAATATCGCCGAGGCGATGGCAAGTTACATCGCAGATAACATCTGTCAAGGGACCAGAAATTGCACGAAAGAACTTCAATTGCACGGACATAGCTGGGGATCACATACGTGCGGAATTGCAGGATACTTATTGGGACAAAGTGGATTGAAACCAGCTAGAATGATAGGTTATTCTATAATGGTCACTTTGTACTCTATCAAAAATAACTGTATCAAGTTATAGTTTTAGAAGATATCCTGATATGCCAAAAAATATGAAAAAATAAAATTTTATTTTTATAGCTAGTGATGCTGCCGGTCCATACTTCAATCTTCTAGACGAAAATGATTCTGAAAAGCATATGTCTAAAGAAAGTGCAAATTTTGTTCTCAACATTAGAACATCAAATATTTACGGTTCAAGTTTAGATAGTTGGGCTCATCAGACTCAAATTGTTGGTGATTGTGGTTCGAACCAGGAACAATGTTCCGGCATAAGTACGTAAAAGCTAAATGAATCTCATATAAATAAATTATAGTAAAAATATATAAGTGATTATCCAATGACTCATAGGTAGATTGCGGTTCTTGCAAAGATTATTTTGCGATCATAATTCATCAATATTCATGGTAAAATCGACAATGGAGAAGAACTTTCCAGAAATAAAACTACAAAAGTGTTCCGATTGTCGCTCAATAATTCCCTCAACAAATGAATGCTCGGATGAATGGGAAAACTTGGGATGGAGGTCTGAGTAAGTACAGAAATTTAATATATTTTAATGAAATTTATAGCATATTGATTAAAACTTTTGACTACGGAATACTTTATAAAAATAATCAATAGATTGATAGATTTGGGCGTAATAAATATTTACATTTGTATTTAATTAATAAATTATTTACTTTCAGAGAAAAACCTGGAACGTTTATCATCAGAAAATTGCCCGTATGCCTGAATGTAACTATAGACTCTGAATTGAACTCATAGATCAAAATATTGACAATATTCAAAATATAAAATATGTTCAATTATGATTTCATTGTACAAATAAACTGGCATAATTTATTTTTCATATTGTTCCAAATATTTTGATTGTTTAACCCAATTTTAATAGATACAAGTCGTAAAAATAGTACTAAAGACGCCCACATCATATGTTTGAAAACACAAATCATATGACGATCCTACTTAAAAAAACATAATAAAATAATGATGTCATTAAGTAGAACTCAAATTATTTTTTTGACCTTGTTCGCATAAACGTATCATTCTGATAACAGTTATGGACAAATTATTAGACAAAACATTCAAATTATTTATCTACTTCTACCATAGCTAATTCCAAAATTGGAGTAAGCAATTTCTTATTAAAACTCAACTTGATTTTCAAGTAGTTTTTTTTTAAATGTTTTAGAAAATTAACATATATTTGATAAAAAACTAAAGTACAAAAATTTTTGTTTATATAATTTTAAAAAGTGAAGTGAAGTTAAAATCTTGCTGGACATAGAAATGATTAAACTGTAAATTTTAAATTAATATTTTGAATATATTGTATATTATTTTCATATAAATGGCCACCAATGATATTGATGAAGCAACGAAGATCATCATAAGCCGTAAAATAGAGCCAGATGTATCAACAAAAAATTATAAAACTAGCATAAGCCACTGATAAGACACTGTATAAATAATTTGGTCTCTAAAATGAATTGTTAGTGTAGTATGATCTTTATAAGACTGATCGTAATCGCACGAAAAACGTGATAATTAAGTGGTTTTGTAGTGGTTTTAATAGTGTGTTAAATAATTTTTAAATTTAATTTTTAAAATGAAGATCTTCACGTTTCTGTTATTCTTTCTTATGTCAACAGTGCTTGCAGAAGGTGAGCGTTCTCTGTTCAGAATTATAAACTTTTCATCTCTCATAAAATATTAAATGTTAATATTTCCTCAACAGACTGTCCTGAATTTACTGATATTACCAAAGACACATTATCTCGTTTTGTATCTGATGGAGAATCGATACTTAATTTTACAAGATATGATACAAGTCACATGAAATACTATGTCATGACTCCGAGGTAGGTAATCCATCAGGTAAAACAAGCGGATAAGTTTGAATTAGTAATGAGAACATGTGATTAATATCTTCAATATATCATTGTCTATATGCAGAAGATGATGTTCTGTGATATTTACTTTTGATAATGGAAATAATGATTACATTGTTATTATATGTCGCGCGTACGAATATCGAGACTTATTTTAAATTCTCTATAATATTATCTTATTGAATGTGAGCTTTATTAATTAGATGTCACAGTACTTAGTATAATGTAAATAATAATGTAAATAAGTAATAATTTATATATATATATATATATATATATAAATATACTTATAATTAAACCATTTTAATTATTATAGCTCATATCCAGATTACGTGAATCCTGATGGAAAACATGTCAACTGGTCTGATTTGGATTGCAATGGAAAACCTAAACTTGTTTTGTGCCATGGATTCAGGGAACATGGACTATATATTTGGATGATTGATCTTGTTAGAAGTAAGTAAATAGAAAAATTATTAGCTATATATTCTTTGTTTACTACATTTACTTTAAATCGTCATATATGTTAATCAACATCATAATGTACGTGCACGTTATTAACTTGCTGAAGGAGAGGTTTACGCTTTCGCCAAAAATTTAATTTTTGAACCTTTTTACTACAAAATTAAATTAAATTATTGGATAGATAGATGGTAATTGTGCTGACGAGCTTTTGGTAAAGACTAGGGTTTATACAAAAACCGATATTTCAGAAATCGGTTTTCGAATTTTAATTTTACTAAAAACCGGTTTTAACCGGTTTTAACCGGCTTTCAAATTTTATATAGAAAATAATGTTTGCTCGAATATTCTGTAATTTATCTGCAAATTTAATGTAATTTAGAATAGTATTCAACTGAATTAATTTATTGTTCAATTTTATATATAGTAAACAAAATAGAGTAGAACTAAAAAATACTAGTTTATCTTGATTAAATAACTTTTAAAATAATTATTTGTTATTCATGCATCATTTTCACATATAAGAATATCAATTTTAGTTTTAAAAACAATTAAGCTAAACTTTTACTTCAGTTCCGAGCAATTTTAATTAATTAATTTTAAACATTCTAATTGTTTTTTTTTCAATAAAATATGATTTAACAAACTCAGAACGTCTATCAAATTGCTACATAGACGTGTCCTTTGTTACTCACAAAATTTCCTGAAATAGAAAATACTCTCATACTTACGACCAAATTATGCTTAATTGTTTTTAAAGCCTGATATGATAACTAAGTTTTTTGTTCTTTAGTTTGTGGCTTCTAGGGTTTAAAACTCTTTTTTTTTCAAGAAGAAGTCACACAGATTTAAATTAATATATACACTGGTATAAAAATCTAAATTATTATATACATAACCTTACTGGGAATCATTGCAGACAGATTTGATTTCAAGAATCAAAACGCTTTTATCTATCTTTTATATTTTGCAATATTTGTCATTTTTTTCTCATTTAAGTCTCGAGGAAATAAGTTTTTTTACTAAAAACCGGTTTTCTAATTCCATAATTTACGCTAAAAAACCGGTTTTTAAAACCGGTTTTTGAAAACCGACAAACCCTAGTAAAGACCATGCGGACCTATGTAATTATTTGTTGATTTTTTTTTTGTTTTAGTCTCATAAAAACTTTATGTGGTGATAATATTGTAATCTTAACAAACATCCTAAAATATTTTATTCTACGAAGAGTGTGTAAATTTAAAAATTTATTGTGGTTTGGAAAGATGGGAAGTGACAAAATTTGAAAATTTATTATCATAATTTTATTTGAAAAATGCACAAATCAACATATCAATTCTATTATTTAAATAGATTTTTACGCTTAAGAAAAAGATGCAATTGGTTTAGAGTAAAACGCCGCTTACATCTAATTTATTTGAATTCCAGAGACAAAAACTGTAACTGTAATAATTCATTAAGGCTATGATAACGGCATCGTTGATAATCAAAATATTTCTAACATGTTTTTAGTAATGCAAATTAAAAATAGATTATATATTATAGCATTTATCTTTAGATAATGCTATGTTACGGTTTATCTTTGTATGAGTTAGTTGTAACAAATATCAAAAAGATATATATATATATTATATATATATATATATATATATATATATTATATTTGCTGTACGATCAGGCGTTTTATACCTAAAACCTAACATACAAAATGCACAATCATCAAATAGCAATAATAAATGCATCTTTCTAATGTCTCATTGATACCACGTACGTAGGGTTAGGTTTTATGTGTAAAACGCCTGATTGTACAGCAATATATAGCTTTTTCACAATTTGTTACTACCAGCTCATATGAAGATAAACCTGTAACATAACATTAGAGCATAACATTTCTATTTATCCGAGAATTGGCCCCGTAGTGTAGCTTGTTGAGGCAATTTGTTTAGTTGAGTACAGTATTTGTTTTTGCAACATGAATTTGTAATATTTTGTAATTCTCCCAGTTACTAATTCAGCATAACCTAATTCAATTTACCATTTCAGCGTACGTTTCTAACCACGGTGGATGCGTCGTTTCCCCCGACTATGAAGGCGCTACAGAGAATCTCAATTACTTGACAGTGGTGAAGAACACGGTCGGCGCGTCGCCAGAGCAATAGCGGAGTACGTTGCGATAACATCTGCAGAGACGCCACGGATTGCACGAAGCAATTGCAATTGCTCGGCCACAGTTGGGGCGCGCACACTTGCGGTATCGCGGGCTACGAGCTGGGAGAGCGGGAGCCCAGTCTCAGGCCGACGAGGATGATAGGTAAGGTTAACGTTCTTTTGCTGATTTGATCTCGGAGAGAAATACATTTTGTACATGTGGAATTGGAATTGTTAAATTGAGGGATGCATGTTTAAACACGTAAAGTGAATTTGAAAAATTTAGAACCCGTAGTATTAAATAGTGGTTCCGGAATAAATCGAGAACTATATGTGTTAACCAGATTTGTAGAATATACGAATAATTTCATCTTGCACTATTCTACCATTTCGTATATAAGGGCGTCAATTAATCATGTAAGCCTCAATGGGTATGCGGGGTTTGACAAAAGATGACAAAAATATTACGTGGGGGAGATGAGGGTGAGGTTAAGATTTCACGTGTATTTATTTTTTACCTAAGGTAAAAATTAAAAAAATCAAAATAAATTATAAAATTTTACGATTTTTTAATGTATTAAAGTTACACGAGATGTTTGATGTGGAAGGAGGGGTAATTTTAAATATCACCACGTATCCCCAAAGGGCACGGGATGTCCAAAATCCTTAGAAATCGCTCACGTGACGCCCTCTAATACAATACACCAAACACTAATGTAAAAATTATAAAAATAATGAAACCTATACTTGCAATATTATAAATTTCATAGTAATTATCTTAGTCTATCAGACTTAT
>NW_020537324.1:8197688-8404178 GCF_003426905.1 Ctenocephalides felis
AGCCTGTTGTCAAACAGTAAGGACAACGATTTTCATTTGGAAATATATATAGCAATATGTTTTCAAGTAAAAATAGCCTTTCTTTAAACCGGTATTGCCCTATTAAACAAATTCTAATAATAAAAAATCATCAATCTTACGATCTAAGAAAACAAAGTAAGGAAAAGTTTCAGCTCAACAACTTATGGGACTTAAAGTTCTGATTGCTGTTAAAAATCAAAATTATAAAGTAAACACAAGTTTATGGGACTATTAAGATTGTTGTAAAAAATTAAAAAAAAACATTTCACTTAATGAACTATGTGATGTTTTTAACATTATCGAGCTGCTTTTAATTTACTTGCTCAGTAACTGAAATAAGGTATGTTTCTGATTATGTGTGTATATTTTTTTAGTTATGTGTTTTTATTCATTCTTTTTAAATGAAAATAAAAAATATTTTTATTTATTTATGTTGATCATATAAAACTTCTGAAAACAAAAGTTGATTCTCTTCATTTCCACGAAAACTAGACAGAAGTTTTTTGACAAATTTTCTATATAATTATTTTAATTAATGTAAAAAACATTACATCTGGAATTAGTTGAAACAAGACCTTGGGGCTAGTTTTAACATGCAAGAATTATATATTCAGTTTCAGATGTGAACTGAAGAAGAAAACTAGAATAAATTATGCAGTTTTTATTCATACAAAATATACTAATTATAAGGCAATTATAAATATATGAAAATTTTATTACTATTTAAGTACAATTCTATTCTATTCTTTTAAAATAATTTTTCCTAAATGTCTATTTCATATTTTTATAGCTTTTACATGCGGCCACGAAACATCATTACACATCGTGAGATCAACTATGGGAAATAATTTTAATGATGTAAAATTAAAGAAATGTTCACCATGTAGTTGTATCAATCCAAAATATGATTATCCGGCAGTTTATGAAAATCTTGGCTGGAAATCATCGTAAGTTAGAAAATTAGAATATCAAACCTAGCAATGATGTATTTTATTTAGACTTCGCAAAAGTGTGATTCATGTTAAGCATTTTATTTTATGTTCTTTTTGTTTTAGGGGTGTCCCTGGGATATTCAAAACAGGGTCACTAAAATCCTGCATAGAGTTTACCTATACTCCAAAATCACGTAGAAAATTTACCAACCAGCCCTTCTGGAAATGGCATTGGTATAAATAAAATATTGATATGTATATATTCTTGTAAAGTGATAAAAATTTAATTTATTTATTTTATAATTATGTTAGATTTAAATATTATAAACAATACTATGTATTACAAATATGGAAAATATATTTATATTTTAACGCACTGTTTTTATCTTTATTCAATAAGCAGTAAATGATTATCGGCTAACTATCTTTCAAAATGTATGTAAAACAGTATTAATTAAGATAAATATTCTATTACAATGCAAATTGATTGGATTTTAAAAACACAATTCTTATAATTGGTTTGAAATTAGTTTTAAATATTAGTTAAAGTTATAAACAAGAAATATGAAGAAGTATTAAATACTAAGTTAGTGTAGAGTGTACATGATTCTAAATGATGGGGTCAAAACGATTATTTTTTTATTTGTTTTTAAATTTTATTAAAATCGCTGCAATATATAGCATAGGTAGATAAATATAATATATATTTGTATTGTAATGATTATTATAGGAAACAAGATGCAAAATTATTTTTTTATAGACTGTCCGGATTTTACTGATGTTAAACGGGATTCACTGAAAAAAGTTTTATCAGATGCCACACAGATCTTGAATTTTACTAAATATGATACAAACGATATGAATTTTTATGTTATGTCACCAAGGTAAATACATTAAAAAAAAACTATAGAAGTACTCTGATGAAACTAGTTTTGTGTAATGTGTAATAGTAGTCTTTCATAGATATCCAATAAATCTTAACATAAGGCCAATAAAATTACATTCCCAATATACTTACAAAATGATTCTAATAATAAGTGTTATTCCGTCTCTAATTTAAATGATTAAGGTCTTACCCAAATTTTGAAAATCCCCAAGGAGAATCTATAGATTGGTCAACACTTGATTGTGAAGGTAAGCCAGTGTTATTCAATTGT
The DNA here is from genome assembly GCF_003426905.1 of Ctenocephalides felis. Taxonomy (NCBI): domain Eukaryota; kingdom Metazoa; phylum Arthropoda; class Insecta; order Siphonaptera; family Pulicidae; genus Ctenocephalides; species Ctenocephalides felis. The sequence goes on from NW_020537324.1 coordinate 8,199,799, forward strand.
CATGGATACAGAGAAACTGGATTACAAGTTTGGGCCATCGATCTTGTAAGAAGTGAGTAAATAATATTTTCAAGTTAACACAAATTAGATTTTATACATTTATTTTATATCAGCTTACGTTCTGCAAGAAGGAGGTTGTGCAGTTGCAAGTGATTACAGAGGTGCATCTCAAAATCTAAATTATTTGACCGTGGTCAGCAATACTGGAAATATCGCCGAGGCGATGGCAAGTTACATCGCAGATAACATCTGTCAAGGGACCAGAAATTGCACGAAAGAACTTCAATTGCACGGACATAGCTGGGGATCACATACGTGCGGAATTGCAGGATACTTATTGGGACAAAGTGGATTGAAACCAGCTAGAATGATAGGTTATTCTATAATGGTCACTTTGTACTCTATCAAAAATAACTGTATCAAGTTATAGTTTTAGAAGATATCCTGATATGCCAAAAAATATGAAAAAATAAAATTTTATTTTTATAGCTAGTGATGCTGCCGGTCCATACTTCAATCTTCTAGACGAAAATGATTCTGAAAAGCATATGTCTAAAGAAAGTGCAAATTTTGTTCTCAACATTAGAACATCAAATATTTACGGTTCAAGTTTAGATAGTTGGGCTCATCAGACTCAAATTGTTGGTGATTGTGGTTCGAACCAGGAACAATGTTCCGGCATAAGTACGTAAAAGCTAAATGAATCTCATATAAATAAATTATAGTAAAAATATATAAGTGATTATCCAATGACTCATAGGTAGATTGCGGTTCTTGCAAAGATTATTTTGCGATCATAATTCATCAATATTCATGGTAAAATCGACAATGGAGAAGAACTTTCCAGAAATAAAACTACAAAAGTGTTCCGATTGTCGCTCAATAATTCCCTCAACAAATGAATGCTCGGATGAATGGGAAAACTTGGGATGGAGGTCTGAGTAAGTACAGAAATTTAATATATTTTAATGAAATTTATAGCATATTGATTAAAACTTTTGACTACGGAATACTTTATAAAAATAATCAATAGATTGATAGATTTGGGCGTAATAAATATTTACATTTGTATTTAATTAATAAATTATTTACTTTCAGAGAAAAACCTGGAACGTTTATCATCAGAAAATTGCCCGTATGCCTGAATGTAACTATAGACTCTGAATTGAACTCATAGATCAAAATATTGACAATATTCAAAATATAAAATATGTTCAATTATGATTTCATTGTACAAATAAACTGGCATAATTTATTTTTCATATTGTTCCAAATATTTTGATTGTTTAACCCAATTTTAATAGATACAAGTCGTAAAAATAGTACTAAAGACGCCCACATCATATGTTTGAAAACACAAATCATATGACGATCCTACTTAAAAAAACATAATAAAAATAATGATGTCATTAAGTAGAACTCAAATTATTTTTTTGACCTTGTTCGCATAAACGTATCATTCTGATAACAGTTATGGACAAATTATTAGACAAAACATTCAAATTATTTATCTACTTCTACCATAGCTAATTCCAAAATTGGAGTAAGCAATTTCTTATTAAAACTCAACTTGATTTTCAAGTAGTTTTTTTTTAAATGTTTTAGAAAATTAACATATATTTGATAAAAAACTAAAGTACAAAAATTTTTGTTTATATAATTTTTAAAAAGTGAAGTGAAGTTAAAATCTTGCTGGACATAGAAATGATTAAACTGTAAATTTTAAATTAATATTTTGAATATATTGTATATTATTTTCATATAAATGGCCACCAATGATATTGATGAAGCAACGAAGATCATCATAAGCCGTAAAATAGAGCCAGATGTATCAACAAAAAATTATAAAACTAGCATAAGCCACTGATAAGACACTGTATAAATAATTTGGTCTCTAAAATGAATTGTTAGTGTAGTATGATCTTTATAAGACTGATCGTAATCGCACGAAAAACGTGATAATTAAGTGGTTTTGTAGTGGTTTTAATAGTGTGTTAAATAATTTTTAAATTTAATTTTTAAAATGAAGATCTTCACGTTTCTGTTATTCTTTCTTATGTCAACAGTGCTTGCAGAAGGTGAGCGTTCTCTGTTCAGAATTATAAACTTTTCATCTCTCATAAAATATTAAATGTTAATATTTCCTCAACAGACTGTCCTGAATTTACTGATATTACCAAAGACACATTATCTCGTTTTGTATCTGATGGAGAATCGATACTTAATTTTACAAGATATGATACAAGTCACATGAAATACTATGTCATGACTCCGAGGTAGGTAATCCATCAGGTAAAACAAGCGGATAAGTTTGAATTAGTAATGAGAACATGTGATTAATATCTTCAATATATCATTGTCTATATGCAGAAGATGATGTTCTGTGATATTTACTTTTGATAATGGAAATAATGATTACATTGTTATTATATGTCGCGCGTACGAATATCGAGACTTATTTTAAATTCTCTATAATATTATCTTATTGAATGTGAGCTTTATTAATTAGATGTCACAGTACTTAGTATAATGTAAATAATAATGTAAATAAGTAATAATTTATATATATATATATATATATATATATATAAATATACTTATAATTAAACCATTTTAATTATTATAGCTCATATCCAGATTACGTGAATCCTGATGGAAAACATGTCAACTGGTCTGATTTGGATTGCAATGGAAAACCTAAACTTGTTTTGTGCCATGGATTCAGGGAACATGGACTATATATTTGGATGATTGATCTTGTTAGAAGTAAGTAAATAGAAAAATTATTAGCTATATATTCTTTGTTTACTACATTTACTTTAAATCGTCATATATGTTAATCAACATCATAATGTACGTGCACGTTATTAACTTGCTGAAGGAGAGGTTTACGCTTTCGCCAAAAATTTTAATTTTTGAACCTTTTTACTACAAAATTAAATTAAATTATTGGATAGATAGATGGTAATTGTGCTGACGAGCTTTTGGTAAAGACTAGGGTTTATACAAAAACCGATATTTCAGAAAATCGGTTTTCGAATTTTAATTTTACTAAAAAACCGGTTTTAACCGGTTTTAACCGGCTTTCAAATTTTATATAGAAAATAAATGTTTGCTCGAATATTCTGTAATTTATCTGCAAATTTAATGTAATTTAGAATAGTATTCAACTGAATTAATTTATTGTTCAATTTTATATATAGTAAACAAAATAGAGTAGAACTAAAAAATACTAGTTTATCTTGATTAAATAACTTTTAAAATAATTATTTGTTATTCATGCATCATTTTCACATATAAGAATATCAATTTTAGTTTTAAAAACAATTAAGCTAAACTTTTACTTCAGTTCCGAGCAATTTTAATTAATTAATTTTAAACATTCTAATTGTTTTTTTTTCAATAAAATATGATTTAACAAACTCAGAACGTCTATCAAATTGCTACATAGACGTGTCCTTTGTTTACTCACAAAATTTCCTGAAATAGAAAATACTCTCATACTTACGACCAAATTATGCTTAATTGTTTTTAAAGCCTGATATGATAACTAAGTTTTTTGTTCTTTAGTTTGTGGCTTCTAGGGTTTAAAACTCTTTTTTTTTCAAGAAGAAGTCACACAGATTTAAATTAATATATACACTGGTATAAAAATCTAAATTATTATATACATAACCTTACTGGGAATCATTGCAGACAGATTTGATTTCAAGAATCAAAACGCTTTTATCTATCTTTTATATTTTGCAATATTTGTCATTTTTTTCTCATTTAAGTCTCGAGGAAATAAGTTTTTTTACTAAAAACCGGTTTTCTAATTCCATAATTTACGCTAAAAAACCGGTTTTTAAAACCGGTTTTTGAAAACCGACAAACCCTAGTAAAGACCATGCGGACCTATGTAATTATTTGTTGATTTTTTTTTTGTTTTAGTTCTCATAAAACTTTATGTGGTGATAATATTTGTAATCTTAACAAACATCCTAAAATATTTTTATTCTACGAAGAGTGTGTAAATTTTAAAAATTTATTGTGGTTTGGAAAGATGGGAAGTGACAAAATTTGAAAATTTATTATCATAATTTTATTTGAAAAAATGCACAAATCAACATATCAATTCTATTATTTAAATAGATTTTTTACGCTTAAGAAAAAGATTGCAACTTGGTTTAGAGTAAAACGCCGCTTACATCTAATTTATTTGAATTCCAGAGACAAATAACTGTAATAATTCATTAAGGCTATGATAACGGCATCGTTGATAATCAAAATATTTCTAACATGTTTTTAGTAATGCAAATTAAAAATAGATTATATATTATAGCATTTATCTTTAGATAATGCTATGTTACCGGTTTATCTTTGTATGAGTTAGTTGTAACAAATATCAAAAAGATATATATATATATATATATATATATATATATATATATATATATATATATATTTGCTGTACGATCAGGCGTTTTATACCTAAAACCTAACATACAAAATGCACAATCATCAAATAGCAATAATAAATGCATCTTTCTAATGTCTCATTGATACCACGTACGTAGGGTTAGGTTTTATGTGTAAAACGCCTGATTGTACAGCAAATATATAGCTTTTTCACAATTTGTTACTACCAGCTCATATGAAGATAAACCTGTAACATAACATTAGAGCATAACATTTCTATTTATCCGAGAATTGGCCCCGTAGTGTAGCTTGTTGAGGCAATTTGTTTAGTTGAGTACAGTATTTGTTTTTGCAACATGAATTTGTAATATTTTGTAATTCTCCCAGTTACTAAATTCAGCATAACCTAATTCAATTACCATTTCAGCGTACGTTTCTAACCACGGTGGATGCGTCGTTTCCCCCGACTATGAAGGCGCTACAGAGAATCTCAATTACTTGACAGTGGTGAAGAACACGGTCGGCGTCGCCAGAGCAATAGCGGAGTACGTTGCCGATAACATCTGCAGAGACGCCACGGATTGCACGAAGCAATTGCAATTGCTCGGCCACAGTTGGGGCGCGCACACTTGCGGTATCGCGGGCTACGAGCTGGGAGAGCGGGAGCCCAGTCTCAGGCCGACGAGGATGATAGGTAAGGTTAACGTTCTTTTGCTGATTTGATCTCGGAAGAGAAATACATTTTGTACATGTGGAATTGGAATTGTTAAATTGAGGGATGCATGTTTAAACACGTAAAGTGAATTTGAAAATTTAGAACCCGTAGTATTAAATAGTGGTTCCGGAATAAATCGAGAACTATATGTGTTAACCAGATTTGTAGAATATACGAATAATTTCATCTTGCACTATTCTACCATTTCGTATATAAGGGCGTCAATTAATCATGTAAGCCTCAATGGGTAATGCGGGGTTTGACAAAAGATGACAAAATATTACGTGGGGGAGATGAGGGTGAGGTTAAGATTTCACGTGTATTTATTTTTTACCTAAGGTAAAAATTAAAAAAATCAAAATAAATTATAAAATTTTACGATTTTTTTAATGTATTAAAGTTACACGAGATGTTTGATGTGGAAGGAGGGGTAATTTTAAATATCACCACGTATCCCCAAAGGGCACGGGATGTCCAAAAATCCTTAGAAATCGCTCACGTGACGCCCTCTAATACAATACACCAAACACTAATGTAAAAATTATAAAAATAATGAAACCTATACTTGCAATATTATAAATTTCATAGTAATTATCTTAGTCTATCAGACTTATGCCTTATCATGGACTTACACATTTCTATCTTACTATACCTTTACTAAAATAAGAAATAAGAAAAATTTAGTTCGTGTCTTTTTGCAATTTTGGATACATTTATCGACGAATTCTCGAATAAAATATATATTTTACGGGTCTGTAATCGAATGAGTTGATAGTAATGAACTGTCAAAGCAATTTGATGAATTACCATTTATAAGAGCGGTCAGGTCATCATATTTTAATTCTTATATACTATACATGTTATAGCATTCACGTCGAATATTACGCTTCTATTTCACGCGATGTACTTGTTAAAGATAATTTCTGACTATGGAAAAAATAAGACAGTACCAAAATACCTAAGAAACATTTAGTCATTACCTTGAATGAATAATAATTACAAAAAAGTAAGGTTATATAAAATTAAATTCAAAATGATTTTAAAATTTGAATGCTATAGCATTCATGTCATTCTGCATAACCATGAAAATAAATGCTATAGCATTCATGTCCGAGAACGAGCTAATGCATGGTGCCAGCTTGATTTTCTTCTCAAAATAGTCAACTTTCGTGATTCAAAAATTAATTTACTTCACTATATAATTATTAGCAGTAAGTCTCGAGGAAATAAATTCTCAATTAATTATCAAATTAATTTGCATTAAATTGCATTCAAAACATCATTTTTGAATAAAAAAGTAATACAAATTTAAGATTTAAAATTTTCTTTTTTTTGAATATATACGTGGTTGATAATTAAATACATAGTTAAATTACTAAAAATATCTTAAAGCATATTAATAGGTTAAATTCTAAAGAAGTATTATAGTAAAATATAGACATAAATAATATTTAGTAAAAATGGATTTCTGGTAGTATTATCTACTGTATAATAACGCTCCAATAATTTAGTATTTATGAATGAATGATATACAAATATTATATTAACTAAACAAATAAATGGCATTAAGTACACATCACATTGGAAAGCAAATATATCGTTCAAATATTTATGAATATAAATAAATATGTAAATATATTCATATGTATTTGTTTCATTCAATTTCGTAATAGTCAATTACATTAATTTTTCCAAATGTTTGACCCAATTTCGGGTAGGCGGATAAAAACTAGGAACACGATGGTATTATTTGTTATGTTCGCATGAAATAGAGAAAATAAATATTTGTGCGTGAAAAACACAATATTTAGCTTGAAAAATATGTTTTTGAACTAAAATAATAGCCAGTGCATATCCTAGCAAAATATAAATACCTTGAAATGCATGTAATACATACAAATATCTAGTATGTACGTACATATCCAAAATATCAATTTAAGTACATTTATTTCTTCTTTTCATTCTTTGCTTTCCTTTAAAAAGCGTTAAAAAAATTGATGGTGATTTTTTTCAGGGATGGATGCTGCAGGACCGTATTTTAACACTATGAATGATGACGATTACTCGTCGCATTTGTCACCGAAAAGCGCAAACGTCGTGATCAATATTAAAACATCACAAATCTTTGGCAGCAGCAAAACTGAATGGGCTCATCAAACACAAATTGTGGGAGATTGTGGAAAAAAGCACAAACAATGCGGCAGTGAGTAGAATTATACAACAATAAAGGATTAAAAATCATTTTCAAAAATACTTTGTGGTTTGTTAAATTATAAATATAATTTGAATATATTACAAATTATAATTGAGTCTCGCTAAAAAAACCTAAAAATTAAAAAATATTTAAAAAAAATATTTACCTATTATTCAATTTAATATCTGATTAAATCCAGTTTTACAATGTCAGTATAGTTGCTATTCATTCACCAGAATTGCATTCTATGCATTCAGTTCCAACCTTTGTAGTTGTTTCAATCAGATATTTTTCTCTCCCAGTCAAAATAGATCCCATGCAATATGAAATGTGCAACCACAAGGCTTCAGTATTTGTGACAAAATCAACAATGCAGAAAAATTTTCCCGACGTCAAAGTAAAGAAATGTGAATCGTGCCACGCACTACTCAGCGCTCTCGACAATTGCACCGACGAAGAGGATAATTTAGGTTGGAAGTCAGAGTAAGTGTTAAGTAGCATGGACTTTCATACCAAAAGATAAATGATCAAAGGCTAAGTAATTTTCTAACATTTCAGAGGAAAGCCCGGCGTCTTTGTAATCAGAGATGTTCCAGTTTGCTTGAACGTCACGATTGATTCCTCCCTTGACAAACAATGAGAAATAAGACGAAACATAGAACACATTTTAAAAAATAAGTTAAATTAATTATATTATAGTAATTTATTCCTATATTAAATTTTGTTACAAAAATTATTTATAAATAATTTATTAAATAGCATTAAATAATATTTAAAGCTGTTTTTATTACATATGTCGTTTTGTTTCTAACCATAAACCTTGGAGCAAATGCAAGATATTAATTTAAACAAAAAGCCTCTGGTTTTCCTTGAAAATAAGTTGGAAAACAAAATTGTATTAATAGAGAATGCATTAGTCGATTTACTCTTTTGATTTTATAGCAAAAAATCTACACTGAATATAAAGCTTATCAATTAAATATAAGCAGCTTACACTGTCAGGTATTGTTCTCAAAGTATCAGATATTTTGTAACGTTGGGTAACTTTTGATGTAATATCTGAGAGAAATAACTTGTAATTTGAAAACCAAAACCTTTTTTTGCATAAATTATAAGTAATGCGTTTATATTTCCCGAGTCCATGATTAATCTTTACATTAACACAGCTAACAACATGTTATTACGACGTGACGCGAGGCAAAATAATTCAACTGCATTTTACTTATGCTGGGGCAAAGTTTTTTTTATACCATTTATTATTCAGCATTGGTGTTGCCCATACGAGGCTCATGAATTATAGAGCTCGGCTGGCGGTTTTCAGGTTTCAGAGTCTGGCCGAGCATAAAACCGCCATTCGGCTTCTAGGATTTTAATCATGGACTCACAGCCGTTGCAAACAAAACATTATGAACCATAATCCGGCTCTTGTTTCTGTATTGTTTTGACTCCATTTAAACTGTATTACTGCCATGTTTAATTCGAGTTTTATCGTCGCAGAGGAATAGAATGAACTAAAAGTTGATGCTATAATTATTACACGGTTCACTGATTAAAGCGCATTGACTTTTTATGGCTTTTTTATTTGGCGGGCAAATGAATTTAAAGCCGTGATGAAGCCGTTTTGTTGTTTTATAGACGCAGTTTGCACTAATATTTTATAGACTAATATTCATTTTTTAAATGATGATACAATTATTTCTTTTAATTAAGAACAATTCAACTAATTTAGTCGATGTGATAAAATGGGATTTATGATAAAAACATTGAATGAATTATTCGGCATTAAATATATATCAATCATTTAAAAAATTATATTGTTTAATAAAAATGAGAGAAGTGTTTCTCCTGTATTTTGAAGCAGCACTGTGAAGGCGCAATGACCCGGGCGCCAAATTGTCCCGGGTGTTCGTGTCGCTCTGCCGAGGGGTTTGAAACCAGGGCAGTTTTAGTGTGATTGTTATTAATTACTGCATTAACATGATCGAATTCAAACAATAATGATTTCAGAGTATAATATACGGGGAAGTATGATGAAATGAATCATGTTTACTGAGGAAACAGAGGTCACAAACATACTTTATGAATTTTAATATAATGATACAATAGTGTTTATTATTACCTTCTGAATTTGCGATCTGATTGAAAATTTTCAAAAAGAGTGTCTTGTAAAACAAATAAGAAGATACTCTCGATGAACAGATATCTCCGTTCGGTTTACTCCTATTATGTTCCCAACAAACTAGGATGCATACAAATCGCATTATGGAAATTCAAATATTTGCACGCACGAAATAAAATATTGAATTCCCCTTTTACAAAGCCATTCAACGTTCACTTCTGTGTCTCTATCGGATAACATCGTTACATCGAAAGGTACAAATTTGAATTCCTTGCAGCATTTTGCCGCGTATGAGAGCGCCCCATCGTTATGGAATAAATAAACCGTGCCACCGCCAAACCACAGGCGCAAAAATTTGCATGTCAATAATAAAACAAGTGCAGATAGCAAAACATGTATATTGTGCATCAGAGCATTCGTGAATATATAAATATTTATTTGTTAACGCGTGTACGCCAACTGGCAAAACTAGGCTCTGCTAAAAACAAAATAATACGTCGACAATTATAATCTGGAATATGCAAATACAACTAAATGGTGCGCAAAGTACGCTACTTGCAAAGTAAGCATCTTGCAAAGTTGGGCTTAATTTATAATGGTAATACGCGAAACTTTGAGAGATGGGTGAAATAGAATACAAATAGATAAAAGTGAATGGAATCATGAAAATTATCTTAATTATATATATAATAATATTATAAACAGCAGTGAAACCAATAATCACATAATATATATATATATATATATATATATATATATATATATATATATATATATATATATATATATATATATATATTAAAATGTGTTTGAATTATTATTCGTTTTCCTAAAATGCAATAACCGTGATAATTAAAAATTCCATTCATATTCATTCGAATTATTAAAATAAAAAACTAATAAAAATATAATTGCACTGCGCGAATCTATTTAATATATCGGCATACGTGTTCTTTTATTCATACAATTGGTTTTAAAATTCAATTTGCATGATTTTGAAATAAATGCGATTCTATATGCGGTTCAAACGATAATAGAGACGATACATACTCTCATTATGCTATTTTTTCATGATTGGGAAAAAGAAAATTGAGTTTGAAATTTATTTAATTGATATATCATTTAAAATGCAATTTTTAGAATATATTCATCCTTTTTAATTTTCACCTATATAAAACAAACAACTTTTTTTCTGAAATATAATATTAGGTTGGAAACTAATTAAGTGCGGTTTTCAGCTTAGATGAATTCAATTGATTTTTTAGGTTTGTTGACGTAGTCCGAATGTAAAATATCTTTTGGTTATAAATATTAGGCAATTTAGATGTCCATCAGTGAATAAGAGTTTTTGATCCATTGCGTAGTTTTTGTTTGGCGCGACTTGAAAATTAGAAAATGTAATTAAATTTTTCATGTTTTGCTTTCTTATTACTGCAAAGGTAAAGAGATGAAGAGATGAAGTTATTAAGACCCATAAAATGTCTTTGATTTTGTATCAAAATGATGCATAACCTAATGTAATAACTTATTTATAAAGTTTCATCAATTTTGAATATATCATCTGATAACTTTGTAGTCATACGGTAAAACAGCAACTAAAATACCCCCAGAAGCACAGTATATACTATCCAATGCAGTGCTATTAAATGTAATAGAACTATTGAAATCGCATAAATTCGAATCATATCCAAGAAAATCTACTTGCAAAACTCTAGTAAGACGGAAACAAAAAGTATACGAAATCGTTCGAAAATCAAATCAAGAAGGGAGTAGCGGTCGCATTTCTACTAGAAACCCATTTATCACGCTCTATATAGTTCGCGCTAGGTGCCGTTCGCGGTACATATTGTTAAACTTATATGCGAAAAGTTGCATGGAATAGTTTTGCGAAACTGCAAACAAAATTGTATGTTGATACACGAGAGTGTCGGAATGGATTTTCCTGATTCCGAAACCAACTTAAATGGGAAATGTTTTCAATACCTTGCAAAAAATACGAACACCTGCATCCTTCACTTAATGCACGAAACAAAAAGAAAGTTGGATAAATGAATTATGTGGTTCAATAAAGTCACATGCAATATATAGACAAATTAATACTTTACAAATATTAATATTTTAATTTATTTTATTGCATAAACCATAAAACATGTTATCAAACATCACATGAAATTTATTCCTCGTTATGTAATATGATATTTTTCATATTCTCGTAAGGGTGTTTTTCATTTATATAACGCATTTCCAGCAATTTATTTGACCAAGTGGACAGGTAAATGACCACACATTGAAAAGCTGACATATTTAACTAAGTAGAACACACAAACCATAAAAATAAAGTAATAAAAAGATTACGTAAAAGTGGGTCAGCAATATTTTTCCATCTATCATGAGGCTGTTGTTTTTAGTCGATCTATCTATCTATATACCGATGGATGTGTATGAAGGCATGAAATTTTTTTTCAGTATGTTTGTAAAAAATTGGTTTTGAAAACGAATTTATTTGATAAATTTTGTGGCTTGGTCTCTATATAGTGAGACAGCACAGAAAACACAAAAAATAGTGTTTTTGGTAGAAAGAACAAAGTAATAATAATTATCTACTGTAAACTATACACTTAGCATTTGTTTTCAGATATGCTGAGTTAAGAGCATGCTATTTTATTAGTTAAGCAATCCTCATTATCTTGAAAAAATGTATTTATATATGTAGGCCTATATCCCGCCTTATACGGTTTTCAAAAATAATTATTTTTTAATGAAGTTAATTAATATTGCATTTCTACAACATGGTAAACACTAAACTAAAATTTGCTTATATGTACAATAACATTTTTATTGTTTTACGGTCAAAATATTACACCACAAAATATTTGCAACAAATATAAATTTTTAGTAGCCTATGTTTATGATGTATGTAGATAAGTTGGTAACTCCCTGATTAATGACCAAAGCTAAATTATATGTATGCATAAGCTAGAATTTTTGGAAAACCAGAACAAAGAACATCATTATTTCTAAATTCTGTTGGTGATTAGTGTTTATATATACTAAATTGAAAACAAATATAAATTTTTAAATTTAATTTTCATCAATAATTTATTACAAGAATTATTTACTATATTCTTATAAATTATTATATATGTTTGATATATGGTTTTTCCATATAACGGTGAATTTTTTGAGTGACGTATTTTTATGAAATCTATATTCCGTGCAAAAGTGTATTATTTTTTATTTAAATAAACAAAATATTGTTTTTTGGAAATGTGTAAAAGGTAATAAAAATTATCTGTAATTTATTTTTTGAATAAATGAATAAAATAATTATACAATTTATGTTCAATTTATCTGTCATTTTTCAGTAGTCTTTATGAAAGTCGAAATTTTCTTTGAAAATAAATAAATGATTTGAAATAAATATGAATGAAATTATTTGATGAATTGAAAGAAAATAAGAATATGAAACTATTTGTTTTTTTAAGAGTTCACAAAGTAATGGTACGGTAAAGTAAATGCAGACTGATCTTACTAATCTATTTTGCTGACTAATCTTACTAATCTAAATATTTCTTTAAAGTCTTGTTATTTTATTAGTTAAAAAAATCGATGTGTTGATATCCAATGTCGCTACAAATGATTATCTATATGTACTTCATTTCTTACACGTAAAAATAAAATTATTCAGTTTCCAACTAAGGACTTTAATATATTCAGATATAAAATAGTAATATTTCAACAGCAGTTCGCATTAGCATAAAACTCTTTATGCACTTCTTTCATTTATTCTTTATCAGACGACGTACAGTTCTCGCGCTTGAATAATAATATCATAACATTGAAAAGAAAAATTCAACACATTTCTATTATTTTTATGAGAATTCGTTGTATGGAATATCCTTTTATATTCCTATTTACTATTGTATCTAAAAATATTCGTGTACGTGACATATAAATAGCAAGCAAAAAACTGAGCCAAACATGCTAATAGTGTTTTGCATATAAATTCATAACTGCACAAAAAGCTATGAGACGAGAAAAATCAATTAAAATAGTAATTTATTTTCCCTGTGAAAAGCATTACTCCAGCAGACCGATAGGAACGCAAACCGACCGTAACTTACAAATATAAAACCATCGACAGAACCAATTGGAATGATCTATAAACTATTTTAATACTGATATCAATTTTGCAGTTTGAAAAACTTTTATCGCTTCGACGGGGACGTATAATTAAAATCGTTTGAGTACGATGTTCATTTAGCAATCAATTTATTCAAATTGGATATTAAATATAAAAAATAAACCCATCACAGATATTTTGTTGATCAGTAGCATAAAGTTACATTTCTATAATTAAAAATAAAATATATGTTATGTAAATGGCTTGAAGGCGCGTAGGTTAAAAGGTCCACTACCATTATCTAAAAAAAACAAGTGAAGTATAAGAATTTTTAACGATACTATTTGAAAGTAAAAGACAAAAAATGTGCACCAACACCTTAATTTCTACAACGTCGATATCAAGAGATACTCGTAAATGGCCCTTACCATATCGTTAATACTTTTTTATTTTTGGGCTCTTTTATTTAGTTTATGATGCCTGAGTAAAATTTTTAGAAATACGTTAATATAAGTGGTATTGTTATTTTAAAATTAGATTCAATCGTTGTTTTTCATAGACGTTAGTCTATAAAAACTTACATATGGTTGGGGTAAAAAAGTCTAATTGGACTTTTATACTAGAAAGGGTGTAACAAAAATAGTAAATAAAGTTAATTGAGTACAAAAATCAATTTTTTACCATTATTATTTCTTACAAAATACCAGATCAAGGTTATATACGGTGTAAACTTTGTGAAAAATCTGTCTATGGAATTTGTATTTTGTATTCGTTTAATGATTTAGTAAAAATCCTTGAAATAATTAAATGAGACATGTGATCTGTTTGCCTTCTGGCGAGCTTTTTTTACCCCCCCCCCTATGGGGTAAAACACATTTATGTAATTAGGAATTAACTGAGATTTGAATTGAATATAGTTCAATTTTACTAAACATAGTTGTTTGTTTGATACATGTTATATGATGTGATGTTTGGTTTTCATTTGGTTTAGACAGGATAATTACTGAAAGATAAATTAGAGCTTTGTTTATATATCTATATACACACACACACACATATATATATATATATATATATATATATAGTATAGTAATATATATATATATATATATATATATATATATATATATATATATATATATATATATATATATGAATTATAAATCCACTCAATTGAATACATAAATTTTATCTTGCGTTCAAACAATATTGATTTATATCATAAGGTGCTACAAAGTATCTATACACGTATAAAGACTTATGTAACTTTTAATACTTTATTACTGGCATAAACTCAAGTTCTATATTTAAACTGCATTAGGATAATAGGTAATTAACATGTAGGTGCAGTAAAGGCAGGGACATAAAGCGAAAACTAGTTCACGAAGAGAAAATTACGCGCAAACTATCTACGTGTACTGATAGAAAATGGGTTGATACAAAATTTATAATTCCACTAAAATTTTAGTCCAGTTTAAAATAAACAATAGTTTTGTTTCGAAATTAGGATTATCGAGGAATGATAAATTACGTTGTATTTTACATACAAAATCAAACATGCTACTGTTTTTTATTCAAATCAATCAGAGATTGAAATAATATTAACTCCCATAGCAATATTTTCCAGTATTCTTATTTTCTATTTTATACTAAAAAACGATATATTTATTTTCTATTATTTTATTTTATATCATATAAGTTATTGATATGAATCTAAGTTAAATATAAATTTCTTGTACGTTAATATATATTTCTCATTTTGGTTTCTTAATATAAGCTACGGTTTATTTTAAATTGCTACGTTGCAAATATTTCAATCTGTTTCATGTCATCCCCTTATTTAAAATAATCACAAAATATTTCATGAAACGATATTTCCGTCAAGCTCATCAATTCTCTGAACGGTTTTTTATAAGATATTATGAAGCTCATTTGGGATATTCTAAAAATATTTTATTACTGAGAGTTTCAAAAGAGGATCAATAATGTATACACAAGTATTTGAAAATCTCGCACCGATTATTTATTTGATATATAAAATAGTCATAAAAAGTAACACAACATGATATTAGCAATATTACTTTGTAACACTAAAATATTTCTTTAAAATTATTTTTCTTCCTTCTTTTCAAATAATTTCCATATACCCAACTAAACCGTTTTACGCCAACTTTGATGGTACTATTCAGAAAACTTTTAAGTTTTCATTCTCCAAAATATCCTAACAATTCTTATTTATTCAAGTAATGAGTTTCAAGTTGTTTGCCGTTTTATTTTCGCGACAAAATCTGAAGGATCGTTGAGAACTTTCCTATGCAAAACTTTGTTGAGTCGGTCAGGAACATAGAGGCCTTGCGCCAGTTGATATTTTTCCCACGATGGTAAAGGATAAGATGGTATTATATAAATTTATTAGGTGTAAGCTATTAAAATAATATATATATATATATATATATATATATAAAGCTAACAGAGAGTACATTTTTTTATTATAGATAAAAGAGTTTTCTAAATACCATTTACGACTACCATTTGCATCCCTCAAAAGTATTGACAAACTTCAATTTTCGCAATTTGTTGACAAGAGTTATATTTTTTTTTTTTTTTTTTTAACTCATTTTATTTAGCAATCAGAAATACATTAAGATTCCTATGAGCTAAAATGACAATGTAAGAGCGAAGCCTAAGAAGAGCTCCAATGAGATCTTCTCAGTTTAACAATTGCTATAATAATATTATATTAGACCTAATCTAAGACTAAGTCTAAAGGCCATTGTCGTTTCAATCTTCTTATACCATAAGGTTTAGTAATTTCAACTATAGAGGGGTTCGAATGTGAGTCCAGTTTGCGTTTGTATTTTTCATTGAATTCTTGGAAAGTTAAATGCACTGTTTTCATCTTGAGGTCGCTGTGAATAGTTTCATTTGTTACGTACTATGGAGAATTAAGAATTGTACGTAAAATTTTTGACTGAGTTCTCTGCATTATAGCTATATTAGATTTGTAAGCACATCCCCAGAGCTCAATTCCGTAAGTCCAGATTGGTTTGATAATTGATTTATATAGCAGCAATTTTTTGACAAGAGTTATATTTACCAGAAGGAGATAATTAGCCCGTAAAAGTTGACAAACCTATTATATTATTTAAAAAATGAACAAAATAGATTTATAAAATGATGAGACTTATTAATTTCTATAGTATGTAATAAAGGCATATTTTTGGTAAAAAATGATTTTACATCAGAACTTGTACACATGAGTGAATTTAACAATTTAGTCAAAACCTAGCTATTATATACTCATTTTGTTAATTCTAATAATAAATAACTAATTTATCTTCATCAATCGACAGTTAATTCGACAGTTACCACACGGCACATCACGATTTCGCCCACAATGTAGAGCAAAAATAATACAAAGTCTTTTAATTACAAGAAATAAATTGCGATTCCATTTGTTGAACGTTTTGTAATGGATTGCACGCGAAGTGTAGGTTCTGATACCCCTATGGCATGTCAAGGCAACATTTATAAAATCAAACAATAGTCGTAGTAAGTAATGGTAGTGCACTCACATTTAACATTTGCTTTTATCCAAACGACCGCACATCGTTATATAAATCCACACCTGGATTTTCATTCGATTAATTAATATTTACTAACTCAAAATTATTACCAGGGTTATATTGCCAATGTTTGTTATGATAATAAATAGATGCAAATTCATAAACGTATTTGCTTGATGGTAAACTGGATAGACAATAAATAAACAGTTAGTTTAAATTAGCCTTATATATAGAAAGAGGTAGTTGTTATTATAGCGGTTTATTATATTAGAAAACTTTTGGAAATTACGTTTTTATTGCCAACATAAAATTGTTTATTTTCAAATTTTCAAAAGAGAGGTTTATATTTGCTACTTTATGCCACAAATTTTGAATACAGACTCAGAAGAAGAAAACTTATTCAGTTAGCAAAATAACGTAATAAGTTACGTCTAAAAATAATAATGTACTCATAGTCCTAGGATTAGTATAAGCTTAGACTAGAAGATTATTTTATTTTTAATCTAATGTGTTTAATTTTTTTAATTAGGTTATAATATTTCCTGAATTAATCCTTTTTACCGAAGTTTAACCTTTTTCAAACTATCTGATACTTACTAACAATATTATTAGGATAATTACTGGAAAAGCCTGATATCTTTCTTACTTCTTTATAATAATGAAAAAAATTACTAGATGTCATTTTATTAAACAGTTGTAATTATTAAATAAATAAAAAAATATTTCCTACACAAGATGCTAGTTTTATATTTTTTTGAAGTGTGAAGTCCGAATCATCAACATTTGATCTTTTGTCGATTTTTTCTCAAGAATAGTTGTACCAATTTTCAAGATTTGGAGGACGATCACCCAAACCATTGCTTTACCAATAGAGTATAAATACAATTTTTTTTGTTCATGTTTTTGCATCAAATTCTAAACCGATTTTGGAAATGTAAGCATTTCGATAGATATCAATCAGGAATCGTGATGATTAGTTTTTGCTAAAGATCGGCCGGATTGTTTCTTCATAATCAGTAGACTGAACAACAGAGCTATTTACGAAGAAATTTTGGGAAAAAAATGACGAGAGAAATCTTAGCAAAATGAACATACGAGGAAACTTATCTAAATTTTTTCATCACATTTTAAAATAATCTTCTTTGATTCAATTTTAAACTTAAGTACATACTCATTTATAAATAACATTTATATGTTAACTACTTATCCTTTTTAATCATAAAGATTACTAAAAATATTATACAACTGAGTAATTTTTTCCGCACCCATGAGAAAAATATAAACTGTGTCCTATTAATATGCGCGTTCCTGTTAAGAATTAATTTCTCAGAATGCATCTCTAGCATAAACCACTAATATCCTCAAAGGTGTCATGAAATTGCGTCTCATTTTTCTCTGTAAACCCCGATGTTTACATTTTCCCAGCTATTTATTTGATTTTATTTTTCACTGTTTCTCTCCATTCCGCTTTTTTACATTATGCAAAGTTTTCAGAACGACGGCTCGGGCTAAGAAGATTATTTATATTGCGCGCATCATTGCAGTTGAAAAACTCGAACTATCGCGAAACAATTGTTTTCAGTTCCATTATTTTTTGCACATAGAAATTGCAGGAGCCAAATGCAGCTTTAGCAAATTTTGCATGGTAATACGCCGAGTGCATTATGCAATAGCAATTGTTTTAAACCGCTTTTAAACTGATGTAATCGGTCGGAAAATGTTTGATATTGTACGGGTTTTGGGATATTCTATAGTGATTTATGAAGTGATGATTTTATCGAGGCATTGTTTCGTTTTTATAAATATTTATCTCTACAATAAACGAGACTTTATTCAATTAAAAAAATTAAATACCATAGGTGTCTATAGTTATATTTTTTTTAATACTTATAAATTGTGAATTAATTACTTATACACACAAAAAATTTAGTTTTGATCGTAAAACGAAAAATTCTTTTTCTACATGGACTACTAAGAATTCGCATCTGTAACTTACACATTGTAGTGTTCTATTTTGACAGTAAAACAATGAAAAGGTTATTATAGATATAAGAAAATCATGGTACGATGATTTACGAAAACGTGTAGAACTAATATCTTGTGAAAAATGCTTCTTAGACATATGCACATTAAATTATCAGTTATTTTACAGAGATTTTAATAATAGATACAATTTTTATATTTATAATATTTAAAGTTCACTTATAAGGTTCAAACTAATTTTCTCGGTAGTTTCGACATTATGGATCAACCAACTTTAATGGGTTGCAAAATTTTTAAAATAGAACTACTAAATACAATACAAAAATATTACACAATACAAAATTTTATCAACAAATTTCAAGTCGAAATTTTCAAAATTAAAAAGAATGATTTTTTGTAAAAATATCAAATTTTTCAAATCTTCTAAAAAATTTAAATTACGGTACAGAAAGTTCCAGTACACATGGCACGTGGGGCTATGCCCACTAGTTTTATTTTTAATTTCTAAATAATTTCTACGTTTTGTGAATATAGAATGTCGCCCTCTTCAGGATAATAAAACTAGTATAAAGGGGATCTCATAAATTGAAAAAAAAGTATTTATGAAATTCAATAAATATTTTTTTGAAAAAGGTAAGTTTTTGATTCAAGAAAATACTATCATAATATATGAACAGGTATATATAAGCACAATATTATGCTTCAAAGTGTGAAGTGTACATTCAATGAAAATCCTATTAGAGACAAATTTATTTACTTTTTCATTCGTCTGAATCGTATAGAATTTACGTAACAAAGATTTTTGCAGGAAACGAAGAAAACTTAATATGTTTATAGCACAAGCCGTTGCCAACTCGGATAGTCTTTCAAAATGCAGATATTCACAGAAAATTTATTCAGTTCAATCATTCCGAAAAATACGAATTCCTTCGTGCATTTTCTAAGAAGAATTTTATAATCTAGTGTTTGAATACTGCCGTAAATGTAATGCTTGTTGAATTGCATTTAATGCTTCTCGGAATTATATAAATATTAAATAACAAAAATGTAAATGGATGAAAAATGCGACGTTTTAAAACTGCTGGAACGTAATTTAAATATTTTTTTATATAGTTTTGTATACATTTTTATACAACTCTAAAGAAATTCTTGATAATATCATCTAACACGACGAAAATATAGTGGATGTTTATGCACTAAGTTTAATAATAAACCATAAGTATTTTTTCTTTTCGAAAGAGCAAATATAAGCATAAATTTTGATATATGCACTAATAAAAAATATTTACAAAATTTAAATTATGTGGCTCAATTTATTCTATATTCAATTCTGTTCATAATATTTTCAATTAATATGTGAACGACAATTCAATTACTTAGATTTTCAAAAAAAAAAACACAACGATTGATCTATATCTATTTGACATATTCATATTATTAAGATTTCTTTAATACTGATGATTTTTTCATTTGATGCAATAATTCCTATTTTCACTTGCAAACATCGTTATCTTCTTACAACGAAACAGCGTTGCAAGCTGCTCCTAAAATGCAAACTTCAATTAAACTTTGTAATTAAATCGTTTTACGTAGGCCTCTATTATTTTACCCCGGTCAATTTGGGCATAAAAACTGCCATTATGCCAAATTTCATCGAAATGCCAGACGGGAGATGGCATCAGAAAACGGTAGCCACAAAGCCAAGGAGAACAATTTTTATAAATTTTTATTCTTTAATTTTGGTTTTGTAAGAAAATGATCTACTTTTGTTGCCTTTCCGATTTGTTTAAAATTCCATCATCCAGACAAGAGCCATGATAACTGATTTGCTACATGAAACAACAGATAATATTTTGCCAAGTGCTCATTCCTTTCATCTGAGACAGTGTGTTCATCATCTGGGATAGGACCCTTGTACTCCATGGCGGTGCTTTCAGATGTCGCATTGTTCTGTAACATATTTGTTTATTTCGCACACATATGTTTATCCTTTGAAATTGAGTTTTGATGCATGATCATAGCATTTGCGTCGTGCTCGTCATTGATATGCGATCTCAATGCCTAATTGAATTGCGTATCTACTGACGCGGCGGAGTACTGTTCCTCTAAATCATGAAATCACTAGACATTGTAGCTTGCTTGGTAATTATTACGGTGGAGGATTTAATCTTGTTGTCGGAAATGAATAATTATTAATAGTAAACAAGTGAGGAAAATATGCATCTGTTTGCATAAGATTTGTACGTACATTTAAAAAGAAAATTGCCATTGTCTATAGAGAAAAAATCACTGGTCTTTCAAAGCATCTTTTCGTATACAACTATTCATATGTCCGACAAGCATTTTTGATACTACATAAAAACAACTATAATTATAACTAGTGAGGTGCAAGGCATTGTGACTTAAGGCAAATTGCTAGAACTTCCCATGCCGCAATTAAAAATCTTGGTACGAAACCCCAAAAAAAAAAAATTACACAAAATGTAGACGCATTATTAAAATCTCTATAAAATATCTGATAATTTGATGTACATATGTCCAATAAATATTTTTGACCGCCAAATTACATTTTTTAACTTATTGTTAGTGAAAGTCCAAAACCGCTGGACCTGCTCCGTTCTCTTAAAATCCGAGTTACCGTTTTTGGCACTTTTTTCCCCGTATCTTCGAAACGGCTAGACATGCCTTCGCCAAAAACTAATCAGCACGTCTCATTATCAATACGAATCGAATGTTTTTTAAGTTATTCAAATGGATTATTCCATACTGTCAAAAATGTCGAGGACATTTGTTTGAACCATATACGTGAATTTTAAAATTAAAAATCTTAGTACGAAACCCAAAGAAAAATTACACAAAATGTGTTCACATTATTAAAATATCTATAAAATATCTGATAATTTGATGTACATATGTCCAATTAACATTTCTGACCGCCAAATGACAATTTTATAACTTATTTTTATTGAGAGTCCATAACCGTTGGACCTGTCTTCCAATATTTGTATCCGCACACACACATCCATCCATTTTTTCTAAAGTATGCCAAAATATTCAAAAACCGTTGAAACGTAAAGAAATATAAAAATTTTCATTTTCGATTTTTTGCGATTACTGTAACATTCCCTACGGGAAGTTAATTATGTTTTTGAATCAAGCAAGTTAGATTGTTCTTTAGTTTTTCTTCATTCTCAATATTTTTTCCTATCATATTGTTCTATATATAGTTTAGTGATTAAAATCTAATCATAAATAGTTAATAACTATTTTATAGTTTTCAATACTATATAAAAAATTATTTAAAAAAATGCTTTAGGATTTTCAATGAGCAAAAATAATTACTATTTGTTAAATTAAGAATTTTAAGGTCAATTTCTCATTATTGCATGTTAGTGGAGTCCTATCAAATGGATTATCAATATCAGACATTATATTCCTTGTAATATCCGTTTTTTTGAAAATGTATATATAACCAATTCCAAGTATGTATATAATCTTCATAAATATTTTGAATATTCCCGCCTTCCAATCCTTGTCAAAATATTATTATATTTACAATCCTCCGTAGAGTATCTGAAACCTGATTATGATATTCTCGCCTTGCTTTATTGCGATTCTATACAAACATTTCGCTTGTGTTTGTACAATTTTGTATTTTCTAATATATATTAGAAGGGTCTGGTATCCGTTCTGTCAATAGCTTTGCAATTCAATTCGAGTATACGATGCTGTAGGGACCTATAGTGTAAGTCTTTTAAAATAAACCCTTTGAATCGAACAATTTATTGTAATACAGATTTCTTTTCTTGGACAGATAAAAATAAAGATACGCTACGTTTGAGATTCTCGTAAAAATGATGTATTTGGATATATTTTATATACTACTGAATCGTTTTAGGAAAATGGTAAATTTACTTTGTACTCATACGAAAAATTGAGATTTACAAAAATTTATTTTCATGCATAAATCACAACAAATTCTCTAATGTACTAATTAGATTATTTTGTCTGAATCTCTATAACTGGAATTATATTTTTTTTTTAACTACCCGGTACTAATAAGTTAGAGGTAGCGCCCTATATGGAAGCAAAGTCCGTCGAACCTACGTTCCTTTTATCCATAAAAAATAAAATAATGCAAATTTGATAAAAATATTTCAAACAAAGTCACCTGGTCTTAAGACATTTCACCACCAGATATAAATCCTCAATAATTCAATTGGACTTACCTAAAACAAAAAAATACAATGTTAATTTAATTTAATTGAGATATTAATTACGTTACTAAACTTAAAATAGCTGATATTATGAGATAATTATAATAAAAAATATATATGATAAAATATACAAGGGTGTCATAGCCATTTGAATTATTCATTGATCGAATATTTAAATTTAACACTTAATGCATCAGTTCAATAAACATTTTGCAATATTCTTATTCATACATGAATATATAATGTAATACTGCCATGTGCAAATTTAACCAACAAAAATTTGGTATCCTTTCATCTTATTGAAATGCCATGAAGGATAAGTAGTTCTAAATCATAATACCATTTATGCAAATAATTTAATAAACGTTGCTGCCAATAATCCACCTTATAAATAAATATAATATCCTATTAACCTTATATATCCCACAACAACAAAACATTTTTTCAGGGACCCTTGTCATGGTCCACACCTGTCTTAGACTTATTCGATATACCTATGTTTTGTATAACCAGAGGTTCGGGTTTGGGGACTGTATGAAATGGTTGAAAAGGAAACGTCAAGGGATAAAATAACACTTAAACAAAAATAGCATTCGAACACCCTTCCGAAACCCAAAAGGTTTCAGAAAAGAATGATGTCTTAATGAATTCTCGATAAAAGGTAGAGCATGAATAAAATAGAAGTCAAAGCGATACACGAAATGAATTAAATAGATGTGCCATTTGATAGAAAAAAAATACAATGGCATTTTTTCTCAGTAGTTTTATTTAATTAAATATTGATGAAATGAAATAAAATTGTATTACGCAATTTGTTATGAAATTTAAAATTGTGCCCTTGGTAAGAATCGAACCGGGTACTCTTTGAATACGAAGCCAACACCTTTGATTTGTTAGTTTATGTAGTGCTAAATTTGTAGCTAAGGACACACACACATACATCAATTTTTTCTAAGTATGCCAAAACGTTCAGAGGTTCCTGATATGTAAAGATATGTGAAAATTTACATTTTCGGAAAGTTAATTAATCCAATCACCACCATTCGCAAAAGCACCAGCGATTCTGTTTCGATATAATTAATCCGGCAGCGTTATTTGCTAATCCATCGACAAGCAATAAATGCTTTTTCGCGGCTCATATATTGTTACCAAATAGAACTACTGTGTGAAATATCCTGTGCACAATGAAAAGCATTAATAACGAAACGTTTGTACATAAAGTGGGCACCGGCGGAAAACAGAAAAAGGAAGGTTTAATAGGATTATGCCCCCATGCGGCCCGCGAGAGCGCGTGTTATTCTAGAAACAGAGCTGAATGGTAAACATATTTTAAAACTATTGGTGCATGGTATTGTATCTTAAGGAAAATTGCTGGAACTTTCTGTATCGTAATTGAAAATTTTCAAAAGAATAACATTTTTGGAAAGTAATTTATTATTTAAGATTCAAGAGAATTCTGAATCCCGATTTAAAATACTCCTGAAATTTCTGAAAAAAATGATATATTTTTTGGTACAGAAAAATCTAGCAAATTGCCTTCACACACGATGACCTGCACCACTAGTTAACTTCCCGTAGGGCAAAGCAAAAAAATCGAAAATGAAAATTTTTATATATCTTTACGTTTCAAAACCTTCTGAACATTTTGGAATACCTTAGAAAAAATGGATGTATGTGTGTGTGTGTGCGTGTATGTGTGTGTGTTCGAATACAAGTTTTCGTCGACAGTTTCGGGAACACGGATGAAGCGATTTGTATAATTCAAAAAACATTCGATTTGTATTGATAAGGAGACGTGCGGATTAGTTTTTGGCGATGGCGGGTCTAGCCGTTCCGAAGATACGGGGCAAAAAGTGCCAACAATGGTAACTAGGTTTTTAAGAGTACGGAGCGTCCGATTTCAATAATTCAAAAAGCATTTCACTTTCATTGACAAGATGAAGAATTGATCAAAGCTTCATGAAGGCAGGTCTAGCGGTTTCGGATATCTAGTGAAAAAACTAAAAAAAATGCCATTTGGCAGTCGAAAATGATGATTAGACATATGCACATCAAATTATCAGATATTTTATAGAGATTTTACCAATAAGTATAAATTTTGTTTACATTTCTATGGGTTCCGTACCAGTGTTTATCCGATAGACGGCGACGCGGCGCTTACGCGCTTTGACTTTTCGTACCTATGCAGTTAAAGCAGTACGATTGCTTTGAAAAAATGTTCTAAATTTTCAAAATATTTCAAAATATTTCAAAATAAATTTTTCTTCAATTTTTTTTTTTAAAGTAATTTTTTGTCAAAAATTTACAGTTTCTCATAAATCAAATTTTTTCATAGCAAATTTTTTTCAAAAATATTAATCTTGTTTAAAAAAAATAATTTTTGGTACGGGAAGTACCAGCAATTTGCCTTAAAGCACGACGCCATGCTCCACTAGTTTAATTTTTATTTAGACATAGATCCAAAGATCCTCGACGTGTGAATAGGACACGCTACTGTGAGCTAGCTATGCCTGCCACAATATGCAAATTTAAATTAATTTTGAATAATTTATAAATATTTCCAATCCAAGTATTATTTCTAAGTGAATAAAAAATTCAACCTGTCCCACATCTAATTCCCTGTAACTCTATACGAGCCATTTCGGAAGAGAGGCGAAGTAAAGAGAACAGGAGTCCGGAAAATAAACAGCGCTATTGATACGACAAAAGGTCCCCCACGGGCATTGCAGAGTCCCTCAAACAAATTCATAACATGTTTTTGTAGCACACGCGAACACGTAGCAAATTTTCCTCTACGTTTGACATGATTCCCGTATCCCTATTAGCGAATTCGGATTTTCGTTTTTGCTACAAGGTATTTTGCTAAAGCGTTGCAAAGGGGGGCCTTGTGTCCTGAGTGTTAATAAATTTCTTGAAATGTGAAAGTATATGTGTATCGTAACACATTTAGAACGAATGTAGGCGGATTGGAATGAACGGATCGCTGATACCGTTGGAAAAATGGCTCGAGGTACAAGTAGAACATGTGTCGAATTACACAATATTTATGTAATGAATTTTGTAAAGAACTAGGTGAAAGTGGCATTTTCCCTTACAAGTTGCATGAATTCTCCGACCTCTTTAGGATTTTCGCAGACGTGAATTTATTTATTTATTTATTTATTCATAAGCAAGCCGTAATCAATAATAATAGATATTATTTCAGGCTCTTGTCAAGCTTATTCATAGTTAATATTAAAAGGGTAGTAATTTTATAATAATCATAGTAGCTGCACGAATTTCGCTTCTGAAAAAAAGAGCTGAAAAAAAGAATTCGAATATTAAATACAATCAAGTTCATCATATTAAAGTCTATTTGACCACCAGTCAAGCTCAAAATTCTTGCACAAGGTTGAAAGTTATACTCATTTAAAACCATAAAAATGTTAAATTAATAAAATAGCAATAAAAAAAATAAAAAAAATATGGTTGTACAGGCGATCAAATGGTCAGACTACATAGATAAAAGATAAGGATTATGCAAGAAAATAGTTATTAAAATCAAATTGAGAAAATTCATTAATGTCATAAAAAGCTAATTCTTTAAAAAGTTTAACTAGAGTTACGGGATCCATCCCGCTGACATAGCTTATACCTAGCCACAAGATCCTCCTTGCTGATAAAGCATATTTTTAACTATATAAGTAGCAAGATCTCTACATTCGAGGAGGATAATCTTTGCCAGTATTTACACCAGTCCAGTTATATAATTATAATTCATTATATCATTTTATTGTAAAATTCAGTTATTTTATATATTTTATTGTAATTTTAAGAAATAAAGTTTTTTTTATTTTATTCTCGAATAACGAGTATAAAATTGGCGCAGTCGGTAGGATTGAATTCGGGATCGTCTATCGCAGATATCCATTGATTTCAATCATTTAGAATTCGGAACCAGTAATTAGTAAAAGTGATAGAAAAATCAATAGGATTGAATTCGGGAAGGCCTATCGCAGGATTTCCAATCAATTCAAAGGTGATTGTAATTCATAGTGTGCAAAAGTGCAAGTGAAAAAAATATATTGTGTGAAAAAGTGCGAAGAGGAAATTCGCCGAAACATCTGGAACTGGTGAGTGAAAAATTTTAATTGATAGTAAAATTGCCATCCTCCCTTATCCTTCAATCGCTGGAGATAAGAAAAGCAATTTTTACAGTTTAAATTTTCTTAATTAATTAATTGATTAAATAATATATATACAAGTTTATTTTATTTTTGCATTCCATTGAAACATAATTCCACGTACGCGAATTAGTTTATGGAAATTGGTATTGATTTTATAGAGAACTTAGCAAACTCATTAGCAAATATGTCCCTTCAAAACATTCCCAAATTTGATCATATATTGATCGACACTATTCCAAAATTTGGCGGTAACCCCGCAGAACTAAATTCATTTATTTCAAGAGTTAGGGAAATCAAGAATAGATATCATGACAGTAGTAATCCGACATGTATACAAAACGAAATTATTAGGAGCGCAGTTTTTTCGAAACTATATGACAATGCTAAATATGCTATAGAAATTGCCAATGCTAGAGAAATAGATGATATAGTTAGGGTACTAATATCAAAATTTTCAGACCGTAGAGATGATATATCTTTAACTTTTGATCTCCATCATATGAGACAATTACCAAATGAAACCGTTTATCAGTTCTATGAAAGATTTCAAAATTTGATTACAATTTATAATAATTATATATACTTACACCTTACAAACAAAGAAATAATCCTAGATAGATGCAACAACTTCCAAAAAAGTGCCTTGGCCGTATTCATAGCACACGTTAAACAGCCATACAGTTCACTTCTCAGAAATCGTAACGTTTCGTCATTAGAAGAAGCCTTAAGGATTATAGAAAAGGACGACTATGTTAGTAGTGTTAGAGATGACTCAGACCACTTTAGATACAATAGTAAAAGAAATAGTAAACCACAAAGTTATCAGAAAAACGGCTCCAATTTTGCACTTCCTAGAAATTCAAATACGGCAATTCCAAATTATAAGAGACAACATCATTTCCAACCACATTTTTATAATCCACAAATGTCCCAACCAAATAATTTCCAACCAAATAATTTCCAAACAAATAACTTCCAACCAAATAATTTCCAACCAAATAACTTCCAAACAAATAACTTCCAACCAAATAGCTTCCAATCAAATAACTTTCAAACAAACCAAATGACTCAACAACCATTAAGACCTAACCAACAAAATTCCCCATTTCCAAATCAAACGAACAATGCAACAAAAGGTTCTGACTGGACACCTATGAGTGGTGTATCAACTATTAATTCCGCAAATTACAAACAACGACATAACAGACTCTACAATTTAGAAAACATTGATTTAGAACAAGATTCATACTCTGACGAACCACATGTGGATTTTCAAACGGACGAACAACGACAAAATCAAACATAGTTGAATTTCACAGTTTTCAAAATTATTCTCTTCCTTATATTCAAATAAGAAACCCAGACCTAAAAATTTTAATTGATTCAGGCTCAACGAAATCATTTATTTGCCCAGAGATTGCTAATAGATATTTCAAAAGTTCCATTTATTCTGACCCCTGTACAATAAAAACAGCTCTATCCACACACACAGAAAATTTTGCATGCAACATCCCAAGCTTCAGTGAATTCAAAAATAATGAAAATCTTTCATTCCATCTATTTAAGTTTCACGAAACCTTCAATGGGTTGTTAGGAATTGATAACCTCAAAAAATTGAAGGCGCTCATTGATTTTAATAATGAATTGTTAGTATTACCTAATACTAATTTAAAATTACATTATTTGAAAAGTCCAAAAAAAATACTTTTTAGTCAACAGATACCAGAAAGATGCATTCAAAAATGTAAAGTCCCAGTTAACATTAAAGAAGGTGAAATTCTAATTACAAGGCAAAATTTTCCAAATTGTTTCATTCCAGATACCGTAACATTAGCGAAAAACAATGAAGCCATTGTTGAAATTCATAACCTAACAGAAAACGAAATTAATTTAACATTAACCAAACCTTTACAAGTAGAACTCACAAACGAAATAGAATTTTATAATTTTTGTACAGACAAATCTGACTCAAATATAGATTTTTCGGATATTGAGAACCTAATACGGACTGACCACATGAATTTCGAAGAGAAAAATGCTATTTTAAGAATTTGCAAAAAATATAAAGACACTTTTCATAAACCAGATGACAAACTGACTTTTACAAACCAGGTTAAACATAAGATACGCACAACCGACGAAATTCCTGTCTACACCAAATCCTATAGATACCCAATAATCCACAGAGAAGAAGTCCAACGCCAAATTAATGAAATGCTTGACCAACAGATTATTAGACATAGCAATTCACCCTGGTCCTCTCCCATTTGGGTCGTTCCCAAAAAACTTGACGCATCCGGAAAACGTAAATGGAGAATAGTTGTTGATTACCGCAAAGTTAATGACAAGACAATAGATGACAAATACCCTCTCCCAAATATTTCAGACGTTCTAGACAAACTAGGTAGATGTTATTATTTCTCAACTATCGATTTAGCTTCTGGATTCCACCAAATTGAAATGCACGAAGACGATATTGAAAAAACAGCTTTCAGTACAGATGACGGACATTACGAATTTTTACGCATGCCTTTTGGTTTAAAGAATTCCCCAGCCACCTTCCAACGTGTAATAAATAATATCCTTAGAGATTATATTGGCAAAATTTGTTTAGTTTATCTTGATGATATAATAATTTATTCAGTATCACTTAGTGAACATATAGATAGTTTGACTAAAATTTTTCAAAGACTCCGAGAAACCAATTTTAAAATTCAACCAGATAAATCTGAATTTCTCAAAAAAGAAACAGCATTTTTAGGCCATATCATTACACCAGACGGAATCAAACCTAACCCAGATAAAATCCAAGCTATCCTAAATTTTCCAATACCTAAGACTCCAAAACAAATAAAAGGCTTCCTTGGACTATTAGGCTATTACAGACGGTTTATAAAAGACTTTGCTAAATTAACCAAACCGCTTACCAAATGTTTGAAAAAAGATGTAAAAATTGATTTGAATCCTGAATACATTCAATGTTTCGAGACTTGTAAAAATTTGTTAATTAATGATCCTATATTACAATATCCTGATTTTTCCAAACCTTTTATCTTAACAACTGACGCTAGCCAATTTGCTATTGGTGCTGTTTTATCACAAGGTGAAATAGGAAAAGACAAACCGATCGCATATGCTTCAAGAACATTAAATGATGCCGAAATAAATTATAGTACCGTAGAAAGAGAACTTCTAGCTATAGTTTGGGCCGTCAGACATTTCAGGCCTTATTTATATGGAACTAAATTTAAAATTATTACCGATCATAAACCTTTATCTTGGTTATTTTCACTGAAAAATGCAAACACTAGATTAGTTAGATGGAGGTTGCAACTAGAAGAATTCGATTATGAAATTTGTTATAAAAAGGGTTCCTTAAATACTAATGCAGATGCACTTTCCCGTATTAAATTAGATAATGATAACGACGAATTAAATTTTAATGAAATTATTGATTTTGACACCGATATGCAGTCAATTATAGCACAAGCCGAGATTTCTGAATTACCTGATGTAGATGAATTAGATTCAATTGTAAATGAAATACTTGCCGAACAAATCCCAGATGATATTAATGTAGATGATAATAATACAGTTCACACGTCACACGAAAATCCTATTCTAGAAATCCCTATATCTTCAAAACCAATAAATTATTATGATAATCAAATTTTTATTAAAATTGTAGATACACTTTCAAGTAAACCAAAAACACAGAAAATATTTAATAAAAATAGATTAATAGTTGAAATAAATCGAAGAGAAATATCAAAAGAATTGATCAATATTTTTAAAGAATATACCACTAGTAATAAATCTTTTGCGTTGTATGTCAACGATAGCGAATATATTGCTGACATTACAAACATTTTAACTTCTACTTTCACTTATTCAGCATTTAAATTAGTTATATGTAATGATTTTAAAGAAGATATTATTGATGTAAATAAACAAAAATTAATAGTAAAAACAATTCACGAAGATTGTTCTAACCATCGAGGAATTAACGAGAACGAATCACGTATTAGACAAAAATATTATTGGCCAACAATTCGTAATGATATTACTACTTATATTAATAATTGTACATTATGTTCTACTGAAAAATACGACAAAAGTCCACCAAAACAAAAATTTTCTATTTCCCCTACAGCTTCGAAACCATTTCAAATTTTACATTTAGACATTCTTACAATTAGTAAACAAAAACTTGTCACAATCATTGATACATTTTCTAAATATGCGCAAGCATATCCTATTGCTTCTAATATAACGCAAAATATAATTAGAGTTCTAATGTTATTTATTTCTCATTTTGGTGTTCCTGATACTTTAATTATGGACAATGGTCCTGATCTAAAATCTTCTGCCTTACAAGAATATTTGAAAATGCATAAAATTAACATCCACTACATAACTCCTTTACATCCAAATTCAAATGGACCTATTGAAAGATTTCATTCTACTATTCTAGAACATATACGTATTCTCAAACGCGAAAATAATAATCTTAGTATTCTTGACATTATCCCTTATGCTATTAATGGTTATAATAGTTCTATACATTCAGTGACAAAATTAAAACCATTTGACATTATTTCAGGTCATCTCTCTACGAGATCTCCTTTTGACATAGACATAGAAACAGAAATTCTTACAAACTATTTAGAAGACCACAAACAACGAACAAAGTTAATGTATGAGAAAATTTTTGATAAGAATTATAGCAACAAAGACAAAACAATATCGAAACATAACGAAACAAGACATGATCCTTTGCAATACGACGAAAACACACGTGCATATTTAAAATCAAACCCGCGAGACAAAACCGCTTCACGTTACAAACAGATACAAGTACAGAAAGATCTAGGAAATACAATTCTTACTGACAAGAATATTACGATACACAAACAAGAACTCAAACGTCCAAAAACTAATACTCAGCAAATCCCACGTGAACAAGATGTTGTTGTTTCAACTAATAATATTACACCTAGTACTAGCAGCAAACAGTGATCAAATTTTTCTTCAAGAATTAAATACAACTGGAATTTTACCTTTTGAATTAGGAAATGCAAAGTTAATCAAAAAATATCATATTTTTATTCATTACGTTAATACAGATTTGATTAAACAACAGATTACTAATTTGGTTACAGATTTTGATACACTTTTATCTATTTTAAATAATAAACATAACGATTATTTGAGAAGATTAGATTCATACATTTCTTTGACAAATACTATGATTAATATTATTAAAGATAAATATAATATTATTAGACCGGTTAGAAGAATTAAAAGAGGACTTATTAACGGACTAGGTAGCATAATTAAGGAAATTACAGGGAATTTAGATGCACAAGATGCCAAAAAGTACGATGACGCTATACGTATATTAGAAACTAACCATGAAATTTATGCAAAAACATTGAATAAACAAATGACATTAAATAATAAGTTAATTGAATATTTTAATGAAACAATTATTAATATTAGAGAAAATGATGTAATACTAAATAAGAAATTGAATGATATCAATGATTATCTAAAATTCGGTAGTTTTAGCCATAATGAATATTTTATAGCTAAAGATAGTTTAGAACAAATTAATTATAGTTTAGTTATTTTAGCAAATATTTTAAACGATTTAGAAATATCATTAGATTTAGCAAAGATGAATTTAGTTCATAACTCAGTAATTAAGTTAGATGATTTGAATTTTATGATTAATACTGTAAAGAATTTATACAATGTAGAATCATTACCATTTCCCATAGACGATAGTAATCTTCACAAATATTATAATTTACTTAATATTCAATATTATTACACAGACGAAAAAATTGTTTTTCTTATCAAATTTCCAATCACTTTACCTGAAACCTTTAAACACTATAAATTATACCCAATTCCAAATACAGAAAATAGAGTCATTATTCCACCAAAACCTTTCCTTACATTTGGCAACAATAACTATCAATTTGACGATACAAATTGCAAAGAAGTTTCAGAAAAATATTTTTGCAATATTAGACACATATTATCAAACGACGAAGAATGTATCATAAAATTATTACAACTAGATAACACTCACATCAAAACATGCAATGAAATTCAAGTCAACATTACACACAATATTATAGAGAAAATAAATAACGCACACTATATTCTTTTACTAAGCACACAATCAAGAATCGATATGATTTGCAATCATCAAGAAGAAACTAAGTTTATTAAAGGAATTTTTCTTTTAAAACTCCCACACTTATGTAAATTCAGCATTGACAAGAAAAACTATTACAATCAAGAGTCGTCTATAGAAGGAAAAGCAATTATTTTACCAAGATTTAATTTCAACTACAACATTTCAAAATCATCCAAACCAATTGCAATCAAGTCAATTCAAGTAAATGAGCTATCTAAAATTAAAGAAGATCAAGAACAAATTCATAAACTCTATGCAAGGAAGACTGGAATTAACAACAACAGCATCGTGTCAATTATCATGTATATAATATTTATAACTATTATTATTATTTATATCCTGTTCAAGTATTGCAGACAAAGATGCAACAAAAAGAAATTACAAATTACTCCAGAAGTAGAGACACCCCAAGAACAAGAGAGCCACAACCAACCACAACCACCAACCTGCACCCCGAGGTTTTTCATCTAGGGCCGGAGGAGTTACGGGATCCATCCCGCTGACATAGCTTATACCTAGCCACAAGATCCTCCTTGCTGATAAAGCATATTTTTAACTATATAAGTAGCAAGATCTCTACATTCGAGGAGGATAATCTTTGCCAGTATTTACACCAGTCCAGTTATATAATTATAATTCATTATATCATTTTATTGTAAAATTCAGTTATTTTATATATTTTATTGTAATTTTAAGAAATAAAGTTTTTTTTATTTTATTCTCGAATAACGAGTATAAAATTCTAGGGAAGCATGAAAATTTTTGCTGTCTAAGTTTCGGATGTTGAGTGGAAGTTTATTCATAAGCTGAATACCTAGACCGTCGAAAATATAATGCATTAGCATTCATTCATTTTCATTGTGATTCAGAATGATAACAATGCTAAAGCTTTCAAATTTTAAAATCAAATATTTCCAATTTAAATTAATATGATTTTACGTTTTTGAAGTACTATATTTGTCAAGGTAATGACTAATTGATTATTCAGGTACTTTCCTATAATCTCTTTATAGTCACTAGTTAGCTTGAACATGCAAATTGCGTAAACTAAAAGAGTATTTCTTTATGTGGATGCTATAGTATTCATTAAACGAATAAAATATGATAATCTGACTTCCGTTATAAACAAAGATTAATCAAATTTTGAATATCACAACCTACTAATTAATAAAATAACTATCAATTTAATAAACGATCTATGCCGAAAACAATTTCCAACTTATTCTTCCGAAATTTTTTTGAATTTTTAAAATCGGTCGGAATTTTATGGCGGATTGTTGACAAAGAAGTTTTCACATATGTTATAGAAATGAAGAATCCTGGAGCTTCTCTTTCAGGAAGTTAAAATTGAACGTATTTTTTTGCAGATCATCAATAGACGACACAATAATTTACATACAATATTATTCAATCAAAACACGTTTTTTGACAATAATTATTTCTGTAATAAATTGTTATACAGTAAATTATTAGAATTAAATAATTTTGCAATATTATTTAAATATTAGTTACAACATTATCATAGTATATTGGAATAAATAATTTTAATTTGTTAAAAAAAATGTTAATTGATTACTAAAATTATACCAATCTATCCAAAACAAATAAGCTTTGCAATGTTAGCAATTAATTATATTATTATTGTGTTTAATATCAGATAAGCTTTATGAAGTGTGATTTACTTCTCTGAATTTAAAATTATGGTGATTTAGAAATTTAAATATCAAAACTTTACAATACTGTATCAATATTTCATGTATTTTCCACAAAATTAGTAGACAAGATATAATTCGTATGAGAAGTGCACGTAAAAAAGCTACGTAAGCAATCATGTCTTATGAGATATTGTTTTACTTTAGAAATGTGGATAACATTTTTGGAATAATAAGTAACTCAAAAAGGTTAATCAAATTAATCATCAGTGTACACTCTAAAATATATATTAAATTATGTTATCTTTTTTTTTAATTTAAAAAACTCAAATTATTTTATATATGCCTACATAAGCTCAAATAAGGCTTTTCACCCAGTGTCCCAATTTCTAATTAAATAGCTCCCTTCCAGGTCATGTTTGTCACATTCTGTGTGATATCGTCGGCAAGCTTTTTTGTATGCTTTGTCATTTGATATCAGGTTGGGTATGCGAAGGTGCGTTTATACCCTAACTCGGTAACAATGACGCAAAATTCATGGTGTGGGGTAAGGGAATCTGTATATGGAGCAAAATAAATACAGAAGAAACTAAAAATTGATAAAAAAATTCTAAATGTCCGTATCTATTTGTATTCGAAGTATAAGCAAAATAACTGCTGGAACTTCCACATTGTCACTACAAATCTTCAAATACATCAATTAACCCTTGCAGTATGATTTATCCATCCCCAGCCGACGTCCTAGAACAGCAGCAATCATATTCCGGAATGATATATATGGTTGTTTTCCTATATTTGTGTCTATATGCAAAGATAAGTACTAAATCGATGCTTGCGTAACGGATATACTAATCATATTACAAAGTTACGTATTCCAGTCTAGTGGAAACGTGCACGAGAATACCGCCGTTGCTGCTTTGTTTATCATATTACTCAAACGGATGCGTAGAGATTGGCGAGCAGAACTGATTGGATTACAACACGCATTCTGCAGTTCGGATACCTCGGGCCATATATTAGATAATATAGACAGTACATGTCATCCGAATGCTTCCACGAAATGCATAGTGTAGTAGGTTGAAGACGTAGTTTCGGTAAAAATTTGGAAGATTCGGAAACTGGAGAATCTGGAGATGAACCCCAAATTGATGAAATTTAAAGAAAACTCAAATGTGAGACTACGAAATTTCTGCATAGTATGAATCCTCACAATATTAATGGTCCAAATTTCTCACGCGATATTGAAATATTCAAGCTTTCACACAATCCAGTTAGTTACTCTTCTGGACAGTCTACAAATTTTCATTTTGCAAAATTGAAGGTAGCAAGACAAAAGTCCGTACAGACGATTCAGATGCTGAAAAAATTACCCATAAATCCTAAAGATCAATTTTTAAGTAAAAGCAATTTTCAAATTCAGCACAGTATACGTTCTAATAATGTAGTAAACGTGATAATGTTAAGACACCAGCCATATTTCTGACGTTGTGGGGCCGATTCTACCGTAAAATAGACCAATGTTACGCAGAGACTATGTTACGTAGCATTTCTCATATAAAATGGTACTAAATACTGTTGTTCGATCAGGCGATTTATACATAAAATGCATCTTCACTCATGTGTCATTATACCACATCATACAGATGCAGTTATAATATTATTTTCTGACATTTGAGCCCTTTCTAGGTTTTTTTATTTCACACCTGACTGCAAAGTAACCACATGACATTTCGACAGTATTTAGTACCATTTTGTATGAGAAGCGCTACGTGACACAGCCTCTACGTAACTTTGGTCTATTTTACAGCAGAATCGGTCCCTATATCTGATAAACTAGCAAATCAAAGTAAAAGATTTTCTGACAATTTTCAGTAAATTTTCTTGACTAGGCAGTTTTTATTTTTTCATATAGCAAAAGATTTTGTAGCATTGTGGAAACAACGATAAGATCGTACAAGGATTCAGAAACTGCAAAATTTAATGATTCCTAATAATAAATTTTTAGACAGAAGCAATGTGTCAATTCTAAAAGTGTTAAGTGATAATAATAATGGGGCTTTTTATAAAATTAATAAATACTTCTCGAAACTGTTTTAGAAAAAAAATGCATTTTTTTTTCAAATAATCAGTATATAATCAACGTGATTTTTTTCGCGTTTTTAGAAAAAAAAAACAGATGGCAATGATAATAAAGAGATTATATCATAAAAACTTGATACAAAATGATGCTAAGATGGAATTATCTATTTATTCATCAGCACTTAATTTTATGACATCATCAAAATGCAAAAATATATTTGAAATAAAATTGTGATTCAAGATGCATCATACCAAGTAATCTAAAATTCTGACCATCCCTCTAACTATCTCAGCAAACCACCATATATGTACTGGCCGAATGGTATTAGGTACAGACCGAGTATAATAGGATACAACAATGTTCCCAGTGGTTATTGTGACGTACTTTAGCTCGTTACTTGACGAAATCAACGAGAAATACGTCTTTCGTAGCATGATAACAGAAATAACGATCTACATATATGAATTCGAAATTGCCTTTCCGAACGAACCTATCGCAAACATATTGATTGAGGAGGAAAATTCCATGAAATTCAGAAAAGTGCAAAGATTATATCACTGAAATGTGTTGGAAGTAAAAAAAACTTAATTTTATAATAAATTTTGTATCATCTTGATATTTGATTAACAAATATTTTTGCCAGTAACTAGACAACAAAAGTTTAGGTCTCAAAAATTGCAGTATACTTTGGTATATACATATCGTTGGTATTTATATCACTTTATTGAAAAACGTAATATTTACATGTTTTGACAAATACTTGTTGAATAAGTATTTAGTGGTTGAAAATCTAAATAATCTGAATTACAATATCCTATATCGACAAAATGAAGTCGTTACATGGACAAGCGCAGCATATGTGTCGAATTCTCATACATATTTATTCCACATTTGCACAGACTTCCTCCCTTATTCATTCTATATACATGATTCCGTTGAATAATATACAAATTATCATATGTTGGTGATTTCTCAATAGCGCTTGAAAAATTTGGGATACTGTATGGAATGCTTGTTTGTACGCAGTTATTTTTAAAAAGTGACATCTGACCTTTTATTTATGAAT
This sequence comes from Ctenocephalides felis, assembly GCF_003426905.1. Lineage (NCBI taxonomy): Eukaryota > Metazoa > Arthropoda > Insecta > Siphonaptera > Pulicidae > Ctenocephalides > Ctenocephalides felis. Next base: position 8,238,292 of record NW_020537324.1, read on the forward strand.
AATCGGATACATATTTATGCCTTATTCTGAAACCCACAGGAATAAATAGAAATTTGAAGCAGTTAAACAATTTATAAGGAGTATGTTATTCGTAGACTCATACACTGCATGAATGATTTATATGTATGCAGACGTGCAAAAAATATTTTAAATAATGATCAAAGCAACATTTTAATGGAACAAAGTGAACAATAGGTAATACATTATTAATATATAATGAAATTAAAATAATAATGGTAAAATCACAAAATCATTCTGTACAATTAGATAATTATGAAAGATTTTTTCTAGAAAAATATGCCATCTTATATCGTGATCAGATCTTTAGGCAAATGGGTGAATACGAGTTACACCAACTTTGTCAAGCATTGCTAAATCAACAAAATTTAAAATTCTCATAAATGTCTGATAAAAACGTGAGTTTTTGTATAAATAAAAAAAAATATACAGCTTGTATCAATATTTGATTATGAAATGCATAAAACCGGTTTTATATTGTAAGCAAATGTGTGAGCTTTATTACCCATGTGCAGTAGTTTACTGGATCCGTTAAAAAATATTAAATATATTTTTTACAAGTTCTAAAATCTTAAGAACCTTTCTTATTTCAAAGTTTCTTTCATGGCACAAAAACTGTAAGCTATTAAAAATTAGTTTTTCATACACACCATAAAAGTAGGCAGCTACTTTAACTCACTATATTTCACAGAACTTTCATTCCTTTATTACCTTGTGATATTAAATTCTACTTCTCGGTTGCCTAGACTTTGATATATTTTCACATTAAAGGATTTAGATAGCAGAGGTCATAAAATTATAATGAATAACTATGAAGTAGAAGAAAAAAAATACACTAAAGAAGACCATGGCGACATAATTTATAAAAAAAAATTAATTCGGATAAGACACTAGTATTCATTGAAAATATTTGACAGCAAAATTTATGAAATTTTTTTGAGTGAACATGTGAGTGCTTCTAAGAAATAAATTTTCCCATAGAGATATTAGCACTCATGAAAACACTGCATTACATTAAGCATAGGTATATAGAAGTCATTAGAAGTATTCAAACCAAATTTTTATATAGGAAATAAAAGATTACCAAAATGTAACATATTGGTATTTCTACGTAGTCAGGATCTATTTTCAACATAATTAGCTGTATCGATTAATTCAAATATCCTCCTTTTTCCTCAAAAGCAATTCATTTGGCTGATGACTTAAACCGCACATAATATATCGCCTATTCAAGGATCCTAATGGTGGAACATTATACATTTTCAATACAATTTTCGAACTTCCTCAGCATCTTTAATCAACTTCCTCCTTTCCAAGTCTCATTTCGAAACAGCTTAAAGCTCTTTATGCTAACGCTCTACGTTCACATCTTTGCGCTTTATCGGAATAAATTCATTAAACACGAAACCAAATTTGGAGAAAACTTTACACGTGAGCATCGTTTATAATACAGAATATAATAATGGATTTTGTAAATGGAAGAAGAGGTATTCAGACACTAATGAAACAAATCCCAACCCAATTTTTTAATCCATCCATATATTGGTCTAGGTTTGCAATTTTCGACTCTTTGATGATGAAATGTGCAAGTCCTATCACAACATAATAAAAATGAAAACAGACAGAACTGTATATATATATGTATATATAATTAAATTTACAGAAGTGTGCGTTTCGATAATTATTTATTGAAAGCCCCGGGGTGGGTTATCGAAAACATCACAATTGTCAATCGGTGCTCACAGTGATTAGTAAAACGTGATATAGTTTCAAATTTCGTACATGAATGGTCACCACGATGATGGCAGTATATTTTGACATTCTGTTAAATTTTCATCATGGAAATAATTACTTTTATCTCAATACATGGAACAACTGAGAGACGCATATATGACACAATAAGCAAATACATATAATATACAAATCTAACTACAAGTATTTTTTCGATATTACTATAAAAAGTTGCTCATTCTTCTTGAAATCACTTCCTACAACCATTTACAATTATTACTTCAGATTACATGCGCCTTACCCTTTCGTAACTTAATATTCCATCTTTCAGAGTAACAATGAAAATTAATGTTTATAGTGTAATTATACCGAATTGTTGAAAGTTGAACAAGACATTTCATTCATGTTTCTCAGAAAATGTTTTCTCATGAAATTTGAATACACAGAATTCCGTGATTATTCCGGAGACGATAATAACATTGTATCATTTGTATGCATACTTCTGAATAGTTATATTTTATGAAAATAATTATGATAGGAAAGAAAAACAGGAAAGCTGTAATAATATTATATGTTTAATATATAAATTATTGCAGAGATGCTGATATTATTGTATCATTTGTATACGTATTTTTCAATAGTTACATTTTAGGGAAGTAATTGTGATGAACAAGAAATACATACTGGAACATTATGAAACTAAAATATTTTGCAAATTTGCTCATTTCAACAATGTTTCAACTCCAAAAATGTATTCATTTTCCCGTTGTGAATTGAGTATCGATAACGCCTACTTGTATCTGAAAAGCCATACAACGATAATAACCCGGTTCAAAATATTATTTCACTGCCGAAAGTCCTCTTTTATCCAAACCAAACAAACATTATTAACAAACAAACGAAAAAAAAACCTACTTCTATACCATAAAATCACGAAATGTATAAATATTCCAATGGCTTGTCAGGTCGGATGAACGTCAAACATAATACATGGAGTTTGCGCGCGCTGTTGGTCACGAAACAAATTATAAACTTATTTAAATAATAATGAGAACAGTCCGTCTGTCGCAAACAATTAAAATCTCATTATTATCACAATTAACAAGTCTTGGCTTCTGCGGTTCAATAATGACAACAAATACTATGACTGAATTATTTTTCTAAATTAAAACTATCTGCATATAAATGGAATTACCATATTAATGGATTCGTGATAACTTTTGAAGTTTTGCATATGCATAAAACATAGTAAACAATAAGAAAAAATCTATAATCTGAACTATAGAAATTAAAAATATGAAAAATATAATAGAAAATTGTGAATCAAATAATGAAAATTAAATATATGAAATAGGTGCAAGTGCTCTAAAGGCAAATTGCATGGACTTCCCGATATGTATAAACAATAGATTGTAATTATCTCTATGAAATAAATATATTAATATCTTTGATATACGACCCCGTGAATTTTGTATGAATTAGCCATGCAAATTTTCACCCATAATGAAATAAATTCACATATTTAAATCTGATAAAATAATCAAACTACATTTATAAAAAAAAATCGATGACACGAATAAATTGTTCAAAAAATAAAACATCGATTCCTCCCTGGCAGATATAAATGTAAGTGACAAAAAATATCACGATCTGTGTGAAATAATTTTATATTTCTATCACGATTACATCGTTTTAATACATTTTTTGCTGCGAAACGGAATTAATATTCATTTTGCACCGTGGAGTAGATACTTGAAATCTTGGGGATTGTACAAGATAGCTATTTCTATATGCAAATAAGAGGGCAAGGTTCATTACGTTGAACATATTTTCTATTCCAACAGGATTCAAATATAAATTGTACGTTGCGAAATCTGTGAGCATAAGAAGATAAGGTTAATCAAACAGCGATTTTCCGTCTGAAATGTATATCTTTACATGTAAATGTACCTTGGTAGAAAATGATACATTATACAGGCACAAATTCCCATAAAAATATTTTTTATGTATCTTTCAAAGTATTTCAAACGAAATTGGAATCACCAAAATTATTCAATACAATGACATATATGAATTCTTTATAAATTCAGACATTTACACAAACCCAGGTGACTTGATACGTGCATAAGTTTATATTATTCATAAATATAAAAAAATATCGTATCATTTTTTTTATAATTGTTAGACTTACAACTTAGATTAGAATAGAGCGTATGAGTAGAAATCCTTTACTTGTACATTTCAGTGTTTGATACGTGCCATAGTTTATATTATACATAAATTTAAAAAATCCCTGTATCATTTTTTTATAATTATTAGACTTACAACTTAGATTAGAATAGAGCAATAGATCTTTGCTATTTACCAAGTGCATTGGAATGCCTTCGTGCAGAGATTAATATTGTGGAACTCACCTGAAAAAGATAAGAGAAATATATAAGCAATATTGTATATAACTTTATATGAATTATGATAAATTGAAGAAATATTTATAAATATTTTTAATGTAAAGCGGGTCATACATCTTTTTCCCTCGACTTTCAAATATTGATGGCAAAAAATTCATAACTATATACTTGCATCGGAGATGGTGATAGACTATTTTATTAGCGTACCTTTGAGCCCCGCTCTACCATATTTATACTATAACTATATTTTCCTTGAGTAGGTAGTTTTGACATATTAAAATTTTCAACCCATTCATATCTAATTCTCCCTGAATGCCTTTCTCTAGCCCAACAGAATTTTCACGGTTCAGTCTTAGAAGAAAACTCGGCGAAGCGTGTAACCGAAAAACCGTTCTGACGGTGAAAAGTTACACAAGGGCTCTACTTGAAAGGTGAAAATTCCTGTTGTTATCGAGTAAACACTATTTGTGCATCCGGAGTCTGCGAACGATTTGCATACCTATCAAACTTGCGTTTCCATTTGAAATTGTGAAGTATAAAAGTCTTTAACTTAAATTTAAAACTAGGAAATTACTAAGTAATTTGACAAGTAATTATGATATAGAAAAGTTGATACTTCTATATTAAAGTTCGTATTTAGAATTTTATTCCTAGATGTTGAAGAGAAAACTACCCCAATTGACATTAACCTAACCATAACATTTAGTTAATTAAAATAATTCCTACTTTATATATATATATATATATATATATATATATATATATCTTCATATGTGTGTGTATGTGTGTAGTATAATTTTCCCAGCCAAAAGTTGTCATGCCACATGAAAATAGTTTCCATGGCATCAACGTTAAGTGCGGAAGCCGTACACGAACATAATAATAATTTCAAAATAATTTCCGGGTTTTGTTAGTGATGTTCTCAAGTTAATATCATCTTTAATACAACAAAGAAATTCTCAAGGGGATTTATCAAGCTTCAACATGCTCAAGATGGCTGCTGTGGCATTTCGTTTTATTCTTTCTGGTCGACATCTTAGTGGTGACCTCGAGTGATTATACAGAGCTTCCCATTGATAGTGATGTCTGCCGCAGACATATAATATTTGATCGATAATTCATTCCATTTTTCCTGGAATTTACCAATTTTATTATAGTGCAGAAAGTGAATAATTTCAAGAAGATTCTATACACTATATTGGAACAAACTTATCTTCGTTTCCTTATAAAATTCATTTCTTGATTGAGTTAATTTATTTCTTAATTCAAAATATCATTTCTTATGAGATATTTGCGAAATTGCACATTTTTCTTATTATATCATTGATTCAGGATACTGATAATTATAAATATATTATTATATAAAAATGAATTGAAAAAATTATGTAACTTTAATTTTTCAAAACTAATTTTAATATCTTCTTCTCCCTTTGAAATAAATCTCATTCTAAATTAAATAGTACATCTCTTCTTAATAAAATTGAGAATAATACTTTTTAATCGTATTGATGAAGCTTTTCTCATTCTGTTAAAAAATAAGATTTTCCAACAAAGAGATTTTCCTAAGTTTCTTAAATAGAATTGCAGTATCATTTTATAAAATGGATTGTAATAATTGTAGTGCTTTCTATGTCGACGTAAATATTCAACACATAGGGTTAAATTTACATATTTATAATTTGTAAAGATCAAAACTATGCTATGTAAACGCATGATTTATATCAAACATAAGCTTGAAACATCATGTTATATGAATAAAGTTGACCTTATTTATTTTCATAAAATAATTGTGTTAATGAAAGTTTTTACTTATCGCTTTTACTTTGAAAAAATATTCTTCTCTACTGGTTGATGGTTAGAAAAAATTATGTAGTGTTTGTGAATGTGATTTAGCTCTAAAAATTCAATTTTATGTTATCACTATCATTATGGTTTTATTTAGTTTTCATATTTTTTTGTTTTTGTAGCTTTTGGCTATCAATTCCAATTTTTATAAGTTTCTTGAATTATGTCTCGTACATGGCTAAGAGCAAAAAATGTTCTATCATTTTGTGAGCATTAGTATTATTTTTATTATTAATATATTCCATTATAGTCCATTTTTATTGAATTTACATAACATTCCATTGTTACTGTATTTATTTATTATTTTGTAATATTTAAAATAAAATAAAAGCTCATATGAAATATTACAACGTATAAACAAATAATTATCTATATTTATTTATTTTCCTCAATCTAATGTATTGGATGTGTTGAAATACATGTTATCCATAGTTGATTTTTACTAAAGATTTACTTTTATTATTTATTATGCATTCCGAAAAATACGTTAAACCAATACTAACAGACTCGGGATAAATTTTAATTAAAAAGTTTACAGCGCATGTAAAACTACATCACTCGGATAGTTCTCTAGCAGTAGATAATGCAAATAAATATTTAGTTCTTTTTGAAACTTTTAATCCACGATCATGATAATTTTCCAATTAAGTTTCACACGGCGATGTTGGAACAAGAAAAAGAGCATCCAGACAAAGGTTCACTGCACCGTATTATGCGAACTACAAGAGCTTTAAAAAAGCTCCGGAGTATTGTTAAAAAATCGTTACTTACGATGATCTAGTTTTTATACATTTATTAGTATTACTAAAGGAGAAAAATTTGCATTATTATAGCGTGGATATAAAACTCAAATGTGTCAGTTGTAATAATTATTTTATATTGTACAATGAGAGCTAAACCACACTGCACATTATACTTTTATGGTCGTTCATGATTTACAGCATTTGCAGTATTATGAGTTTCATGAACAACCTGCAGTTCTATTACTCTGTTTTATTTACGATACTTATAAAAACCCGTACTTTATGACATTAATGGAAACTTATTGTTGGTCGTAACATGTCTTAATATTTTCTGATTAAGTACGAGTAAAATACGACAACTAGTTTCTTTATTTTTGATTTTCACCGTGCTATAAAAATTAAATAAAAAGTGTAACTAATCTAATTTTAAATGATGTACGTATGGAGGAATTTGAAGATAAATTTTTCTACAGTTTCTTAAAATTTTTCTTAAAATGCCACTTACACCTAGTTAATTACTTAGTTCTGACACAGTTCTTTTACTGCCATTATAACAAAAATTCAATAACGAAAGCTTCAGTTTAATAAGCATGAACGAATATTCTCCTTCGTTAAATTTCTATTCCCGCTCACTTTATCTTATATAATTGCATAATGAAATGAATTACAAAAAATATTGAGTTTAATTAAAACATCTGAGAGTTCCTTTTAAATTATATTCTTAATTAGATGTAAGCTGTATGCTTAAAATATTTATATAATTATTAAAACAGTGATGATTAAAACTCTGAATGAACTTTTACATAATTGTAATAGATATACCTACTATATGCCTATGTCATTTGAGAGAGTTATACTAAACTAATATTTTTTTACATTTCAGTGCAATTAATTAAATCAGATTTAACAGTGATCACTTACTTGTTATCGCCCTTCATAATAGCAACGTATACTGAATTTAATATTCGAATTATACCGAAGTTAATCAACGTACTAATTATCTAAAGCGAATTTTGTTTGAGGAAGGGAAATGAGAATTGAAATTAGTCTTGACAAGCAAATTTCGTGACACTTATTACAATTAATGAGTAAAACTGAACGAGGTCTATATGTCTGAAAATGTCATTAAATTTGAAGGAATAGAAGACACACGTGGAACCAGAAGAATAATGAACACAAAGTATATTCATAAAATATTCAATATTTTATATAGGATTCACTTCTAGTATATAATACTGTATTACATCCCAACTATAAATTTATCAAACGTGAAAAGTAAATTTCAAATGATAGATTTGAAGTTCTGCAGACTTATGCACCTGCACGTCCCAGAAAAGTCACATTTTTACGATTTTCTTCCCACAAAAACAGTACACCCTTGTGATTTTCTATTGCCATCATTAATCTTTATACTAGACCACAGCAGCTGCTGTATCGAGTGTTTTTCAGAAGATGATGGCATACATATGTATTACTGCATTTTGTGGACGACGACGACGCCAAAGGCGCGAATGCGAATCGAACAGTTTTCGCATGAAGGGTCAGAGAGACGACGAGTAGCTTTGCGCGAAATGGCTTTGCAAAGAAAAATAAAATTCTGGATGTCGAAAACGAAGCTGTTTAAGTGCTGAAGTGCAGGATTAGCTTGCAGGGGATTAAAGTGAAGATTTAATTAACGATCTGTAGGTTCTGCTACTGCAGATAGTGGAAATAATGCTATTAAAATTGATGATTATGCAGAGGAGGATATATAGTTTATACACTGTACTAAATGCTCTTTAGTGATAATATTTAGTTGAGATATAACAGATATAGACAAACTTATTTGTATAAATTATAATAAAACAGATGAAACAGATGATAATAAAGTAAGTTTTATAATTGAAGTATAGAAACAAAGTGGAAACAATAAATTGTAACTCAGAGTATTTGATAGAATGAATACAGCTAAAAATATTAATATATAATATATACAATATTAGAAAAATCATAACGTAATACTATTTCGAACGCACGATATATTCATTTTTCTTATAACTTAGTTTAGAAATTCTTGGAAATACTTAGAAACTTAATGGTCATGCAGTTTTCATCAATTTCATGTGTGCCATCAAAGGCAGCGTACACATAGCCGTCAAGACATCTTTCTTTGAGAAATAGTAAAACCACTACAGTCACTACGTTATGCGGCAATATGTTTACATTTTCTAGAAAATGTCAGAATAATTTTTCTAGAAGAACATATGAAGCAAATTGTGATGCAGTACCTGCTAAGACACATATTGGTATATATATATTGTACACTATGCACAATATTTGAAATAATTGCATATAGTTCAATCTTTCTGATATTTTAATTCTTGCATTTTACAGTATCATTGCTTATTTATTATTATAATTCATACGTATTCGGTATTGACAAAATTGATTTTTCCAAGATAAAGTGTAAAATATTACACCTCGTTTTTATGAAAGCTTCATGGGGTTACCGAAATAAATCTCAAGAAGTGAAGTAGTTCACTTGCTTGGTTCATGTAAAATTATACGTTCATTCAGTACATAGAATAGACCCTTTTCTCTTGTCACACTTAACATATAATACACGTATGTATGCTAAAGTCACACGCATACAAGGACTTCTTAATTCAATGGAAAGATTGAAGTGCACACTCCCACACCACAAGTTGTGTTCAAGTTTTCCAAAGCAAAAGCGTCTCAACGGCGCCTTATAAGTGCCGACCCTACTCCAGCAGGCAGTCATGGAATGTGTTATTCTACGTTTTCCGTCATACAATCTACTGGCAAGAAAATAATACAAAATTGAAGAAGCAAAAATTATTTTATATGGAATAAAATATACATTGTATACGCATTTAAACATATATGATGTATATATGTTGCTTGATTCATTTGATTCATTTAGAACTAACAAAGTGATATCTGAAGGAAGCCGTTTTCTTAATAGCGATAATATAAACTGTTCTTTAAAGATTTTTGATTAAACACATGGTAAATATACACGTACAGCAAATGTAATTACCCATAGAGCTTTCGAAGTTTTCAAACAGAGCTTTTCAAAAAGTACATGGCGTCTCCACCGTATCAGTGAAAAATGAAATAAATTACAAGTTTAGTGGAATTTATTGTGTATATGTCCGTAATCAGTGAAATAATACAGATAAAATTAACTAAAATAAATTTAAGTTATTATAATTTGTGTTTCAAAAATATATTATTTGCATTAATAAAAATAATACTTGTATTTGCATTTAAATACATTAATGAAATAAATATATTTGCTTTAGGGATACTTTATATTATTTCAGTATATTTATGTACACATTTAAATTAAAATAATTATCTTGAAATTAATTCAATGTTCATTCATATTTAAAATATTTTGTTCGTTCGAAAAAATACACATAAATGCAACTAATAATTGTCAGTTATAATAGTATTAAAATTTATTGCTAAATTATCTTTTCATATAGTATCATAAATTTTGGCTTTGTAAGCGCTATAAGAGAGAAACTTTCAGTCGATGTAGATTTAACCGGTTATAAATTATGCAAAACAAAAGTTTGCATAACGTAATTATAGTAAAATAGCTATTCGTTTAAGATGGTGCACTTTCTGACTAGACGTTTTATAATAGTTTCTTCACACAATACACGACTACTTTGTATGAACCATATGCCTTTCATTAAGGAAATGGTTTTTATATTTTGTCCGGCTTAATATAAAATAATATTGTAAGATAAACGTTAACAATAATAAGGTGAATCAAAGAATTACCAAATTCTAAACGAAATTAATTATTTATAGTAATTTTTATTTGTAACATCTACAAAAAAAATGTTTCTATTAAAATTATTAGCATGAAGTATAAACATCTATAATTATATATAAAACGTCATGTATCTATATAAAATTACTACGAAGTATTATAATTAAACCTAAACTTTATTATTTTAAAATTATTATCTTACTAAAAATAAATTAGTTGAATTTATATGAGTCAGTGTTGGATCTATTGAACTTCTTCAAATGCATTCGAAATATTGATATCAGTACATAAAAGATTAGAAGCATATTGAAATCTCTAAGCTCCAAGAGATATTATAATAATACACATTGTAGATCAATCAAACAACCTCATAGAAATGTGACCTCAGACTTTTCCGAAGCAAAAGGAAGCGGAAAAGTATTTTTCTTTAATACGTCCGTCCCATGTGGACGTTGTCCTATCGCTCAAAGGATTTAACAAACGCGAGAAAATTGGATTTTGTCCTACAGACTGCGCCGAGAAAGGATAACACAGCTGAGGCTAAAATATATTTGACATATAAAACCGCATACGGCTATCTTCTTGGATTATCATCGCACTATAAAACTTGGGCATGCACGAAATATATAAATTATGGGGTTTCAAATTTTAAATTTCAGAGGAAGACTGTATAGACAGATCGTAAAAGTACAGAAATAATAAAATATATTTATGTCTCTGAGAACCATGTTTGAAATTAAATTTGTCTTAAGATGATTGTGTCGCAAAAAATGATGCATTCAAATAATCCAGAACATTAAAATTATAAAATAATTAAACGTGAAATAATACATTTTGTCGTATTTTTATCATCAACATGGCATCAACAGTGCATTTTAGGAATGCGAATCAAATTAATACATTGATGGTAACCAAGTTTTTTTGGTCCATTTCTGTATTTTCCGTACATGATTCATTGCCAAAAATACTACAAAAAGTTTATGAGTATGCATGTATATATGTGAATGTCGGGACAGTAGCCAGAAGGCGAACGTTGACAAAGAATCCAGTTCGGAGGGAAATGACTTCTCTTATTTCATATTCATAGATGGGTAAATTGCCAAGGGTTTTTCGTTAAGGGTTTGAATGGTATATTTTTATTTGGTATAAAGATAAGAAACAATGATGTTTTATGTACAAGATGGTACTATCTTATATACTAAATAACAAAAAACTATTAAAAATGGATATATAGCTGTTAGTAACGTTTACAGAATATTTTTGATTTATTAACGTTAATAAATATTGATTATTGTCAAGATTGATGATGGTAGTCATCGAAACATAAACAAAGGCAAAATTTAACTTTATTGACATGTTTATTTCGTAATGACTACATAAATTAAATGTCTAATATAATAATAATATAGAAAACTGCTGTTGTATGATTATAGCAATAAAATATGTCTGTAAAATAAACCTAAAAAAATAAATCTTAGTTACAATCACATATAATACTTATTAAAAATAAATTTTATATAGAATTCTTGGTAGGTTTTGAAGAGTTAGCAAAATATTTCCAGATAAATTTATTGATTGTGATTGTGACTTGTATTCCAACACCAATAATACGAATATAAAAACACCCAACTATAGCAATCAAATATTTTACGACTTGAGCAATAAAGATAAACTTTGAAAATCATAACCATCCATAGTATCTGATCTTTTCCGTGTCAATAATCGTTATGTTGCCCTAAATGTACATCACGAACTAATTTGAAAACTTTGAGGAGTCTCAACTCGCCTAATTTGGCTTGTGCTAATTTTACGGTGGCCCGGCGCGAGGCGTGGAATCATCCCGACAGCCACTGGGCTAAAGGTTATTTACATAAAGGTGCGGGTGCGTTAGTGACGCTTCGGTCGGCTTCTCTATTGATACAACTCGGAATTACGACAGATAAAGTCGCCCGCAGAAAGCTCTGGATGAGCTTTTAGGCGGCGAGCTTTTCGGGTAAGCGCAGGCCACGCGCGGATGGGCTTTTAATGGAAAGCACGCCAGAGAGAAGGATCTGTGGCGGTATCGGAATATGAAAATAGAAGGATAGGAAACCAAGTACGTTTTATCCTTTGTGATGTTACGTAATGATTGCATAATTCGGTAGAAAATAAACTTGAAAATATTTATCTGAAGGTAAATTTAAATTTAAATACAGATTCTGGAGCAAAAATACTAGAAGGAAGAATTTCCATTTACTTGAAATAAATAAATATACCTATTCATTTTCTTGCACGGTGTTGAATTTAATTGATCAAGAAACAATTAAAATTTCCCGAAGAACAAAATTTCTTATTATTTAAAATAAGCATCAAATAAACAACTATCGAATTATGTACAGTAAAATTGCCAGTTGAATCCTATTTATAAAAATGTATTTTTTTACTATTTTTCAGAAAATTGTCACGTGTCCTTTTTTGCCACATAGGCGGTGTAAAATGAGAAAGCTAGAGCTTTCATGGATACATATTTACAGATATTGTACTTTAAATATATTGATAGTATTTTGTGAGAAATATTTCGTAAAGTTGGAATAACTCTTTATCTGATTTATCTCTTGCAAAAAATCGTTTTATAATTTAATTTTCGTTTTTATTTACTATTTTTCAGTTGGTCTTTTCTACTTTTTCACTGGTTATATAAAAAAAAACTTTTGAATCTATTTTACAAATAAGAATAAATCTTATAAAACAATCCAACAACATATACTTTTTATTTTTATTAAGGTGTCTCGTAAACTAAACAACAGTGCTCACAACAACCAAAAAAACTAATAACAAAAGAAAATACTTTTGTTGTATTTTTTTTTCAAACAATGCCGTTTATCATACAATTAAGTTTGTCTATATTTCTGTTTAAGATTTTGAAATATTTAATAAATATTTTTATATTATAATAAATATTAATTTATACACAAAATTATTTTAAAATTTGTCTAAATATTTTTTTTCAAACTCAAACGATGCGTTTTTTTACTGGCACGTTTTAACGCGTCTCTTTCTGGCAAAAATAGAATTACCCGTATATTTCAAATACAATTATTATACATGAAGATTACAATAACCTGATATTAACAGAGCATAGAAAATTTTTATACCGCAGTTTTATACCATTATCAATTTTGAGTCGCTTTCATGCACATTTTCGTAATTATATTATCGCTGCAACGATCTCATTTTCTCAAAGAAACTTGACTCGTTTAAAACTTTAAATGGTTTTTGAGAGAACTCTTTCCGAGATAATAATATTCTTGCTAGAATTAATACTTTTTCTAACCTCACAAAAGAGAGTATTAATCAAACATTATGTCTCGCTAGTAAATCGAATTATTGAGAAAATATATTAAGACATAGGTAGTGGTTTATTTTAACTTGGGATAAAATCACAATATTAAATGCAAGTCAAATTAGCATATATGAATAAAATTAAAGCGGATACTTCATGGTCGAAGGGCTGAGTAAATAAACGTACCGAAGCGGTTTTATGTAAATGCTGATCATTTTGAATTGTAGATGAATAATTTCAAATGTTAGAGAATTCTAGATATTTTATATGGTATACGCATATAAAAAACTTAACATTTGTGATCTAAGTTCACATGATTTAATTAACGATATATAGTGTTGCTAAGAATCTTTCAAATACGAAGACGTCCATTTGTTGAACCAAACACCGCAAATAATTTAATTACAAGCTAATTCAATTTACAAAATAGTATTTTCTTTATTCTATTTAGAGGGTATAATATTATACAAAGATTTTGAAATTTTGTATACAATTTCAATATTTAATTTGGACAAGCTTCGAACGTAAATGAAGGGTTTATAATTCAATTAGTCGACGGTTTATTTGTGCTACCCATCTAAATAATAAATATTGAGTTCCAAGATTTATAATAATTGTGTTATCAATAATTAATCTACAATTTAATTTCAATCGATTTGTGTTTAACAAAATTCCATAAAGGATACTTAAAATTGTAAATATTGCGAGATCTTTAGAGCAAGTTTATATTTCATCAAGTGTTAATAGATTTATTTCAATGATATATCCAAACTGCGAATGTGCTATTCAAAAAGTTTTTTTTACAAAAATAGATATATGTTTGAAAGTTCCTGTTTACCAGACGCTAGAAACAAAACAGGACAAGCAAATTCAAGATAAAAAATATTTTTCTCATATACTACGATGTTATTGACATAACTATATAAACACGCGAAAGCAAGCAAACAGTTTCCAAAATCAATCGAGGGTTTATTCAGAGTAGAAGAAAGCTCGTATAAAACACAATCAGTAAAATAGTTTTAGTATGTTTGTCTTGCAGATGGAATGGAATTATTTTAAAAGCCATATAGAAGCCTCCAAAAGTTCGGAGGTAATAATGGATTATATAAAAAATCACCAACCTTTAACTATGGTACTAGATAATTGTAATAATTATATTTATACAACCACAAGCTACTTATGGGATCAAATGGAATTTCACAGGCAACAATTCGCAGAACTGAGTGCCCAAAGTAATTCGGTATCGTAAACTTCCTATCATTATCCCAAAACGGGCAACTAAATTCCTCGCAGCATCTTGATTAATAGAACCTTATTATATCCATTACTCAGATTTCATATCGGCACTTCAGAGGCAACAGAACTTTGTTAATATTTTAGACGGAAGGGAACAAAGCACAATCATGCGGAATTGTGATCATAATTCATATAATCTAAGACAGAAGAAAATAGATTAATTGGTAATAATATGATAAATATATCATGATAGAAAATAGTCTGGGTTGGACGAAATGTTGCTTGATGAATTGCATTGGAAGTTTTAGAAGGTTCATGTATTTCAAAGTTGATGTCTAATCAATATTTAACTGTATCATGATGTATAATTTAATTTATTAATATGTAATGCATATTTGAATAATAATACGACAAAGAAAATTAGGAAAAGTAACGATATATCAATAATATATGTTTTGTCAATCAGTATATTGACTTTTACATAGACATTATTTTGAAGTATTATTTAATTTTTCTAATAGTATAAAAATCATAAGGCAATTCATACTCTTTTAGAATTGTAATGCAAATGTGTGATGTAATGATATTTTATATAAATGATTCGGCAAATGTTACCAATAAATAGTAATACTTGGTACTTTTTTCATATAACTATGGTCAGAATTCGAGAAAACAACAACAATTTAAGCATGCCTCCTACGTGTTTGGCATTAATTCTTCTCAAACAACTGCTATAACATTTCGTAAGCATGCGGTTTATTGAATTTCTTGTCGTTTGGCAGCTCGACTTCGTATATAAGATGCTTTCATAACATCTACCGGTTATCAGGACGTAAAAGCGCTTCTTGCCAACTATGTTATTCCAGCAACACCAAAAAGGATATACACATCCTTAGAAAACGATGTTGCAAACAATATTTAGCAAATTGTTGAAGTGTACCTGACCAATTATTTTCGGTATTTAAATTGCTTCATCTTCTTATCGTCTTAG
Organism: Ctenocephalides felis; assembly: GCF_003426905.1. NCBI lineage: Eukaryota > Metazoa > Arthropoda > Insecta > Siphonaptera > Pulicidae > Ctenocephalides > Ctenocephalides felis. The sequence continues at coordinate 8,254,373 of NW_020537324.1, forward strand.
CTAAATCTGAATTTAGCAACTAGTTTATAAAAAAAAATTCTTTCTAGATTTTTATATAAATTTCAAATTCAACTTGGCCTAAATCAAATCTTTGAGAGAGATTGTGTTATAAATATCCCAAAGGCCAATTCTAAATTTTCAGATATATTTTCTGAAAAGTTGTATTCTCAAAATGGACTCTTGTCCATTTCCCACTGATTAATTTTAAATGCACTAATTAGTTAGAAAAAAAAATCATTTTTGGTTGAGAGTTTGCGTGTAAACTGTACCTACTGAAAGGATCAATTTTTTTAATACAGAACATACAATACAATATAGGTGCTCGTTTCGCAAAAAATAATTATATTTTCAATATGAGTTGAATGCATTTTTACAAGAAATTACAAACAAATCTGGCAAGGAAGTTTAAAGTAGGTTATTTGGAATTTGGTCTTAAGGCAAGTTGCAAATTCATTCTAATATTGGTACATAATCAGCTTTCTAAATCTAAACTTATGTGAAAATCATAATCTCCTAATAAGTTTCATGAAAATAACCAGTTTTTTTTTATAATTATAAAGATGCCCATTTTTTTTACCAAAAACTAATTACTGTGTGATAATAATCGATCAGTTTCTGAATTTTCAAAAGTGGTTCATGAAATTTCATTTAAACTCGTGCAAAAAAATGATACATATATCTGCTACTCATAAATAAAGAAACGGCTTGGACCATTGTCTTGCAAAACTATTCAACTTTATCAAGTTTCATCGAATGGCTTCTAAATTTTTGAAATCGGTGCTATAGTTTTTGAGAAAACATCGATAAAAGGTCAAATTCATGCGTACTTCACATACAATTTTAGATTACAACGATTCAAAATTACATGCAACGTCGAGTCAACATAAAATATGCAAATCGAGCTTTTTGGCAAAAACACTCTTACTTCATATAGAAACAGGACAAGTGATTATATTTCATGATGATATTTTATATTATGTGTCAATTTTATGAAAAATTGTATTTTTTTTTAATTTTCAATATATACAATATTTCCTACACCAGATATGTAGCTTTTCTTATAAGCAAGTGTGGAACTCATTATTTTACTGTACACTTTGGCAAAAAATTCAAGTGTTAAAGAGAATAAATATGCTAGTGCAAGCGATTTTCTAGTGAAAAATTGATTTCGTTTTCTTTTTAATGCATACAACAAATTTCAGCACACCACATACGTTGCTTTTCTCATAACCATGTTGGGAACTCATTATTTTACTCTGCACTTTGATAATAAGATTGAGCGGAGGAGAGAATAAAAATGGAAGTCTAGTAACTTTCTAGTTTTATTTCCAGTGATGGGGAATGATAAATTTTGTTAACGACATGTGTCAATATCACGAAAAATATTTTCTTTTACTTTTTAATGTATACAACAAATTTACCACACCACATGTCGGTTTTCTTATGAGCATGTTCGAAACTCATTGTTTTACTGTGAATCCTGACAAAAAGATTGAGTGTTATATGCGCTGCTCGGAACGACCGACTTGGAACCAATATCAATAGTGATGTTTTTTGTTCAAGTTTTTCCACAGAGCTCTTCGTTGAGATAACGTATTAGATTTTCTTTTTGCTCCGCAGGATCCGACCGTCGCAGTTGTCGGAGGCGTTCGTTATGTTTTGTTATTTATTAACGGCCTTTTGTTCGGATCGCCTGCGGCCGTCGGAATGATTGGATTTACCTGCGATAATAATTACGCTGTGGGATTTTGCGAAAACAAGGAGCTTTTTCTCGTTTGACTCGTACCTAGCGATACCACCGTGCATTTAAATTGGTATTAAATTCATTACATGTATTACTCTGAATAGCCCTGTTTTGTTAGTAATTATCATAGGGGCATTATTATTCGGATGTAAATTTAATTAAATACCGGCATTTATTATGAAAAGCAGTTTACATAAAAGTTAGTAATAATATTGCAGAGTTACCGCTGAACAAAACACTTCACAAAATGCAGTTTGCATTAAAATAGCGCTTCATTCAAGTTTTTGATATAAATTATAATTTCACGTTCGGATTGTATATCATGCTATATAGGAATTACTGTTATTTTAATTGCATACGAAATGACATATTTGTGATCCATATTCCAAATTCATGAAAATCACGTTATTTCGTGTGGATATTTTTCACTATTTTTCCATAAATTATTTCATACCATCACAATTGGTTTTTGAGATATTTCAAATATAATGGATAGAATGTTTAAACATACTTTATTATATAGGTCATCCAGTGTTATGTCTGAAATTTTACGGTTGAATTGGGTAATATATACATATATATATATATAGCCACTGATAATTTATCAGATAATTTAATAATAAGTTGGACAACACTGGAACTCTACTAGTCGTCTGAAAAATTACACGTGATAAGAAATAATAATACTACTAATAATTGCATATTTTTGTTCATAATTTTAATACCGTATTAAAATTAGTAAAATACAACACATTGAAGAACCACATATGTTCGACAAAGATATATAAAACTTTATAAATATTAAGAAAAATTTCCCAAAAAAAAAACAACATATGAAAGAATAATATGACGCGAATGATATAGTTCAGGGCTTCTTAAACATTTGTCCTTAGCGACCCCGTTTTGACGACCCGACACATATAAACTAGATAATTTATTTATTTGGTAACAATATACATATATGGGTCACTATATGTATCGATACGTATAAACATACTAAAACTAGACGTAATTGTGTCACAAATGATGAAAACTCTTGCGAACCCAAATGGGGTCGCAACCCATAGTTTAAGAAGCTCTGATATAGTTCAATTTTCAATCATAAAAATGTTTTTACTTGATAATTTGATTTTTTTTCACATATAAATCAGAATTCCAGATATATACCGTATTTTTCTACAATATTAGTATATTGAAGTATTAGATGCACTTCAGAATATGATTTCTCTTGTAAGTAGAATTCTCAATAAAATCTATTACAAAACGCGATATGTTTCATTTATTATAAAAATTTAAAAATTAAATACACTTACACCGAATAACAGTATTCGAGCGTGCATTGAAGTACTTCTAAGGTTATAAAGTGTGAGAGCTCGTTTTAAATATCAAAGTAATAACACTCTAGATCGCAAAGTTTGCGAAGAAAAGTACGCCGCCATTTAGAATTCACTTCGAGAGCATCTCCACAATGCCTTCTGAAGAACTTCGAGGGATTTCCATGTAAATAAAATATTTAATGAAGCGGAAATAAAGTTTTATGTTAGCCCAAAGGTTTATTTGATACAAATCAATTCTCTTTAATTATGGTAATGATATACGATGGTAGAACATCACTCATTATGCAAACCGTAATATTAATTGGTTATGGTTAAAGAAAAAGAATAATTGAGGTACCACTTAAATTTATAATATTACGTTATTTACAAAAATTATAATTTTATTTTTTTATTATTATTTTTTCTCACATTAGTTTCTATTTAATAAGAATTTATGTTATTTTAAAAGCCAACTTGTTTTCATATAAATGTTACATATGTAACATTTTATATCAGAAAAATTGTTATATGGGCCATACTGGAGTTCAACTGGATAAATGAGTTAAAAATGTAACAAATATTAAAGCTCTGTTTCTTGCCAAGTCAAGAAATTTTCACGTCAATTTGTTAGAGCAATATAATAAACGATAACATTATCATTAGCATTGATCAGGGCATCTCAAGGAACTATTTAGGATAATCGAATAAACATCTAGTATTGCTAATGAATTTCTGCACTTGTCTTATTTATAAATTACATAAATGTTGTCACGCAATGCAAAAAATCATCTACATTAAAATTATTCGATACGGCATTTTATATCTCTGCAAAAAATATACGTGCTAGAAATATTAATGGAGAAGGACAAAAAAATAAAATTTTATCTCATCGTCATGGCGATACGAATTGGATGTATGAAATAATTGCACATGTAGATATAACGATTACAGTTAGCATGTCACGTATCTCCATTTATAGATTGGACCGTTGGGAATATATGAAGTAGCAGCACGACTTGCCAGCATTGAATTAAATTAATTGAACATCATCAGCCGGAGTATTCGCACATTTTTCTGAAAAATAAAACTCTAGTAGAGAGCGCTAACGAGTTTCCACGCAACCATGCAAATTGTATCCAAGCTCTTTTTATTACGTAATAAACGCTTCATATAGCATTATCAATGGGCTAGTTTTTTCCTCATCATTAGTCTGGCATTTGTGTAACTCGATATAACGTACGCTAATGGTGACATGCGAGGCACATGCAAGTCTATTTGTCGTGTTATATAAGATATACCCATGGGTAGTTCCATTGGATTGCTATTTTTCATCATGGCATAATTATGTCATCAAAGTACAGTGGTATCATATTGAATGGCGTTACTGACATATCATATTGTAGATAAAAAATATTACGGATACTCTCGCCATTTGATAATTGTTTGATTCTTCAAAAGCAATGCGGTAAATTCAAGAATGGGGGCATGTTAAAGCAAACTAGTACATCTTTCTACCTCTGGATCATATGTCAAAATCAGCATAGTACAGCTTTTTGTGATAGCCACTACCGTACCCAGTCTCCTCTACTAATAATAAAAAACATTTTAAGCATATATTTATCCCCTTTAAACGGTTTATCTCATTATTACAATTACTTAAAGACTAACAATAAACTAAGTAAACCGCAGTTTCAATGAATTTAGGATGAGAGGAGATTCAAAAAAAAAGTATAAGTTAAAAGTTCCACCGTAGAACAAACATTTTACACCGCTTCGCGCGTCGCGCCGTATGTCAACGAAAAAACTTTTAATTAAATTGAACCTGCTCCTTTATACGACGGCGTCCGTCTCCGGAGTTAGCTTAACTCGCTGTCGCTATGTCGCCGTGGTTTTCTACTTTACTTTCGTTTTATGTGTTCTGCCGCAAATTGTGTATATTGTGTACACACTAGCCAGTCGGAACTGAAATGGGCACGTCTTTCTGGCCTCAGAACAAACTGCCTGCATCAACAGAGCGATCATTACATACGATCGTCTAATGAATAATAGCGCTTTATTATTACAGCCAAGCTTTTACGCCGAGCCAATAAATTAAGTGACAAAGAAGGAATATTTGAGATATTAAGAGGATATAAATGAGGTCAGGTTTCGCTTAATATCATTAGTCGTTGTTTTGCTTAATACATGCACAAGTGGAATATTAATAGAATGATCAATCATATGTAAATGTTTATGAAATATAGGTAAAATGCGGAATTTGGTTTTACACTTAAATGTTCGTAAAGTAAAGACAAATATAGGTCAAGAACAAGACCAAGTATTTGCAACACCAATGATGTTCAGACAAAACCAATATTGGTCAAGATCAATAATATTGTACATATGGGACCAAGATTGGCAAGACCAATATTGCTCAGAACCATTATTGTTCAGACGAGACCAATATTGTCCAGACGAAACCAATATTGTCCAGACGAAACCAATATTGGCAAGACCAATAATGTTCAGACGACACCAATATTGGCAAAACCAATATTGGTCAAGACTAAAGACGTAGACGTACATTGTCTAAACAAAACCAATATTTGCAAGACCAACCTAGTTGGTTCACGACGTAATAGTTAAATTTTATTATTGATACAGAAAGAGTTCTGATTTTTTATAGCTTTTAGTTCGCTTTTTATGTATTTGAATTTAACTATAATACTATTTTTTGTCAAAATTATTTTATTATTATTAATATAAAAATTGCCCTAAACAAGTATGTATCTACAATAGTGATTGATTGAAATTTTCACCGCTGCCACCAAACTTGATCTAAAAATATTCATGATCCGGCATTATCCTAATTTATTACAGAGGATGCAAATGTAGAGGTACAAAGTTTTCCAAAGTACTTCTTTTGAGTTTATCTCAGGACCGTCTATATATTTCTCAGGAATCTATCACGATATATACGATTTTCCAAGTTCTCTTTGCACATCCAAACTATTCGCGAATAAAACTTAGTTACTTATCGCTGATTGCTCTGAGGTGACTTGCTGATTTACTAACGCGGATATTGATCAAAGAGAAAATTTAAACGTGGCGTTATTTCTCGAAGAATTATTTTCTCTGCAGATAAAACCGGATTTACTTGGTATTTTACTTGCGTTTAAAGAGCAGTTCTTTATTTTTCGTACAGATTTACACATAGGTTAAACAAAATTATAATATTTAATTCTTGTTAATTTTAAATTTTGTATGGTTTAAAGCCACGTTTCATAAAACTTGATGTCAAATAGTAACGATATCACTTTTTAGAATTAAATGAATATTACTTCAGCATTGATGTACTAAGTTGAAATATAACATTGTTCGTTCATGACCAACTTGCTTGTTATAATTATATATGCACATATTTAATTAATTAAAAAAGGATTGCATAAAAATTAAATTCTCGTACCATTTTTCATGAACACATCATACAATATTATTTCTAATCAGAGCATTTTTAATTAATGAAAAATATTTGCATTTCATTACGTAAAAACAGCAAAGCTCAGCTTCGAAAATGAACGTACGGTGCAGTTTAATCCATAAATATACATATTTTACCCATGGCTCCAGGTTACATAATACTAGCACAGTTCTTTGATGCGGCTTTCATTATCTTTGCATCAATATAGATATAATATTTGAACGGATCATGCATCACTGTGTAAAAGTTTCTATGAGAAAATTTCGAATTCTTAACTCGTAGTACGATGGCACACGCGTACGAGAAACAGAATTCTCTCGTCGGGATCATTTTCGAAGAGAAACTTTGACATCGGAAGGCGGACGCCTACGGACTGAATGATATCAATTTGTTGTATAATAAAAGTCGATTCTTTCACATTTTCAAGCAGGCAATTGATTAATAACGTATTAATTAAATTTTGTAATTATTTTTTTAATAATTGTCACATTATAATAAAAAAGAGTTCTTGATTTAAATATTAATCGAACGCTATTTACTCTATAACTTTAAACTTAATTGACTTTTTATTTGGTCATTTTTACTCAACCCAAATGTAAACTTTTATACATGTTACATAAAAAAACTGTTGAATCTAACTCAAAGTTAACAACCCATGGACTGTTAATCCTCGCTCTACTTTAAAGTTAAAATTAGCTAAAAAATAGATAATTATAAATAACTTTAAATTTTACTGCCTGCAAATGATTAATAATAAATAGAAATATCAAAAATATTTTATTACCAAACTAAGCAAATACCTACAGACCACAAATAAAACGTAATTCTTACGAAAACGTTGAGTGTTTTTCCGATATTCCATTTCAACGCAGTCTCGAACAAGGATTCAATATCTCTGACATTTATCCGATATGGGGCACAACTCAGAATATAACTTTATTATTGAATTGCGCCGGAGAAAACTTTTGTGTATAATTTGTTCATATCCGAGAAAGTTATTCGGTCTGAAGATATTAATTGGTCAAACGTTAAGCGAGTGCAAATAGCTGATAAAAATGATTTCTTGTTCAGAGCAGAAATATAATTAGTAATACTTTTATAAATACATCATAGTAATAATTGAATTCATTTCATTGAATGTGGTTTTTGTCACATTATTAAAGATATTAAATTAAATATCTGACGATAATTTTTATATTTTTCTGGAACATTATTTTGGAAAAAATCATACAAAGTAGTCGTGATTTGTTATAAATTCTCAACGGAAGAACTGCAAGATATAATTTGTTTTTAACCTTGATACAATATATAACATGTATATTTAAATTAATATATTGTTATTACATATTTATCAACAAAATTCACTTATCTCCAAAAATTAATTATATTTATATAAATCCTGTATAGATTGAAATATTGAATGAATCAATTAAATTTATGAAGTGTTACCAATTGAGTATACATACTGCTTATAAATGATTTTAATTGATTTTGCATAATTATTTATCGTTTTATATTAGAGAAAATATTAATTGAATATTGACAAAGATATATTTGAAATATTTAATTTATATGTAATATTTTCAATCAAATGCACAAATAATCTCACTTTAGCATGTAGTAAATTAGACTAGATGGCACTGTTATAAATATCATGCATCAAAAATAATATGTGATACGCAGGTCATTGTTTATTAAAAACTTCTTGTTAGCAAAGTTAGAAAATATTTAGAAATCGAAAAGATTTGTCTGGTAGCAAATTCTCTTATGACTAGCTAATATAGAAGGTATTGGTTTTCTAACCAATTAAAGAAGGTGAGCAAATCAATTTATAAGATCCAGAATCTTAACCCAAATACCATTACCAACATTCATCTTTAAATCCTTATCAGATTACCAAAATCAACGTAGCATGATGATTTAATGATAATTAAGGATAGAGCATATAAACGATTAGTACTACCCGTTATATCTGAAATTCATACAAACTCTTCGGACATAAACTTTCTGGGATCTTCGTAGCTGTTATCTTAATTAACATCTAAACGCGATGTTGTACTATGTAACAAGTCAATTGTAAAAGCGTTTCTATTCCCTTAGGGCAGGGCAGAACAGTATTATCTAATTAGTTTTGTAGGTAATCATTTGAATTCTGTAGTAAATTTTCGTTAACATCGGATTAAAGTTGCATGATAATATAGTTGATAAATGGATCTATATGCAGCTATTATTTGATAAATTGGACTGATAAAATATATTGCAATAACTATTCCATACACAAGTGACACAGAAAAAACAGTGGAGTATCTAGGACTACCTCGAAATAAATTAACACGAAATGAACAAAATAAATAAAAATTAACTGCTTTTATGTAAAAATAACGACCATGATCTAGATGTATAGAACAGAGCTTTGGAAGGGTGTGTAGCTAAATCAGTTGCAAAATAATATTACCAATTTATTGGATTCAAAAACCTCTTCGCATTCTCATGAATGCTAAAACTACCTCAATATTCATAATAATCCATTATTATTGTTTGAAGAAATCTCCAAATAAATATGTTAATTTATTTAATATCACACCTCCCCATTTTCAAATATTCATTACTTTCAGATACTTTTAAATGCCTGCTTTAAGGTTGTCATCCGATAAATCAATACAGATACAATGAAATGAAATGAAATGAGAAAACTAATTTATTATTCAAGAAAAAATTCTCTACGAGATAAAATGAGAAAGACGGATGGGTGCTAAATGTTCTGCGCCATTCGTCAATAGCAGTTTCTCCCCTGAAACAATAAACTTTGTCCTTCTAGAATTCATTTTAAGAATCTGATCTATCATATTACGAATACAATCAAATCAACTCAGATATATTATATATATATATATATATATATATATATATATATATATATATACTTGTATCCTGCGATATTCCTACTTCTGAGTGTTATTTCTTTTCTTAATCTCCTCTTTTCTACTTTCTGAATTGCTGAATTATACAGAATTTAGGCAATTGTATTATATACTAAGATGAAGGGTGGCAAATATACTAAACAGATAGCAGACAAAGTATCTGAGTAATAAATCAACAGCAACCCTTAAAAGCAAAATACATCTTACGACATAACATTTACAATTACACTAAACTAATAAAAATGACTTGAAATCTGTATTCACAGAAGCTCTATTTAAATCTCATTACAATGATACCATAAAAATATTTACTTAGTTGATATTCTACAGAAAATGCCTATCTATTATTAAAATTGCCACAAACTATAATAGAATTCGAATTTATATATTAACCTAATTACATCTGGAATAAAGTAATGATATGTAATTTCTTATATCATAAAACATAATACTGTGCCAATAGTCTCTAGCATTACAATTCAAATTATTTGGATGTTATAAACGATTATATCTTTGATTCTAAGAATTCTTAGATAATTATATAATTCTTGGATAATAATAGATTATTTTGAGACTTATAAATCATTTCTATGTAGCATCATCACCACTAGCGTTGTTCAATTTGATTTAGGTGCGTATTCTGCCGTAAAATAGACAATGTTACGTAGCGCTTCTCATACAAAGTGGTACTAAATACTATACTAAGTATTTAATGTCTTTACTGTGCGATCAAGCATTTTACACATAAACTGCAACTTCGCTCATATGTTATTATATACATGTTATATATGTGTGTGTATTTCTTGTATGGACTCTGAAGCGAAGTTAAAAAAAAAACTATATTATGTATGCAATAATGGAACAGCAAACATATGGAATTTCTATCGCACAATAAAAAAACACCGCAAATAGCTTCAAACTCCCGCATTAGCATAAAAACCATCGCCTCGACGGCAAAACGCTGAACTCAGAGGAGCCACGAGAAGATGGGATAGGCGAGATGCAGAAATGCATGCGATGCTTTCAGGGAAACTCTTGAAAAAATATGTGGACAGGGTCTGAAAAGCTGCACATTTGAAAATGGAAATAATATAGTTATCACATATGTAAATATGTAATATATAGCTAGGTAAAATTATTACATGATATTATATTGAAGACGGGATGAAAATATAAGAACAAAAATAATTCAATAACTAGCAATAATTTTATTTGAAAATTAATCGTGTGTACTATGTTCTAGTCAAGTACTAGGATATATGAGTTATGTTCTTTCGAGAAAGTTGAATGTTCAAATATAATAAACATTTATATAATAAAATACATGGTGTAAAACCAAGAGTAATTACATGTGTTCTAGAGGTCGAGCTGCGGTGCTAAGATTATCTCAGACTTTATCTTAGACTTTTAAACGTTAGTATTAAGCGCGGAGCCAGCCACTTCTCAACCTCGCATATCTCAGAAACTATTGAACGATCCAACTTTAAATTTTGGTCACAATATTATTAAAGTATAGTGACAATATGTGTCAAATTTCATCAAAATCGCAAATTGTAGTTTTGAGAACATACCATCTCTATAAATGTTAGTATTAAGCACGAAGCGAGCCACTCATCAACCTCACATATCTCAGAAACTGTTGAATGATCCAACTTTAAATTTTGGTCACAAACTTAGTAAAAAGGAATAACAATGTGTGTCAAATTTCATTGAAATCGCAAATAGTATTTCTGAGAACATACCATCTGTTTAAATGTTAGTATTGAGCGCCGGGCCAGCCACTCATCAACCTCGCATATCTCAGGAAGTATTAAACGATCCAACTTTAAATTTTGGTCACAACCTTAGTAAAGTATAGTAACAATATGTGTCAAGTTTCATCAAAATCGTAAATAGTATTTATGAGAACATACCATCTGTTTAAATATTAGTATTGAGCGCGGAGCCAGCCACTCATCAACCTCGCATATTTCAGAAACTATTGCATGATCTAACTTTAAATTTTGGTCACAATCTTAGTAAAGTATAGTAACAATGTATATCAAGTTTCATCAAATCGCAAATCGCATTTTTGAGAACATACCATCTGTTTAAGTTGGAGAATGCAATGGTAAAAACTACTAAATGTCAGTCATTGCAACCTAAGAAAAGGCACAAAACAATATCTCGTCATAATATTATATTTTACAATTTATCTTCGAAAGATCAACAGCTTCATATAGTAATCGCATTTGTAGAAAATGTAATAAAAATTATAAATAATTCAGTGTAGCAATATATTGAAATAAAATAACAACAAGAAAGGTGCTAAATAATCTACAACTTTGTCAAGGATTCACAAAGATAGTTTACCAAAACTAGCTACTGTTTTATTTATTATTTTCTCTTTTTGATGAGGCACCAGTTTCAAAAAGATTAAAAAGAAACTTCTCAAACGACGCTATTCAAGACTATTAGCATTACAACATCTTTGAAGAAATTAATAATATTGGTAAACAACTCATTGGAGTGACAACTATTGGTATAGTAATATTTTGTGTGTTTTTAACACATGCGAAAGAATGGCTCATGGGATATTGTACTCTGATTGCTGTTCCAATTTTAAAAATGAAATTTATAGATTTTTAAGAAAGTTTCTCCAGAAAAATAAATGAGTATTTTTAGCTAATAATAATTATAGTTTATAAATGTTTTATGAAACTTGCTGCTGGTTTCCTAAAAAACAGAATTTTGGTGATCACTTAAGGGTGAGTACTGTAACAACACAAATTGGCATTGGATTTGAGAAGGATAAAAAGAACAAAGACTGACATCTCGATATTTGTAACCGATTATAGTTTGAATAAAATATACATTTAAACAATATTTCATTTTTAATAAAAAATGACTTTAAACTTCACCAAAAAATTATGAAGTCTATTAACAAATTGTGAAATAATTGACCAGATTTGTAATCTTTTGTTTATTTTTAATAATTTGGATGATTCAACTCAATTTTAAACTTCTTAAAACCTACACCCAAAATATCTCCTTATAAAAGTAAGTATCATAAATCTTTCCTAATACCCCCCAAACAAAAAGGCCTTAGTCAACCTCCTACAATCAAAAACAAATTACAAGAGGCAGGTAGCACAGTGATCTTTTGAGATTGCTAGTCGGAATCAACCCTAAATATTAGAGATCCAAAGAAAAAAACAACTAATAGCATCCGGGAGACTAATACCGGAGGCCACAATCCCGGATCAATTTGTGCCGTATTTCGCATTCGCCGCTCTCGGCGAAGAAATAAGGAATAAGGCAGCAAGAATACGGTGAGGTAGGTTCTGAGCTCCGTGGAACGTTCTGAGCTTGTTATGACGATCGTTATCGACCCGCGCGAGCATAAGCCACAAGTTAAACTCGAAGACCTGAGCATGGCATTGGCGAATAATAGAGATGTCATACGACCAAGATCCAGATAACTGCGAATACTAAATTGTCATTTAAATGGTCAAAAAAACTTAAATCAGAAAGCTCGGCTATCGGTTTAATTCAGATAAATTGCTTTGGGAATGGAGCGGGTTGCATGCATCTACCTGCTACATGAGCGAATTCGCACATATAAAAACGATATTCACAATGGGATTACAAAAGTGCAATAATAACCCAAGAATTTCGATTTCAAGGTACTCAGAACTTCATAAAACCGTATTTTGTAGAAATGAGATTATTCACATATTGCCAATGATACTTTTTAAAATTTGGTTATATTCAATGGGGTATTGTGATCTAGGGGTATGAATTTTATGCTAATTTTGGACAGACGTGTAAATAATATTTTTATTATATTTTTTGTACAAGTTAATAATTAATGTGTGAAATTATATTGATTTGTAATTATATATTCCATCTTTATAAAAATTGCATTATAAAATATTTGTTAACAAAAAGAAATATTGTGACATGTAAAATTTTATTTGCTCCCATCCGATGTCCAGTGTACTATAATCCCACAAAAGTTAAGAACCTATAAAAAATAAATAGTCATAAAGTTTGATTTCTAGAAAGTAATTACATGAGCAGTCTCAAAAAATTGGCACCCAACCATACTCAAAACTTCCGCCTTTCAAATGATCAGAAGAAAAAAATATAAATGCATTATTTAACTAGAATAATATTGCTATCGTATGAACTATGGACAAGTCAAGAAAATATTTGTTTAACAAATAGCGACTATCTGAAATAAATACCTTTTCTGATAAAATCGAATTCTTTAAAAATATGTAGTGAATATTGGAATTTGGGATGAGCTAAATTCATGCTGGAGAAATGTCTATAGAGAAGGGTCGGTAAAAAATTGAAGTAATTTGCTCCAGTAGAAGTTGAAAATTATTGGGTATCGTATCAGAAAACGGTTTCAAAAAAAAGGTATTTAAAACTACGCTGAAGAGCTATTTTTCCGAAAAAAAAATAATTAAAAAAAATCCTCTTGCACGCATATTCTGGATAAAAAGTTTGAAAATTCTATGTACAATTTTTAAAATATTCTAGACCAGAATACCTCTTTAAGTTAAACAGATTTTCTTTCATAAAATTGAACGTTAAAGAAATATTGCAGAAGCTTTATCTTGCGATAAAAATCGAATGACATTCAATCTCTACTTCAATTTCTGCGAGAGAATATTATATTCACAAAAATACAATATTATGATAAATATTACCATATATTTCCAATTTTTAAAGTTGAATAAGAATATGGAATCAAAACAACGTCTTCAAAATATTAATCTTAGTGAAATAGTAGAACTTAGAATCATCTGTATATAATTTATCCATGAGTATATACATCATTCATTCATTCATTTTATATATCATTCTAATTAACATAAAATAATAAATTTTTATAAGAAAATAAATTTCATGGGCAATTAGTTCTTTAATGACTTAAATGATGCAGTCGCTTTAAATCAAACTTTATAAATAAATTAAATTTTATGGGCATATAAAATTCAAGAAAGTGATTTAATGAGTTGTTTGCACAGTTATATTTTTTTATATTAAATTAACTATGAAAGTAAGCTTACTATTAATTATTGATGTGTAGACATGATGGTAATATATGAATTATACAAGTTGCAGGAGATTATCTGAACTTTATTTTCTTCCAAATAATATGGTAAAATGGTAAGTATGCAAATAATAAAACCCTAAATAAAAAAATAAACCCAACTGCATCATAAAAATTCATCCTATTAGCATAATTTAAAACTCATTAGTAAACTCATTCATTCCGAAAAAAACTTTTCGTGCTGTATATAATTGACGAAAAATCGAGAAGTCCAGAAAAAACATTGAATTACGAGTTTTCTTAAACAAGATAATGAGCACTTAGAAATGCGGCTCAAATAGCGTGAGCACGTTAAAAATAGATCCATCAGGTTTTCTTTTAAGAAATCACTTTAGCGTAGTAAAATCAAACTCATGTAAAAAATGGTAAAAGAAAGAAACATGTGAAAATATTTCAGACCTATAAAATATAATTTGTGTAATTGAGACATTACATTATTACAAAATTATATAAATAAATTTAGCAATTAATTTCTAAAACACAAATTATTAATTGCCTAATAAAAGTAAATATAAGCTTATTTATTATTACATATATACCGTAAACGTATTACAAACAAATTAAATTTAAATTAAATATAGTTTTACGTGGTGTTGACCAAAATTTCATTACGTGAGCATTTATAAAAAATACAAATTAATTCTGCCGGCATGCATTTAAATTGGAAAATTAATTTTTGATTTTGTTAGCGCTTTATTCAATTGTTCCGATCTCGATATCCAAAGGGTTGACTGAAAATAACCTGTAGCTGAATTGAATCTTAATTGTAAGAATTAAAAAGGAATCGATTACAGGGGATAAAAAAATCGAAAGGGGTTGATATAAAGGGAATCAGCATTTAGAATAATCACGTAATATTACACTGTTGCTAACAGGAAAACAATTTTATTAGAACAAGAGAATTTTTATCTTGAAAGTAAATGGAAATATTTTCGACTTAGCGATGAAGAAACTACGTTTTATCCAGAAAATATAATTTGATAATTTCATATTCTCCAGACATTTCAAGTCATTCTTAATTGTTTGACACAAAAATTGGAAGAACTATGTATGTGTATATGTGTATATAAACTAAAATTTAAAAAACGTCTGCGCTGATTTGAATAATTTATAAGCCATGTGATGAAAATTCACATAAAAAGTATAAAATTCTTACAAATAAATATGAAGATTTTTTTTGTTTTACGAGTACATTAAAAGTTCGATTAGTCACCTTATTCCAGCATATTATAAATAATGTAATTCGATATAAATTACAAAGAGACTCCTAGTTTAGCAATTTATCTCATGTATTTAACAAGCAGAAACTGTTTCATAAAGAGTAATTATAGCAGAAATCAGCTTATTTTATAATATTTGAATTAGGGCTTTGTGATAAACTTGAAACTGATCTGATTAGCTTTTAAATGTGCTATTCAATCAAATACTCAGGTATGAAATTAATAATAGAATTTTTGGTCTATATCACCAGTTTACTCAGAATAGCTCAAAATATTTCAAAGTATGTACAATTTTATTAAATAATATAATGCGGTTAAAATTACAAAATATCTCTTGGTTTTCAAAGAAATCTCAAGTGGTAGCTTCAACAAGCAAAAACTATTTTATGACAATTTAAACAACACCCAGAGCAGTTGTGTAAACAAATTTTGTTCTCCAGTTGAACTTTTTAACCCGAGGGAAAAATTCGTTTCAACGAAAATTGCTACTATACGGTCCTCGTACATAAATAAAACGGAGCAACACGAGGCCCTTAGAGTCGGCCAATTCTCCATTATCACAACTCACACTTATCTGCATACTGACTGCCTCGTGTTCAAACTACACAAACTACTACAAAATCCGAAGAAGAATTCTTCCAGTTTAACGAGGCTAGTATTAATCACGAACGTTCCAAGCGAAAAGGAAAAAAACATTGGAACACACGCAAACTCTTTTGCATTAGATTTACATTTCTGCAAAGTTTTACTGGGATTCTAGAAATCTTCTTATCGACATAAACTTTAAGTACTTTTACAATTATAAACATCCAGAGTGTCATAACACAAACAAGGAGTAATGGATTATAAATTATTCCTGGATAAAAATTTTATGATGATAATTTTTAGACCTCATCATTTATATTCATCAAATATTCGTTACATTGGACATCATTATAATCCAACTTTGAAACACATTCTTTCTATCTTTTTTTATTTATATCAGAACTAACTAGATATCTTTTGAGCTGCTCTGACACCGTTATACAAATGTACAATCGTACTCAATCAAAAATATTATTTTTGTACATATTGCAAAACATCCTTAGCATTTTGGCATACCTTAGAAAAAATGTATATATGTTTGTGTGTGTGCGCATGTGCTGTTACAAATTTCTGTCGACGATTTCTAAAGCACTAATCAACCGATTTGAATGATTAAAAAGCCATTCGATTCCTATTGAAGGGAAAACGTGCTGATAGTTCTTGGCAAGGGCAAAGATATGGGGCAGAATGTGCAAAAAATACCAATTTAGTTTTTGCAAGAAATGAACGTCTGATTCGAATGGTTCAAAAAACATTTCATTTGTATTGGCGTAATGAAAAATTGAAAGTTTTAGGAAAGCAGGTCCTGCGGTTTCGGAGATCAAAAGCAAAAAATTAAAAAAATGTCATTCGGCGGTCAAAAATCTTTATTAGTCATATGCACTTCAAATATTGATACTTCAGATTGATTGAAGTACTGAAAAAATACTTTTCAATATTTTAAGACTGTCTATCATCGTGATTGTTTACTTTGCTTATTCTGATTTCTTACTTACTTTATTGAATTTTTAATAACTTTTCATATAAAATGCCTAGAAAATAATGTGATGCCAATATAGCGTAAGCCAGGTATCCTTTATCCAATATTTATTTAAAATACCGTCCCTACTACAAGTGTGCTCACGGTCCACCTATGTATTTGCTCGAATTCAATAAGGATTTGATTTGATCTAAAAGAAATATGTACCAATATCACATAAAGGTACTTTTCAGATGTTCTGCTACAAGCTATCCGGGTAGAATTGTTTTCTTTCCACTTGTACGGATCTCAAGTATGCGTTCGCATAGACAATACGTATTAACTCATAAATGATAAATAAGATCAAATTCTCAGGAGCATATGTTGGACTGCAAAAGTAGATGTGTGGTAGAAATTTATATACTGCGCTGGTTGAGAATTGCGATCTGCGAATTGCGAGTTGCGTATACTGTAACATTGAACGGAATAAATAAAAGCCCGAAGAAAGCCAAGGGTTTTACTAGCGACAACGCCGAGACAAATTGATATATTGCAGGCGAAAGATTGGCCATGAGCACCGTCTCGGCGTACGTAATGTATGTGCTTTTGTGTATAATAAAGCATATATAACATGTGAGTAATGCACATTCATCGCATGTGCCCCGAAAGCGCTAAGCTATATTGTGCACTAAGGAAAGCAGCATTTATTGCATTACTTTTTAACAAGAAAGAGCCGAGCTTTTAAAGAACCTAATTTATAACCTAGCGAACGATTGCTCTGCATGCAGCCAGATTTTAAAGCGATGAAAATGTTACAAGTTTGTATTTGAATAATTTACTTTGACTTGCTATGGATTTAATTTACATTTTGTAACATACGTGGAACGTATTTGCGTGTTTTATATAAATATACATATTCAAATTCAGTCATCACTTTTAAAAACAGCTTGTTGGTTTTATCTGAACAAAATGTAGCAATCATTAAAAAAAACATAGTGATTCAGTTAATCTAAAAGTTGAATCATTTTCGCTAGAGTTCATAAAAGACCAACGTCCGTCAATTTTTATTTATTTCATTATAGTGCATGAAACTACTCAAGACACTGAAATAAAGGACTTCCAATGCAATTTTATATCAACTAAAAGAATAGTTTAATTAGTCATGGTGCCAAAAATAGCGATGTATAATATTCTATAATATATTCAAAATGGTTAAATCTTTAACCATAGATTCAAACTGGTCCTAATTCGACACGTGAAAATTACAAAGGTTTTAAAATAGTGATTACTAGATATATTAATGTTATTGATTTTTTTTAATAGTTTTCATGTGAGGAAGCCAGAGGCTTTCTGCAACAGGAGTATTAAAAACATACTTTATTTAAAAGAGACCTAAATGCTATGAAAATGTTTTTTGTCTCGATTGGTTATGCAAACCATCCTGCATTATATTATTGTCATAGCTGCTGCCGTGATGCAGTAAACAGAATAGTGCCGATGCGTTTTTGGCAGGTAAAATAAAATTGATCTATTATAATATTTAGATTTGCGATATTAACATCGACTAATTATAAATTTTAAAAATCTTATTGCGTTTCAGATATACGAAAATTTGATTAAATGTGATTATGTGATTGCTAAATTGTTTGAGTAAATATTTGGTATTTATATAAAAATCACACATTTTGTTTTATTTTATATTCAATTCACTGTATTTTATCCTCACTCCTACATTTTATATACCTATGTTTGTTTCAGTTTTTATTTGCAAAATAAAATTGTCATTCTAAAAAAATCTTCTCATTATAAAACAATCGATATTTAGTTCGAAGAACCAACAACGTTGATGCAATATCCATGAAGATATACAAAGAATTATTATAAACAACTTTTAATTAAATAAATCAAATGTCTGTTAATTAATAATATATCCAACAATGATTTACTTCCATTCCTCAAAATTAGCATACTAAATCCAGTGTTTCAATGAACATGAATTTAATTCTAGAGTAACGTTTGATATTCTCAGCTAATGTTCTTATAAAATTTATATCTACCAAGGCACTTTCCTGGATTAAATAGAGATTTATGCGACACATAAATTTAACGCAGTAATGCTTTACTGATCGCATTTCTGACTTATCTGCTATATATTTTTTGATATTTATTACGCAAGTAATGGAATATTTAAGCACCCGTTGAATCTAAAAATACCAAGAATTTTTGATTTATTAGATAACTTTATGAATCACATACAATTCAAATGCGAGGTTTACTGATGCGATTTCACATATATTTCGCGTATTAAAAGCGTCGAATCTGTGGTTATGAGGGTATTAAGTTGACAAGGTACCAATAGATATGTTTATATATATATATATATATATATATATATATATATATATATATATATCTAAAAGTATATGATACAAATGTTAAAAACTGTTTTTTAAAGTTCTTCAAGATATAAATGTGTATAAATAAATTATTTTCAGTAGATAATCTACATAAAGGTTTAATTTTTCAGATGTCATCAAAATAATTGATTTGCAAAACGTCGACTTTGTAATACGTATGTCAGAGAGAACAGAACTACTTGTATTATTCCGATAATTGAAGTCATCTCTTTGATTTGGATCGAACTCAATCAGCATTTAAATAGAATGCAAATTGTTCTGGAAACTTCAACCGTTCAAGAATATATTGGATGTCTCTATTAGATTAATAACAATGACATTTTCATTAGCCCATCTTCGAGATTTAAGCAAGTAGTTCTTAAGTGCTTTAGATATAATTGATTATGATTGCATTTTAATTCCATACTTGAGAATATAAATTCAATAAATACGTCGATTTGCTTAGATGTGGTAGTTTTTATGGGACGACATTATGCACAAAGATAAAATTGTCATAAAGAGAAAAATTCATTATCCAAGTATAGTTTTTGGAAAAATTGTGATAAAATATTGACAAAAAACAAAGAAATTTGATAATAAGTTATTGATATATTTAACACTTGAAGAGTCTTATGTTGCTAAGCTTATCACTGTCATTTTGTTAATTATTAATGTTAATAAATGGTATTAGAATAACATCTAAGAGTCTAAGAAATATAACGCAAAATTTATTTTATTAGACCTTGTATTAGATCATGTATCATTTTAATACAAAAATTAACCCAGATGATATAATTTCATAAAGGATAACGTAAACTAGCATTATGTAGTCAAATGGTTTGAATGGTGTTCACAAAACATTCAATTCCTATTGATAAAGAGATGTGCTGATTAGTTTTTGGTAAAGATAGGTCCAGCTGTTACGGAGAGCGAGCAAATAGTGCAGAAAGTAGAAATCGAGTTTTCGAGAGAATGGAACATCCGATTTGAATCATCTAAAGAAACATTCAATTTGTAATGATCGGAAGAAGTGGTGATTAGTTTTTGGCAAAGGCAGGTCTAGCCATTTAGAAGATACATAGCTAATTGTACAAAAAATGACAGTTTCTGAGAGATCCGAATTGAACAATTTTCTGTTTTTTTGTATATCGAAAATAATTCAGATTTCGAATTTAATTCTGGTTAAAGTTCTAAAGCTCAATTATGTATTTTAAGTTTATATAATTCTTATAAATATTAGACGATATTACAGAATTTATAATAATCTGTTCAAAAACATTTACCTAATATTCCTCGAACATTTCGTTACGGTACGGTAAGTTCTATCAATTTGCCTTATTTATAGCACGATGTCATACACCACTAGTTTAATCATGTTTTAATATAATTGTGTTTGATTCTCTATTGTATTTAATTTTCAACTTGTTGGCTGCTAAATTTCAGAGAATATGTGTCAACTTAAAAAAAATAATAACTTTATATACAGCCACGTCTGCCAACTTATCTAGAAACTATATTAAAAATCTCTCCCAAACTGGTAAAAAATTTCAATTTCATTACACTTATGTTACATTTACTGACACCATCCTGACATCGGTAAGAAAATTGTCTTCTATTACTACCGCCTGTCTGAATTTGTGATCGTCGCGCCTGTCAGTCCGCGGGTCACTATAAGTTTATATCTGTGACCCAGTTGGCTCCAATATCGGCTCCGCTTTGGCGACTGTTCTCATTTTCTATTTAGTTAGGGAGGAAAATCTGGGCGGTGGAGGCAGGCAGATAGTCGTTGGACGACTTTGTTTCCAACACTTCACTTTATGAGTTCCAAGTTCTGCCAACACTGTATAATATTCATAATGGATGTGTCTGAATACGTCAAGACAGAAATTATTTCTTCCGTCATATTTGCGCGAGTGATAAATGCAAAACATTCTTTGTGAGAGTTTTATTAAAAAAAATATAGTAGGTGGGTTCATATTTCATGGATGTTATACAAAATGATTTTAGGTATGTTGTAAGTGAGACTTATTTATTTGTTCAGAAATTATGTTTTGAATCAGAAAATTAAATTCATGGGGGTTGCATTAGATATCTAATACAATTAAAATTCGTAGGTATTTTTGAATTATTAAATTCACATCATGATTTTGAAGAATATATGATATAACTTGCGATAACTATAGTCAACTATTCGATTTATATGTTTTGGATAAACTTAATTATTTATTTAAATAAATTCATTACTACATTATTACAACATTACTTCAAATATTAGATTAGCACAAAAGATGGTTGTAAAAAAACTTACTAAAAATGTTATTACCAATATATTTCAATAATACTATATTTTCTCATTGTGACGTGTAAATTTATCTTTATACTTGAATTTTTGTATATTATATATGAGATAGTATAAATATATGAGAAAAAAATTTTTGATTCACTAGGTCAAGAAACAGTATTTATGTGTCAAGAACAGAAAATCGTTAACATTGATAAATCCAAAAATGATGAAATGATTTCGTGAGAAAAATACAGCTACTATTTATATTTTATTTATTACTTCGTTTAAAAATGGTTAGAAAACTAATTTAATCATCACAAACCATTTTTTAAATTTTATTAAATATCTTTCAAAATTGCTACTAACTAATAATACATATTAAAAAAAAAATGAGGTGCAACTTATCAATAAATGTAAGGAAACCTGAAGTATCTTTTTTAATTACAATATATTTATAAAGATTATATTTCATTGAAAGTGTGTGAATTAATAATTAAAAAAACGCAATTTTTGATAGTTTATATAATATGTATCCATTTCCGCATTGTAGTTTTTTCATTTATTTATAGATGTACATAACTTTTTTATATAATCAAGTATTTTCATAGCAAACCTCCACAAAGTTCACAACAGTCAATTAAAACTGGGAACTGGACCGTGTTCCATTGAAGTTTATTTTTCACAGAAGTATAAAAATATTTTAATAATATTGCATCGGAACCGGTATTCAAATGACAATGATGCAAATGCATGTTGTTTAATGAATTTTATATTTTACCGAGCAAATAATAATTATCTCGATAATAACGATGGCCACAATAACGATAATAGATTTTTTTTAATGACGTCGAAATATAATTTGAATTTGCTATATAAATGATATTTTATTTGCGTGCTTTTATACACATGAATATTCAATAGTAAATCGTACTTTATGAAGTGTTTCCAGAAATAATAAAATTATTATGCGTTTATGAAATTTAATCATATGCATGAAAATATAGTACATATTATTAATAATAATTTATAGATAATAATATGATAGTAAATTCCAGTATGTGCAAACCCGTAATTTTCACAGCATAAAATAGAATTTATGTCTACCATTATTATTTTATTACACTCAAATTCTACAACAGATGAGATGCAACGTTATTATTAATTTCAGAAATGGATCAAATTTGCCATTAAAATTACTATAAGTGTTATTATTAATTTTATTTACAATATTCGGACATACTTTTCTTGAAATCATACTGAACAAATCACTATTGGAAGCGTATTTATTCTTTTGCCGTCTATGGACGACATCCATTGGGTTGACCTTTTCTTCAATATTTATCATCTTGCGATAAATTAATGAAATTTTTCATTTGCTGTTGTAACGTTAAGTTATTTGAAAGTGCAATTTGCAATTTTGATGTACATATCCCCTGACAATTACTAGAATATTTTAAAATATATTCTGTAAGAAATAATTGGTGACTCGTTGGCCCGCACAGAAAACACTGTTGTAGTTAATATCAAAATTAGCATATTTAATATCTCTATATAACAATAGGGGTTTGAAAACAAGTGAAATAGAATTATTATATCGTAGTCATACTACAAATGTAATAAATTATTACAGCGTCGTTCTTAAATTGGCATTCTCTACCATCGTTGGGAAACCATCCGTTTTGTTTGCGTTAACATCAGACAAAAAACAAAAAATGTGGTTTACCAAAGAGCACTTCAATGAAACGGACAATTTGCGGATTCACTTTCATTTACCTAGTAAAGTTCAACTAAAAAACACTTCATTTTTGCAATCGAAATAAATTCATTACTGTTGTGTAAAAAATCAAATTTTTCCTTTTAAAATATAAAACAAACAAAAAAATTCTTCATTACTCACGAAACCATCTGGTGGCGAAAAGTAGTTCGTCGGGTTTGCTAGTTTATATATATATATATATATATATATATATATATATATATATATAAATCGATGAATGTATATACACAAGTATATCGATTGATAATAAGCAATTTATATTTTATGGCTCATTGAAACTCCCATCATGGTTGCCTTCTCATATGTATTTTTAATCTCCCGATCTCCAGTGCCAGTTATAAGAAAATCATTCTACACGAATGTGTTACCCTCACAAAAAGATCTTGATGTCATAACTTACAAGATTTTGTAACACGTGCGCAGCCCTCTCATATGACATAACAAATATCTTACAGGCTACAGCCGTCGGTAGTTAACGGGTTTAGTTTGAACATTTGGCCGTCCACACTTCCGACGTACTGCGGATACCGGAACAACGAGAAAAAGGAAAAATTGCAAACAGGCGAATAAAATAGAACAGGAAACAATGAAATGCACACTGCGCGTCCGGTAAGAGCTTCCGGAAAGCTCCGCACACCAAAAGCTCTCGTTTTGTGTGATTCGCGATGAGTGGAATTATTTTAATGATATTTGGAGCCTAATGCGCAAACAATGCAATTAAATTTAGTGTAATATGTAAAATTTATATTTGGTATTAATTAATAGATAATATTATAATTGCTAATAATAATGTTATATCTGCTTAACACAAAAATTGAAAGTGTGTTTGTGCGCAAAAATTTGCCAAATTTCAAAAACGACTGTATCGATTCCAAATGTTTAAAACCCATTTTATGAAACTCATTGGATAGTTATTATAAATTAAGAAAACTTTCTGTAAGAACTTTACCCAATAGTTATCGGAACAAAAATTTCTATTCACTATTATATGTTACGCAGTTAACATTCTATATAGTCATCATATTCTATTATGCGTTACCTCTACCCAACTTCAGAAAGTCGATAATTCTCACATGAACAAGATTGTAAAGTACGTTGTAATATGGCATTCTCGCTAATAAGCGTATTAAAAGTAGTTCTACAAGCCATAAAGTTCTTATAATAGTTATCCGATGTGTAGCAAGCGATTTTCTTTGAGGAAATTGAGTGAATTTAAGGAACGCGAACCATTCGGTGCATTATCTGAAATGGAATTAGTAATGGTGAATGCAGTTTACTCATTTAATTTTGTTGGCTTGACTGCAGGAACGCCACCGAAAATGAAAATAAAAGAGACTGCTTTTGAAATCAGGAAATTGCCGGGAAATATTATGGCAGTTGAATACAGAATTACTTGTGCGAGAACGAGCTTTTTTTGCAGTCCATGGCTGAACGTATTTTTTCAAATTATGCATTTTTCACGGTTTCTTTGTTAAAAATATATTAATGGTACTGCGGCGTGAAATACATCAGCGAGGAAATATAAAATCTTAATGGCAAATAAAGATTTCCTGAATATAAAAATGTACTTTAGTCAATACAAGAAAACAAGTTTCCAAAAAAAATCAAATATTTTATTAAAATATCTATCAATATTATATGATCAAATATTCATAAAAATTTGCCAAAAAAAAAAAATTTCGAACGCAATACGGGTAGAAAAATTGTTGACAATGTGTGCACTACTCATCCGATTTTTACTGTTTGCGATTACCAATAAGTTTGGTAGGTTTTCAAGGAACTCTTGTCATGAAAATACTAACATTCAGGTTAGAACACATAGCAAAGAATATAAACAACGCAGTTTGAATAAAAAATACCATGAAAAAAGACAAAATACTGTTTACATATACCAAAAAGCGTATATTTCATACAGAATGTATGGGTGGTCTAGACAGACCTTTCCGACCGTTCGAAGTATAAAAAAGTTAACATTCTTATAATTATCCTTCTGTAAATTTTTTCGTCCTGATTTTTTCATTGATCGACAGCTAATTAAATTTTAGGAAAAGTCAAGAAATTTCAAGTCGATAGTATTACTAGAAATTTTTTTTTTTAATTAAAGTCGAAAAAAGTCTGGCCAGACCACGCCGACCGACGGAGGGTTAAAGCGTACATCTGCCATTTCAAATACCACGCAAAACAATATATCTATTATTATGTTCGTTCAATATAAGTTTTGAATTCAGACCTTTATTATGCATTTTCATCTTGCTCTATTTATAAGACCGCTGAATACTTGTTAATTTAATCTTAGAAATTTAATATTGCACTGCGGTCTTCTCATAATATTTACACCAGTTCTGTCTGGAAATAACTTAAAACTTAATCATACCGCCAATTGTTTAACGTTCATTTAAATATATTATTCAATCGCAAAACTATTCGTAAACTGATTTAATTAACAACAGGGAACTTTAATTCCGTCCTTCGGCGAGCTTTCGTTCTTGCGATGCGCGAGGCTTGGTTTATGTGCGTGGGAAAGGCAAGTCCTTATACGAACTGATTGGACGAGCAAACAAATCCCGTTATGTCTGCAGCATGTCTCCACCACTTTAATGCAATTGTATAAAATCGCAAATATCGTTTAGTTGGGACAAATGCTACGAGTAGAAGGTCTTTGAGATTTTCAATCCTGTAGATAAACATGGGTTTTAAGGATTTATTGATTACGGGATCCGATTAAGTTTTGTTTTATATTAGAGGACATTGTTGAAACCACTTGTTGATATTGACAATTGTATTTTTTTTTTTTAAATTTTATTTTCAATAGCAATCAGAATACTATTCGATTAGCTATTTGGGGCTCATGTCATTCACTCGCACACATACATACACACTTTCAAAGACACATATAAATTAATTTCATAAATATTATATTGATAGTTAGAGAATCACTTCAATAAGTTACACGAAGATCGTCGTGTAAGGTCTATTGCTAACGAACCACGGAGCATCAGTAACCTGCCTTAATATTTTCGATTAGGCACTTTGCATTAGCACTATGCTGAATTTGGTCGCACAGCCCCAAAATTCTATGCCATGAGTCCATATTGGTTTTAGTACTACCTTGATTCGCTTATTTTATGGTTGTTTATATACTATAAATTGAAAAACTTCTGCAATATCATTAATTTTTACTAAGTAGCCTTTTATTGAATAAAGGCGGCACAGAATCTTTTGTTCTTTAACTTTTGGTTATTATAGATATTCATTCATTAGTTTGATAGCTACCTCATTTGAAAAATGAATTTTTTGCTTTTACTAAATACTGAACAATACAATTTGTAATTCATATTTTTTAAACAAATTAGTTTTTTTTAATTACAATATCTGTGACAACTGCTAAATAATATAACATCTAGTAACATAAGTGAATAATAACATAAATATAAATGAAATAGAGAACAAAATAAAGGATAGCATTTTGAAAAAATGATATCCGTTTTATGATGATATAATATAAAATAAAAGCAAGTGATGATGAGTTCTTACAGAAATTTTTTTTAATTTATAATAACAATCCTTTGACTTGATAAAATATTTCTTACTAACGATATATTCTAAAGATAGCTAGAAACTGTACCAGATTTATGCGTAATCAATTATAGTCGTTAGATTTCCACTATGGTGTATATGTAACAATTTGAAAATTTAATTACAGTAATTTATATATATATATATATATATATATATATATATATATATATATATATATGTTATATTTGTGTACGTTGTAGAGAATAATCCTGACTTAATTTGGAAAATTCAAATCTATTTGAAAAATATATGAAAATCGTGCTGATTCGTGTTTGACATATATCGGTCAGGCAGTTTCTTCGTCATTTATAAAATAAATCAAACTGATAGACAAACAACACATGAAGAAATAAAATTAAAAATCATTTCAATTCTAAAGACACATTGCCAAGAAGAAATATTATATTGATATAAGTCCACAATTCCCAAATCGAGCAAAATATTTTCCAGCAGACTAATAATACATAATAAATTTCTCCGAAAATATTTCCGCGACCTCGGATATATAGGTTGTATTTTGGCATTCGTTATCGTTATAAATCCACAACTGTGTAGCTCTTCGGACTCCTAGCACCGACAGGTACAAATCTAATGATCTGCTAACATCCGCCCCACCGTTTCCATGCATAAGCCATAAACTACGAAAGCATTGGCTTAAATCAGGGTTGAAATTGCTTTCGATAATACCGTTTGACACAATCTCAGCTCGGGGGAAAGGATATTCTCGAAATCTCTATAAGAGAATTGATCGCTTCTGCTTATATCTATATAATAGTTTAGGATTTATTCAGATATTTTTCATTATAGTTTTGCTGCTCTTGGAGGTATTAATGTAATTTTCAATTCGTCGTATGGAATTTAATTCAAAATTCTTATAGTACCTACTACTAATGTAACAAATAATCAAGTAATAGTTCAACTCTATATTGAAAGTAACATTAATATAAAAAATCGAATTATTAAACTTCTTATTTTTGGGTAAATAAATTATATTATGAAGAAATGAAATTAGGCATATTTTTGAAAATTTGCTCTAAAATGTACAATAAATGTATTGTTAATAAAACTAATATTGCATAAATAATAAATATAACTTTTTGTGAACACTAGTTATAATTGAAAGTTATAATTTGTACCCAAAAGTTCTAACGAACAAAATTAAAATTACGTTATTTTTATATTAATAAGGAAATATGAACAATATGTAAATATTTATTTTATGTATTTATTTATTTCTATTAACAAATTTAAGTATTTTTTTTTTTTTTGAATTTTTGATAATTCTGTTTCCATTCTGCATATAGTAATTTATATAGATACCGGAAAGTTCTAATTAACTAACATACAAAATTAAAAATTTAATTGTACTATTAATTTTAGTAGGTAAATTCTAATATGGATTAAGAAAATTAATCCGCTATTCTTAATATTTGATATAAAAAGTTCAATGATGAAAAAGTACTAGCAATTCTGTCAATTACAGTTGTTGCTTGTAAAATTTATAAATGTAGTGATTTACAAACCGAAAAGTTACAATTGCTCTAAACATCATTTCCTAAAAACCACGAATTGCACGTTGTCATTAATATGTGTGGAAAATAATTTGCATAAAAAACCAAAATTTAAGTACATTTTTTATTTAACATTTCTGGTTTTGTAAAACCTTTGAATAGATCTCTATATGTCTCTATCTATCTACAATCATGCTATAAACAATGTTTTTTTATTTACATTTGTGAATTACAATCATTCAGTGATTTTAATGGTTTATTAAATAAGAAAAAAAAGGTCGAAAGGTGACCCAGTGGTGATCCGATTCTATGCTGGTTATGTTTAGCTTATAGATGTAGTCCTGATGACCAAAAATTAAATAAAGCCTACGAGTAATTGTACATATTATAGGATTACTAAAGAATTTAAAAAAGGGGCCGTGTTCTTCTGAGCTGTATAAACAATGTGCTATACAATAAATATTCTGTCTATTTCTAAATTGGCCATTTCAAAGCTCATTAATAAAAGAGTTAGAAGATAGCTACGTGTACGATTCATAGAAAAATGAAGTGTAACATTTTTAATACTGTTATTTAAAAAAAGGTATTGATTTTGAAAATTAATGCATGAACAAGTAATCCTGATAATAATAAGCGTTTTTTTATTGTGGACAATGCGGTGGAGCAAACTACCTACTTATTTTTCATACATCTTTATATGACATATGAAACACATGTTCCCTCTTTATTGAATATGTTCAGTATATCTTCTATAAATTACTTAATATATTTGGTATAAAGCTTTGTAGTATGTGGCATTATAAACTGGCAAATTAAACAACAGATAAAAAAATAAAAAATATTGCATGATTCCCAAGTATCAAGCAGTTTCATGCACAGTCATCTTGCTATACTAGCAGGTGTTGATTAGGCGAAAAATCATTAATCACTGGATGTTATGAAAATGAAAATCCACAAAAGAAGGAATAGTAAATGTATATCTAGGGTGTGATGTATTCAAAACCGGTTTGATGTAAATAATGAACGCCCTATCCATTTCTAAGAAAATGCAGATGTATGCAAATACTGGCATCGATTCCTCAAAATATAACAAATCCTTATATACGTATTATCTATCATTCAGGCCGTAGTCGCTCTTACAATTTTCGGCATAGGAGATATCGCTGACAATGCATAATTCATAGATTCGTACATTAGCGCCTCAGGCTCAGCCCTGCACTTCTCTCGGCGGTTTCACTTGGTCCTTATTGGGGCTCTATGCCGACACGGCCATTAATCTGTCATAACCTCTCCTGTGACGGCAAGGGGATTTATTACCAAAACGACCGACCGACACTTTAAACAGAACATAGAGAGGCGACACACAGCCAAACGTCGCGCGAGTACATGTCACACACCTGTATCAAAGACCGCTAGTTTGGCCGTGATTCGAAATACGAAATTCGAAATTCGAAATCCATAACATGGAAGTTGTCGGGAGTATTTCGGTGAATAGAGCTACGGATATAAATCAAGTCGTGAGTTTAGGCTTTTTGACGTTTCTAGTTATACTTAATCAATATAGCAGGAACCAACACGAGTTGTGTTTGTGAAGGCTGAGGTATTGAAAAGATCAAAAGGTGCAAATGAGGAAGTAAACATTGATTAAAGTGAACTGAATGAATAATTTCCACTGCGCGGAAATTGGTAATGATTAATTTCCACGTGTAACACGTGCTATGACTTTTATAATCATAGATTTTTAAAGCTGTACTCATGGACATTTGTGTCGGAATTTATTTTTATTTTACCTGACGTAAAAGTTACTGATTTTTTTCTTCATTTCAAATTCAAATTTTTCTATACAAAACATTAATAATTCTACATCATTTATAATTTTCAATAGGAAGTTGTTAAAAATTATTTACCACGCGAAGATGCAAATAAGCAAAAATAAAAAAATAAAATAGTCACAACTAGTTGTAAATATTGCTTTAAGACAAGTTGCATTATTTTCCTGATACGTGTTAATAGTCAACTTTATGTTATTTTGCATTTAGTAATTTAAGTAAAATGTTCAACTGTTTATTTAAAAAAAATATGATGCTAGTGGGGCGCATGGCATCGTGCCTTAAGGCAAATTGCTGAAACTTCCCGTGCCAAAAATTATTTTTTTTTTAAATATTTACATTTTTGAAATAAAATTTCTCTAATATTAGATTTTGGAGAAACTATGAATTTTTGACAAAAATTTACTTTTTTTTTTTGAAAAGAAGGCTTTTTGAAGAAAAGTGTATTTTGAAATAATTCGAAAATTCTGAACTTTTTTTCAAAGCAATCGTACTACTTTAACTACAAAGAGACGAAATATCGAAGCGCGAAATATCGAAAATTTTCGCTTCGACTAAAAAATAATCAATACTATTTCCAATTAATATCTTTCAAACATATTTATGATATCTAATACAAATTTGATTTTATTTATTTCGTGTTCTAAAAATTACTAATGTGTGGACAACAGCTGTAATAGTAGCTACAAAACACGAAACGCGTATAGAAGTTCAGCATAGATTCTGATTAGAATCACTTAAGCTCCATGCAAAATTCTAAACTGTAAAGTATTTTTATGATTCAAACGCTTATCGTAGGCCTATCATATTTTATTATGTAATTTCAGCTACCAAATCTGTAGTTATAAAAAGTTTCATCAAAATCGTCTAACAATTATTCAATATTTAATTTCGAAGAAATAGCTTGACCGATCTTCATTAAAAACTAATCAACGCAATTCCTAGCCAATGATCTCTAGAACAGTTCAAAAAAGTTTTTGATTTTATAAAATGTATTCAAAATTGTGGGTTAAAATGTGGATAATTTTCATAAATAGCAGCACAAAACGCATAAACTTTAATCCTTGAGTTATATCGAATGGTTTTGAATTTTTAAAATCGGACGAGCTATTTTTTAAAAAACGTACATATACTTTTTCAAATTTGGTCTCATTCGACTCAGAATACTTGACTTTACGAAAAAATAAAATTTTCAGATAAGATTAAAATTAAAAAATGACTGCAATTTTGAGTTTAATGCATATGTGTGAGTGCTCACCCACACATTCGTAACAATATCACAATTGAAATTCATTTTATTCAATGCTTAGTCTTTACTAGCTTTACTTTTGATCGCTGTACAATATACATAAAATGACATTTCTATCACACGAATAATAAATCCGATTAATTATAATTATTATATTGAATAGCTTTCAAATAATATGAAAAATTACATAATTTTAAACTGCTTTCATTTCATAAAAAAAATTATCTGTAGTTAATTAGAAATAAAAATTAATGCACATGAATTTATGAACCAAAGCGTTTAAAATCTCCCGGGCTTCCATCTAAGGCTTTTATTTTCCATTCCGTTCACTATCAGACTATATTTTCGAATAACCTCATGCACCGACATGGCATCGCTTGTATAATATTTATGCTCTGCTAAAAGCATTAGCGCAAAAGCCATGTGTATAGAAGAGTTTTTGTAAAATGCACTCTATCTAGTTATAAAATCATAAATATTTAACGAAAAAGCAATTTATAGAACATTAATATCGATAAAATCGCTCTGTAATTCCATTATTATTGCGCGGTTAAAACAACTTTGTGCACATGACAAGAATTAATAATTGAAAACGATTGGACATTAAAATCAGGCATGCAATAAATATAAAATACACGGATTGAATGTACAAAAAAGCGGAGTTAAATTAAAAAATATTTTGCAGTGGAATATTTTTCATGTTAATCCATAAACGTGCATTTTGCTCATTTTTCTCTGCATTTCAAAATACAATGTGCACGCTTGATTTTCTTTGTGCATCCAGTCAGGCGTGTATACGAGGCAGAGACCACTAATAAAAAGACACACGGAACAAATACAATTAATCAGTGTAGCATTCTTAACATTAATTCGAATCAGCGAGAGAATAACGAAAGGATTACGTTGCAGGAAATATATATTGTTTATAATAGACGATGTAACAGACGAGAACAATTCAAAAATATGACAATGGTAGCTATGATGATATATGAGGTATGATTCTATAAATTGCATTAGAAGAAGAGTTGCATTAAATTCAAAGTCATCTTTGTCTATTTGGAAAAGTAAATTGATTATACACTATTAGTTTGCTCAAAATTATTTGTAGTATTCGATACCACAAGCTTACATTTTTGAGTACATTATTAATATGTATCTATATTTAATATTTTATTAATGAGGTATTAAATAATGTTTTCAAAAAATATAAAAAATAGTCAAAACTTCAATTTCAGAAGGTGGTAGAGGGTGTCAAAACAATTGGCACTCGACCACACTCATTTATTTTTTCCCTTCAAATAATCTGAATAAAAAAATCTTTGTACATTTTTAATCGAAAATAATGCCAAAAATCGCACGAAAAGAGATCAATTATAAATTATTTTAGTATTTTCGATATTTTTCAAAATATAGAATATCAAAAATTAGGTCTAAATTTTGTTCATGTTGAAGTGAATTGTATCTTAAAATTTCAAGCAAATCGGTCCAGTAGAAATCGAGAAATCGTGGGTATCCTGAGAAAAAAGTCAATTTCGTGAAAAACAGAAGACGATTATGGGGCAGCTATATAACTTCAAATAATTTAAATTTTGGAAAACCCTCTTACAGACATATTCTTGAAAAGTTAAACTTTGAAAAAAAAAATTCAGCAAGAAATCAAAAACAAAATCGATTTTTTTTTAAATTCTAGACCATAACACTACCTTAATTGTTTTATTGGCGTAATCTTCCTCTTGGAAGAAATGGTTTTATTCCACAGTCGGATTTTTTTTCTAACGTCTGTTCATTTCCATATTAAATAGTTTTCTTAAATTTCTTTTCTTCTTGTTTTATTTTTGTTCTACAGCATTTATAAAAACAAATTGTATTTTTACAATGAAAACCAGCAACATTTGTAAATAACGTTGAATAAAAATAGCCACATTTTGTATTGTAATTGTACATATTATTGTATGTAAAGCCAAATAAATATGAAATACATGTGCTTATTTTTAAATTTATGAGGAAGGTTTAATTATATGGCGTGGTTATAAATAAATTAGTAAAACTATATTAAAATTGTTGATTTATTTTAGAATATATTGAACTTTATTTTTAAAATCAAAAATAAATACTATGCAAAAGCTGTTGGTATTTTAGCAAGTTTTGCAAACATATTAAAATGTAAATTTTAATATTCCAGCATACGACATCAAAGGCACAAGAGACAAAAAATACCAAATTTTATTTTGCAACGAATTACTTCCCAACGCAGTAGGCCAAGATTAATTTCATAAACTATTCGAGACCCACGCAATATTTTTACTACTGAGAGGACGCGGCTAATTTAAAATGAATTTAAATCTCAGTCTGTGCCATAGTATGACCCTAATTTAATCGGAAGGCCATGAGTAATAACACGAGTGCAGTGCACTTTGCCATGTTTATGAGATTTTAACTTTGTTCCAAATGCTCAATATAGACACATATATGAAAACCCACTTTATTTTTATCTTCATCACAGGCGCCTCACTTTTGAACGCGACGAGAGCATATTTTGCGATTTTAAGTCCTTGATCGTAAACGCTAAAAATTTTAAGCATATTTATATGTCTCCTATATCCATAAAAACTCAATTTTTATTCAAAAGTACTATTAAATTCTGAACAACTTCAATTTTATCATAGAACGATATATATTATATCCCTTTATGGATCAGGTAGCAATGACAATATCTTTTTATATTTCCCCATTTGAAAACTTCATTTTCTACTTCATAATATTTTTGTGCAGAGTTTTTTATGGCAGAAATTTAAGGAATAGTTTTCAGCATAGCTTCGAATAAAATGTATACTGCAGTTTTTCCAACAATTTTATGTACGAAAATAGTCTATTATTAAATTGAACTTTTTACGACCTATCAGAAAAAAACAGACGGTATCAAAGTAAATTAAACACATTATATTCCTAATAAAAATATAAAAGTTTTATTGTGAAATTCATATACAACTGGAAAAGTATTTAGAACAAATAATATAACTCCTAGTAAATGTTCATAAAAAATCACTATAAAAAGATATTTTACATATATATTATACTAGTATATACATTTTACATATATAGTTATGCTAGTAAACTCAAGTTGTACGGAAATCCAAAAAATAGCAAACTAAATTAAATTCGATTGGATTTAAAGGTAAAATAGTTCATTTAAAATTTCAAGAATGAAAATATCAAATGCTAAGTATATAACATGTGGCAGAAATTTAAGCAATAGTTTTCAGCATGGATTCGAATAAAAAGTACACTGCAGCTTTTCGAACAATTTTATGTACGATAAAAATCTATTATCAAGAAGTACGCCTAAACTTTTTACATTCTATCAGAAAAAAATAGTCAAATGCATGTACAACTGGTAAGATATTCAGAATAACTAATACAACATCTAGTGAAACTTAAAAAAAAAATCTCACAATTAGAAAATACTTTACATATATAACAAAGCTGAAATTGTACGAAAACCCAAAATGTAGAAAAATTAAATTAAAGACTATTGGACGAAAGTATGCAACATACAATTTTATTTACAGGCTACTGAGACAAGACTGTAGCGACAGTGGCGACAATGACGGTCAACATCTGGCAGGGCTGTGGTTGTGATTACGGCTTGCTTCATTTTATAGAATAGCGGTAATATCATTAAAACTATTCAATTTTTAAATAAGGCTACTGCGTCATTTTGTCCATATTACTATATTATCCTTATTTCCTCTATATAAATGAGTGTATTGTGTATGAGTAAACTCACAGAAAGTGTATTTGTGTTTGGAAGTGTTAAGTGATTACACCTACAAAGAAGCATTTAGTAGTTAATCATCTATTCAATCCCAAGTAGAATAATCAAATTATCATCCCAAAGTAGCATAATGATTTTCCGTGTATCAGCATGACCGTACAAATACGCATCGCTAATAAACCCTCCAAGTATAAATAATTCGCCGTCCCATCGACCAGACCAAAACCTTTTAATGTGGTCTAGTGGTCGTGCCTAGGGCCGATATAAAATGTATTCTGGAGGACCTTTTGTGTATTAAAGAAGCGAATAAACATTCTCTCTGCTAATCCCCGTGTGCTAGGTAGCAATTTACGATAAGATCTGAACACCATGGACAGACTGCCTGTATGTGAGTGTGTGCCAGAGTAAAAGGATTTTAGATAATCCAAACACAACCTGTGATTTATTTTGGAGTTATATATTAGTGCTTACGCGTTATACAAGAGACTAAGATAACAGTTGTAAATTATAGTGAACGGTGGCAATGTTGGCAAGTTTTATTAGAAAGAATTTCACCCAGCTAGCGGCCATATAATCGTATTGCTGCTCTAATAACGATTTAATTGCGCTAATTGAAATTTAGTTCAGTGCATGATATTCGCATGCAACTAACGAGAATTCTAAGCTGGTGGAGGAATGCACATTTGCAGCAATATTGAACCACAGGTTTGATATGGATTTTAGATACAATACAAGGATTTTGTGTTAAAGAACATTCTCTATGTGATACTGAAACCATGTAAAGTCTTTTTTAATAAAATATATAATCCTATTATAACCATCGTGTATTTAAATATGCACGTAAATGAGGCGTCAAATAATGAACAGGAGATAAGCTCTATTTTTTCTATGATAAAATTGCTTTGATGGTATTACCTACTTTGACATTGTTATAGAAAAAATAATCTTATTTAACGTCAAGCAAAAACATAACTAAAATTCGACGTAGAACTACAATTTACAATACACGGTGCATTATATTCGACATGAAATTCGAATAAATTATAAATAACAAACAAATGAATCAAAAATTTTAAAATAAACAAAATATAATATTACATTATAAACAAAACGTATTTCGAATAATCTTTTTGCAATGAATTTCTGCATTGAAATTTGTTTTATATAAATTATAAATAGCTATAAAAATAGCTAAATCGTTAGTAACATATCATTCATAATTCGTACACTTTGGAAATGAGTCGTCCCAGGTTCGATACCCTTATCGGCCAGCTTGATATCAAGCAGAAAGTATATGAAATTTTAACTTGGGACTATAGATCTA
This sequence comes from Ctenocephalides felis, assembly GCF_003426905.1. NCBI lineage: Eukaryota > Metazoa > Arthropoda > Insecta > Siphonaptera > Pulicidae > Ctenocephalides > Ctenocephalides felis. The sequence goes on from NW_020537324.1 coordinate 8,291,408, forward strand.
AATTATAATATCAAATAGAATCCAAACTACCTTTCGGAGCCTCGATGCAAACGTAATTAACATGATAATCGCCACGATAATATCATAAAAATTATCCACATGAGTCGTGGTAATGTTTTTAGATAATTTAGTTAAAAATGTATCATGGAATCTCAATGTACCTAAGAAAATATTTTTTTGCCCAAATTACTATGAAAACATTATTTTTTATGTCACACATATGCAAATGACATGGCCATATACTGAAACCTTTTTTCGAGAAGCCAAAAACATCAGGTTAATTCATCAGATGTCTGACGCGGTTTATGTACAAATTTTTAGCGTCAGACACATGATTGACAGAGCGATTAAAGTGTTAAAAAAATGAAAAAATATTAAACATATGACAAATAGAATATACAACCAAACAACAATGGGTTTCAATAACAAAACAATCATTACTTGAAAAAGAAATCAAAGTAATCTTGAGTTTATGAAGTTATCAATAATTCTAGTAACGCATATATGTTTGTTATATTCAATCACTAGAAAAAATGAATATTTTATGAGAAACATATAAAATGACGTACAGCAGTGAATATTTAAAACCCAACCCAATTTGCACACGTCATTTTGCTGGCGCTGGAAAATCAAATTTAAGTTGTAAAATAAATCTATGGTAATTTAAAAATAACCTTAGCTTAACATATCCAATATCCAACGATATAATCTTATATGCAGCAGCGCGATTCGGATTCTCGTCGGACTATAGCAGCGGTGCACCGCAAAGCTCTCTACGTATTACATGATACCTCAAAGCTTGAAATGATATTGAACTAAAATACCACGAATAACGAAATAATAATACTCAATAAGGTTCAATTTGATCTCGATTATATTGATTTGTCTATATATAATATACAAAAATAGTGCGCAATGTGTTTAAAATAATTTCCATAACACCGTCTGCTCAAATTATAATTTTTTTATTGAACGTCAATAACTACTATTATTAGTGTTCTTTGAGCTTTTGTGATGAAATTACTTATAATTCAAAAAAAAAAATTGTCAAACTTGGATCTGCATTTTCAAGTGGAAACTGATAGAGTGTTTCATGATACCAAGCTGATAGATGAGCATAGAACCTGGATCCGTGTGATTTCAAGACCAAACTATATATAATATATAATATTTGTTTGGTTAATAGTTTAAGTAGTGATAAAATACTGCAAACTCTAAATCCAGGTTAATAATAAAATTACGAAATTGAGCTTTCTCTACATTACTTATATTCTCAATATTAATTTTCTCTTGCACAATTGCACACCAATTACCTCATATTTTATTTCGTTGTTCTTTGAATTGTTGTGAGTTAATTATAAGAATAGTATAAGTATATTTGAGAAACGTGTAGAAATGTATTCTCAAGTATGACTCATTATGACAATTTTTAAGAAATCTACAAAAATGAGCAACAGAATTTTTACGAATCATAAAAGTAGAAATAGCGTGTTATTATTTATATGAAAAAAATATTATTTTATATGATCTTTAATAAATTATCAATTGAAATATAGAACCTAGAATAGAGATATAGCATAATGGATATTTTATGCTTGCCCACACAAAGATGTGAAAGTAATTGAATTTCAATTAATTTAATAGGAATTCTATTTAACTGACCTCGATTGGCTAAATAAATTACTGGCGCAGTCTTACGACTCCGAGAAATATATACTCTATTATAATAATAACATTCAAACTAAAATAAATTTTAATTAGTTAAAAAAAAATAGTATTTTATCTATAATTACTCTTTCCTGGTATGTTGAGATCTACATATATCATATATAGTTATAGAATATACTTTATAACAAGTTATAAAAAATAAAAATAAAAACAAAAATAATATGAATCAATACATTTCATACAACAATTTAGTAAATCGATAAAAAATCGATGCATTATGAGCCTAATAATTTATTGTAATGTGTAGCATTTTAGATAATCTATTTTACTGCGGTGCAGATATTCATTCTGAAGTTATTTGAATTGAAATCGCCAACCAAGCACCTATAATAATAGTAAATTTATAGACATTCTGCAAAAGTGCAAAATCTGTTAAAGAATTTTTCGATAAAAATATTTGTGACTACTCAAAGATAATAAACATTATTTTACAAATGATTTTTTCTAATGTTAAATTATTTTTTTCCTACGCCAATGCCCGAATGAAATCTCGAAGCAAAATGCAGTTATCTGCCATAAGCAAAGGATCTTGCTATATGATTTCAAGGTGCTGTGATTTTATTTGCAGCTGCAAGGAAAAACGAAATATCAACAAGGAAAAAAGTTTTCGAATCCGCGTTTAAGTACATATCACACGTACTTCCATACGACGAGATTTGAACCGGAAACTATTTTTTGCTCGGATGATTCACACTCCGATCTTGACGCAGACAAAAGGATATAAAAAAACCGAAGATTTTTGTTATAAGATGGAAGAGACAAATTCAATAGTTATTTAATTCGAGTAAAAATATTTTTACTAAAACCTCTTACCAGCGTACGACTTAGAAATCTCGTCTATAAAATCAACTGTCTAAATTGCAAATGAGTTTATGCTGGAGAAACAAACCAGAATTTAAGCAATTACTACATAAAAATAATTTTCAATAATTCCAGACAATTTAAAACTATGATCACGGACCACATTAATACTATAAAACACAATATACACTTTTTTAACCTGACTGCGATATTTTGAAGAAAATGTATACAAAAGAAAAATTTGTTGATCATTTTTAACAATTTATAGCGATAGAACTATAAATAAAAGGAATTGGTGAGCGATACAAACATCATCTATATATATTTATTCATCAGTCCATCAATAATGTACAGAAACATAAAATTATCATTACTCCCATTTTATCATAAATAATTGAGTTTCTATATAGAATATTGAACAGAACAATTTGCAATTTCAATAAATGGTGATTTCTGACCCGTGATACATTTTCTATTTAATAATTAATGATATAAAACGAACAATATACATTGTTGATAATGCTAAACTACAAAGTGTTTACGTGGTGTAAATACTTTTTATTTAAATCGATCATAGCCATAAATTATGATACTTTCTCTGATACTTAGTCTATCCAAATACTTATTAACAAAGAAGCCCTTTGTTATGATTCTATTAGCTGAAGGAAAGCCGCTTATGGGATTATCTAGAAAATCTGCCAACGTAGCCGTGCTAATTAAATTAAAGGAAAACTTTAAAGAGGTAGAAACTCAAGGTCAGTGTCCTCTAACAAAGGAATTACTGACAATGTGATGAAACTTGCCTCGTTAGTCACAGTAACTTCTGTTGCCTTCGAGCCGAACACGAATATTAAGTTATAATAAATTATATCATTGTGAATTCGATAATGAGATTCAGTTCAGAATTGTGACTTTGTAATGTAATCAAAAATAATTAGGGTTTGGACGATTGTGACCATTGCCAGTTTTGGTTGATTTGACTTATCCATCAAACTTCTATTAATTTACTTTTCTTCAGGACTAAATGATGATTTGCGAAATTAGTGCTGATCAAACTTAATTATTTATATTAACACAACCACCAAAATAATTATTAGACTATTTTGTGGGTATATAGACTGCTGTTCAAAGATAAGGGGAAGGAGAAACTAAGCCATAATTTTTTTTATGCATGTATCATTTGAGTTGCATATAAGATATTTTTATCTTCTAATTTTTGATTAGCAATCAGAACTTAACAGTTGTGTGAGCTGTCGTGAAAAATTCTCCATAAAATATTCGGTTCTACTTTTATTATTGAAATTTCTCTAATACTGGTGATGTATTTTTATTTTGATTCCATAATGCAGGGTTATTCACTCTTGGAATATTTTAATCAATTCTAATAAATTCTAATAGATTCATCAAAAGGAAACAACAACCGTAAAAATACCATCTATAAAACCACGTCATTAAGAAAGCATAAAATTTGCTGTTAATATGAAAAAAACACTACTGCTTGGTATTAGATTAGCAAAATAATGGTATTGAACCTGGGAGCTATTTGAGTCACGATTGTAACTAACTAATTGATTTTAGTGTTCAATAAATTACTGAAAAATTAAGTGATTTTCATAAATTAATAAATTCTCCATCGGACCCAGGACGAGTATCGTATAAAAACCCGAAAACAATATTCCTACAACAGTTGCTATATTTTGCACATTTTTATTCAGCATGCAAATACGAGCAATAAAAAAACCTTTTACCGAGTTCTTATATTTAAAAAGTACGCATTTTAAAATATGCATAGCGAAATGAATGACAAAATGTTTCCATTATGCGTTATCTAGAGATTCTTGCCGGCGTTCTGTATAGAATATTAATGAAAGTACGCCGCAACGCTTCTCGTTACTTTCATATGAATTGTTGATGACAAAATTACACTCAGAAATATATTTCTGGAAAGACTAATGCTTGATTCTTCTGCGGCATGTGGATTTCTGAAGGCGGCTTTAAAATCATATTAAATTTAAACAGATTACCGAGTGTCGAGGAGGAAGATCTTGAAATATTTACACATAAAGTTTGTTCATTAAGGTGTTTTATAAAGTCTTGAGGAACATATTATACATATATAAATGAATTATGATAAATGCGTTTTTATACATTAACGTGAAATCAATTTTCTTCTGGACTTTTCTTAGGATTTTGCACTCTATAGCCATCGTTGTCTTTCTAAAACTAACAAAAATTTCTTGTAAAAAAGTGACGTAAGAATTATACTTTCAATGGTTTAATTAATTAGTGGATCTTGTAAAAAGTAAGAAACACATTTCTGAATTGGCGTTTTACACATAAAATCTAACTTCATGTATGTGGCATAAAAGCACACCAGAAATATGCAGTTTGATAACTATTTTTTCTTAGTTCTCGAGGTTAGATTTTATAACTAAAACGCCTCTCATAACGTAAATACATAGCATTTTGGCAGTTTTTACTATGATTTTATATAAAAAATGCGTAACACAGTGTTGCCATGACAACACCATGTTGCCGGAGACTTGTCCTTAATTCCTTAATCATTGCCGATCAACTTTATTATTTGTACTACATTAGTACCAAAACTTTAGTATATTGTTCATTAGAGTAGCTATTTTTTATAGATCTTGTTGTTTTTGATTATAAAATATAACAACTTTGAAAAATTGCATAAATAAAGAATATAATTAACTTTCTAAAAAGAGAACGTTCTGGCTTACGTAACTTTATATTTGAATATAACTATGTATAATTTTAATAACCTCTTTGATTTTAATATATACGAAACAAAGTTACTAGAAAAAAAGGACAAATTTATATATTATTCATAAATTAATAAGACCTCTTGAATAATTGTAAACATTAATGATAATTCAAATAAACCCAAAAAATCTGTTAATAATTAAGTTGTTTTTGTTATTAGTATACTGTTACATATATAAAATTTCACAAAGAGCAAAATATACCCAAGGCTGCTTTGAGGTTCGTATTTTTTCTACCCATTGATCATATTTCATATTCATCCTTTGTAAGAGTATCTTATTTTGTTATCTCGGAAACGTTTTTCTGTTTATATTTTATTGAAATGAAGATTGCTACCGCAGCACAAAACAATTTGAAAAGTCAGCATATAATATTGAAAGATGTCAATAGAGTTTCCTAAAAGCAATGTCTTGTCTGCCTGCTCGAAAAACACTTTCGTCACATTGAAAAATCTTTTGAAAAAATCTACCTCGGGAAGAAAATAGCTTTGCTGTCATTTATTATGGAAACGTTTGCGAAAGCTATTCTCCATTACTTTAGGTTAATTACCACACGATTCAAATTGGAAATTGAATGAAAGTACAAATGAGAATATTATTTTTAATAATAACGCATTTTGTTAATGACCCAGATATATAAATTAAACTTGATTCACCACAATCAATTATTATCATCATTAAGAAAATGAAGCAACTCATCAACTAAGATAACACCTGTCTCAAAACGGCAACTGAAGTTAACTTGAATAAGCCCATTAGAAAATTAGTTTATGGATTGTATCTATTATCCCGACCATAGTATAATGCTCAGAACAGTTGAGCAAGTCTCATAAAAGGGTCCTAATGCTAACGATGGCAGATATAAATTTATGCACTAATAAATTATTTAATTCAAATGTTCCCTGCCATCTCAACCTTATGCTAAATGCAAAATGTCTTGTCGCGGCAGTGGCGGTTACGCAGGCAGTTCTTGCTAATTAATATATTGTACCAAGATAAATAATATAGAGAACGAAAAATTAATTACAAGGGAGAAACATTAAAATAATTGTAGAGATGTACTTTATAAGGAAAATAGAACTGGTAAAAATATACCTAATAGTTACACCGAAAAATTCTATTTTCTCCTATGAAAATTATTTTCTAGAATAAATAATAAAATTCATTATATATATATATATATATATATATATATATATATATATCCCTTCCGCCAGGACAGTGAGACACTGCTGTACGAGCAGAAGCCGCCCAAGCATTTGTTACAATTGTTCTTTAAGATTTTCCAACAATGATCAATAAAAATCTATTCAGAAATTGAAAACAACACTTCTACAAAATTAAATACTAAAATAGCAAATCAGTATTCAGAAATAATGTATCTCAAATAATTAATGAAGTAAAAGTTGACACATGGAATGTATTATAGATTTCAATAATTATTGTTCCTGAAGAAAAAGATATTTCATATGTTCGAAACGTATAAAATATTTTTAAATGAATTAAGTTTTAGTTCAAATTAATGAAATCATGAATAGTATTAGCCATCCAAAAAAACTTGAAATAAAACATTTTTATTTTATTAAAGAATTGGCCCCTTACTCTCGAAGAATTTTACTTTAGAATATTTATGCATCAACTGCATATAGTGCACAAACTAAACTCAAGTATTTGTTAAACTAAACTTGTTAAAATTATTTCAGCAAAAGTAGAACGATAGTAAAGTCTATATAAACTATATATATAGTTTCGCAAAAATAAAAGACATTTTTGAAAAAAAAAAGTACAAATAAAATAATTTAAAATTCCATAAAATAGAAACCAATAAAAATGTGATGTGATGTGTTAAATGCAAAGTTTGTCAAACCTAATAAATATTCTTCATACATAAAAAATAAGTAAAACATAGTCACCTGGTCGGAGAAATTACCACCACCACTTGGATATAAATCCTTTATATAATTATTTGGACTAACCTAAAAGAAAAAAAAACATAATGTTAATTTAAATTTTATACACCATATTATACAAATTTTAAATGTTAAATTACATTAAATGCGTTTTCAAAGACACATCAGAAAAATGCCCTTACGATAGAATAGTTATTTGGCGCATGCGTTTTGTAGGTTAGATTTTATGTATAAAACTCCAAATTACGCATCAAACACATAGCCTTTTCGCAGTTTGTTACAACCAACTCATACAAACATAGTTCCGTAACAAAACATTTCCATAGCATACCTAATTTATTCGGAAAATGTGCCCTTAATTTACAATTAAGATTTAACGTAGATAAAATTTCATTAGTCTTCTCATAATAATTATTTTATGGAAACAAATAATATTTATATTTTATATTGTAAGTCGCATATATGTTATTATTGATCATTCAAATTGACTGTAAACCGTAAAGTGAACTTTTTACCGTAAAGCGTCTTATAAAGAGAAGTTAGCGGTGCTTAAAACTATGATAGTTACATTAAAACTCTATAAAAATCTCATAAAAAAGTCGTATTATTGTGTGCACGTCCACATTTGCTGCACGAGAGGCGAAGTAAAAAATTCCGAAGGTTACACAGAAAAAAATAAAATATAGTTTTCATATTAACTCGATATAATGTTCCTGGTAATAAATATATTCATGCAACTTTTCAAGCCCCATAAAGCAAGAACTGATACACCGAGACTATAAATTGTAGAAAAAAACTAATATTTGCCAATCTACAAAAAATTTCACAATAAAACAAGTTTTATTAGCCCATTTCCCTGATTTATTTTGCATAGATACCAAGTTTCCGATTTATGGCCGACCAGTAATACTACTAGAATGAATAATAATCTCGAGTCAAGCCAAACAGTATAATAACGCATACTGGGATCCTCGCAACGAGTTGAGAAGTCTTGCATAGATACACATCCGGACCTGTGCTGTTTTATAGCTCTGTATAGCTCGGATAACTGCCTTGTTGCGGTATATCTCAGGGTATGATAAAGGTTCTCCGTAAGTTTTGGCACGAGGGAGAATTTGGCACTGCGAGAATTTGTGTCTTGGCGTCGAGTCGCCCCATGGACGGGAAACACGCCGAACGGGCGATGAATGCGAGACCTCGGATTCATTCATATTCGCCTGTGCCTTTGTTCGGTAATCGAAAAGAAGATGCCATAAATTTATGGATGGGAGATAATTTTTAAAATATTATGATTCAGTAAATTCAGTAAATTTAATGTGGAAATTACAAAGAATAGAATGTTATTGTTGATATTGAGTAAATAGAGCTCTATCTCTATCTCTATATATCTATAGATATGTCTATGTCTATATATATATATATATATATATATATAATATATATATATATATATATATATATATATATATATATATATATATATATATATATATATATATATATATCTACATCTATATCTACATCTACATTTATATCCACATCTATATCTATATCTCTCTATCGCTATACAACTTTCTCTATCTCTAGAAATCTCTATCTCTATATATCGGTCTCTAAATATATATATATATATATATATATATATATATATATATATATATATATCTCTATATATCTTTCTCTTGCACTGTATCTCCCAATATATATTACAGTTTAATTTTTCTACAGCTATATTATTTATGATTTTATGTTTCATAATTTTATTTATTTTGCTGAATTGAAAAGCTTCATGTTTCTTAAATTTTCTACAAACCAGGAATATGGAATATCCCTTACTTCAAGAATCCAAAATTTGTGCTTATACACTTGTAAGTTAATTAAAGTTTTTTCATTTAAATTATATAGAGTAATAACTTATCTCTAATTACTACTACTATCATTATTATATGATTTTGAATTTCTCTTGAATTTATACAAAAATCCTTAATTGTTCTTATCTATATTATAGTATTCAAATAATAAATAATCGTAATCGTAATCAAATAATAAATAATCTTGTGTTATTTTTTTTTAAGATTTTATTTCAAATTATTTCATATCAATCGAAATAAATATTTTCTTCATCCTTAATAAAGTTTTAAAAGCAAATTTATATTTTATAAAATATTGCTTTTTTATGTAACAATAAAAAAAATAGTTTTCTTGGGGGTTACAAAAAGGGACCACAATATACACACAGTTTTTATTTGCAATTAAGTAAAAATTTCATGATAAGCCTATATATTTAGAAGGTCCTAACCTAAGACAATACGGTTAATTAATCATTAAAATGTCCTGTCCTCTTCTAAATTATGTGTTATATAGTGTATAAGTCTATAAACTCTCTATAAACTAAAGTTTTGCATATCTGAAAAAATTTTGCATATCTGAACGTACAAAAAGTTTCTGAACATTTTGGCATACTTCAGAAAAAAATTATGTATATATATATATATATATATATATATATATATGTGTGTGTATGTGGATGTGTGTGGTTACAGTTTTTCGTCTACGATTTAGAGAGCACGGATCAACCGATTTGAATAATTCACAAAAAGTCCATTTCTATTGACGCGCAGAGGTACTAATAACTATTTTTATTAGCAAAGACAGGTCTAGCAGTTTCTGCGATATAGGAGTTTTCGGAGATACAAAAAGTGCAAAAAAAGAGGCAGTAGTATATTAATTAAAACATGTCACTTACACCTTGTTTATTCTTTTAGTTAGTTGAATCAGTTACTTAAATTATTATTTCTTCCAAAATATTTTACAAATAGTTCAATTTCTTATTTCATAGCATATAGTTATACTCACTATAAAGATTACCCCCTAATATATTACTCACAAAACACAATCCATAAAAGAGAACGTCATTTCAAATACGAAGAAAACTATTTCTCAGAACGTGTAAATCATCATTTTTTCCTTACATGACTGTCTAAATGTGTACGATTGAAAGATACACGTAGAGTTTCCTGTTCGTAGGAATTGAAATAAAAAACGGAAAAAACTCAAACCGAAATACAACAGGAATGAATGGCTATCGAATGAGCAGAAAGAAATATTGTGCAGGTTGGAGCGAGACGCTGGTTCTTTCAGCCATCATCATTAGGTCGGTAGCGTTGCTAACCTATTTTTTCTCACTTTATTTAAGTTGGTCATTTATTTTATTTACCCGGCACGGTACTTAATCTAGGTCTGCCCGCTGGGTTTATACGCGAATTAGAGCATGTGAATCTTCTCGACACCAATGTGATTAAAATTATGGGCAAAAAAGGAAAACAAAGCCGTAGAAAATTGCAAAACGCGATTTATTTCTCTCATAAGATAAATTGAGCTCATGGATGGATATGGTGAACATTAATCAAGGATATTGACTGGACTGATCCAATCTCTGCAAAAACTCATTGTAACGCTTGAAAGTACGTAATTATTTTCACAAATTTATTGTATTATTAATTTTTCGTAAAGTAAGTGATAGTAATCACAAAAAAGGTTCGAACAAAAATTTTTGGACATCTTTACGTTTCAAGGTTGTTTGAACATTTTGGCATAGCATAGCAAAAATGGATGTGTGTGGATGTATGTATGTATGTATGTATGTATGAATGTATCGATATATGTATGGATGTTTGCATAGATGTATTTATATGCAAAAACAATTTTTTGTCGGCACGGATCGAGAGCACGGATCAACTGATTTGATTAACATTCGATTCCTATTGATAGGGAGGCAAAGACAGGTCCAGCAATTTTGGAGATTCTTGGCAGAGAGTGCAATTTACTTGTATTGACAAAATGAAGAAATAATTGAAATTTTGAGGAGGCACTTCCAGCGGTTTCTGAAATCTGAATAGAAGCCAAGTGGAAGTCGAAAATGATCATTACATTTGCACATCAAATTATCAGATATTTTATAGAAATTTTAATAATAAGCACAAATTTCGTTTCATTTATTTGGGTTTAGTATTTCCCAAGACAATTATCGACAGTACGGTTCAATCGCTTTGGATGAGTTTCAAAATTTTCAAGCAATTGAAAAAAAAAATTTAAATGATTGTATTTTTTCAAAAAATTTAAAATACTCTAAAATCTATCACACACTTTCAAAACTTTTAAATATATTTATTTTACGGAATCGTAAATTCTTCACAATGTACTTTTGTTTTACACAAAAATCATTATCGCAGAAAGTTTTATATGAGAATAAATTTAGAGATAAAATTATAAATCTTTTATGTAAGAATAGAAGAGAAAACATTATTTAATGATGAAAGAAACGACAGGTACTTACAAAGGTATATAGTTACACAAAGTATCGTAATTTCCCTGCTAGAGAAAATTAAACATTTTCCTGTCATTTTCATAAGAGAGCACTAAATGATATTTTTCCGGGACATCATTTCATAATTTACATTCTGCAGTTACGCCGACGCAAGTAAATTTGAAATGCAGACATGCGAGCCAAATTAATCTAAGTTCGCGCCCGACGTTTCATAACATTTTTCAAAATACAATTTATAATTCATAATTATTCACCGCGGTACATCAGCGTGTTACGTTAAGCTCTGGCAGAGTTTGGAGTCCGTATTAATTAAAAAAGAAAATTAAATTATAACGCATTATAGATGTTTAAACGAGGCGAAACAAAAGAACTTCACGAAAATTAAGGAGATTATTTATTGCCCGAATGGTAAGCAGCTTATACGTATTTTGCGAAGTCATGGCCTGTGTTACATATTTTCCAAGAGAAAAAATTAATTGAGAGCTTGGGAAGTTCATCATATATTTACGAGAATATAAGGTAAAGCTGTATTTCATATTTTATAAATAAAACGCTTGATAAACCACTTGTATATATGGGATCAATAACATTTGTATTGCAGTAGCTCATCGATAATAAAAAAAATATAATACAAGATTTCTTAGAAACTTCTCAGGATGTGCCTATCTCCTCTTCACGATATCAATTAAACTAGATGCAAGTGTTTTTTTTTCTTGAAGCAAGTTGCATGAGCTTTTCGATGTGTAAATAATCGACTAAGTCAAAAAAACTTGATATTTAGCTATCAAAAGAAAATTTACAATCAATCGATTTTTCTGCAAATTTATATATGCAAATATCAAAAGAGCAAGTGTAATTATCTGGCAAAAACTGAAACTTAAGTGAAAAAAATTAAAATACCTTTGATCTAAGTTTGATAGCAAAAATAAATAAAAATCAATGATCGAAAAAACTACACTTTTAATAATACGGATTTCAATTCAATGAATCTTATCCTATAAATCGAGATTTTTGTATTGTAGTATGTAAATACTAAATATGTAAAGTATGTGAATACTTCTTTCTTCACTTGTAAAATTTTCAGAAAATTATGTTGTATTCTTTGTAAATAAAAAGGTATACTTTCTCTTAATATCATATGATTTTTGAATCACTAATGTTATCTTGTTATATTTATATTTGATGCACACATTTGATGAGTGTTAATTACATCTGATGCATTTGTATAAATTCTGAAAAAGAGAAAGCCTCAACTTCTTTAGCATATCTTTGTAATCCATGTTATCTAATATATAAATACAGCACTTGACAAACTACATAAAATAATAGATCTTGAGACTATTATTCACATCTCAGTCAAACAGTCTGGTATAAGAGATTGTAAAAAACATTCCCTTTATATTATGAGATTTATTTAGGTTTGATAAAAAAAATAATGTTGATAAAAGTTCCTGCTCTACTTATGACTTAGTACATATTTCTACTTAATGCACCTTGTGAATCAGGACTTATATAGTCACCTTTTGTTTCTTGCGAATTAACTATATTTTTCTAATAACTTTATCGATTAATATAAAAATCATCTAATTATTTGTGGCACGAATTTAATGATAGCTGTTAATTACATCTGAGTCGAATTTCCGTTTAAATTCTAAAAAGAAATGGAATGTTTGAACTTTCTTAGTAATTCTCTGTAACGTCTGATACCCGAACTATCTAAAGTATGTGAATTGACTAAAGAATGAGATGTAAAGAATTTCTCACGAAAACTGCTGTAAAGCTGCTAAGCCGAAAAGCTCATATCTTTGTATGGAAAGTTTTCAGTTGGTTCTTGCTTCCTCTATAGATATATATATATATATATATACAGTGATTGCTTTGTTAAAAGTTTCTGTTGTTTTACGAGTAAAGTTCATGTGCGACGCCCATTACCGTTCGCTTGTTGTCATAGTTTCGATAATACGATTAACTTTAAACGTTCCGAGACATACAGACAGGCAAACACACCGCAAACTCTAATTACGATATTCTCCTCTCCTAATTGTGTCCAATTAAGTTACGGAATTTATGCGGACTAGAACAATCGCATTTGTGGTCTACATACGGGTAAAATACATACTTCATAAGCCGTCCTTGTTCTGACTATATTTTTACTTTTACTTGTACTCTCATTACAACGTTTACCTTATTAGATATGGTTGTAACTCATGCTGACATTTTACAACAACCCTTACTCTGACAAACTTGGGAAATTTAATATGGAATATATTATCGTAGACTTTGCTTGACATTAACAATCAATGTTAAGAGCAGACAAGACAATTTAAACTCAGTTCAACATAAAATCATGCCATGAAGCATGATCTTGTAATATAAATTTTCGATTAATAAATCTATATTTAGAATATTAATATATCGACAAATATAATTTAATAAAATATACGCATATTCAATTAAAAAAATTCATTATAAGATAGCTGATCATCCCTCAAATTTACAACGTTGCAACCATATAAATAATGACTTTCTTCATCATTCTTTGCTACATTTTGTTTTTTGTATGTTTTGCGGTTTTGAGGTTTTGAGTTTGAGAAAAAGCTTAAATCTGCACTAACATTATGAATATATATTAAATGAAATTCTGCAGTGATTTTTATTAAAATTGCATCACTAATAAATCCATATACATAATAATGACATCAAAAATAAAATTTACAAGCCCTTATTATCAACTAATGGAAAATAAATATGGATAATTCCATTACGTTACTATTCTACACATAAATTTGATTTTTTTTTAATATAATGCTTGAAATTATACAAAAATTATCCAAACTTTTAAAGGATTAAACCATGAATTTAGAAATTGATAATTTGATAATTAAATTCTTAAAAATTTTAGTCAAACAAATTATATGGTCACTATAAAATATTAAAAAAGTCTTAAAAATCGAAATTTGCTTTGCTTTTATTATTTTATTTATTATAAAAAAAATTAAAATTAGAACATAAATTTAAACTTAAATTTCAATATAATTTTATGATAGCTTAAACTACTTAAAATATTTCAAAATAGTTTAGATTTATATAATAAATTTGAGTATTTTTCATCTACTATATATAACAAAATTCATACTTTTCCAACTATCGAAAGCGTTTTGTACATTATATAGAATTTCAGCTCTGTTAAGCGCAAAACAATTTATATAAATATGAAAAATCGCCGATTATGAAAAAACTTTTTTAATCATAGTTCGTTTAACATGATTTTCATCCCCATAGTGCTTCATTCGTTATTTGTTGACAGAATTATTTTTATATAAGTAGAAAGTTTCATGTTAAGTTGTCAGTTTATTAAAAAAAAATTGTGACATGAAATGTATCGTTTGGTATTAGATATTACGTACAAATTTATGTTATCAATAGAATGTGTTCAATGATTAATTTTGGCAAATATCACAATATATTTATACTTGCCGACATGATGTATGGCGTTGATGAGCATATTTGAATACCGATAATTAATAATTAAACCAACTATTTGTAAATATTGGAATAATTACCTTCAAACGCCCAATAATTATTTCATATGATATTCAAAACGATGTTAATATTCTAGGTGATGAATAATAAATATTTGTGGTTATTGGTTAAAATTGAGGCGTAAAAAATTCCTTCATAATGTTATAATTTTTATAATTATAACATTATACAGGAATTCTTTGTCGAAACTTGTAATAACATTGATTTGGTTTGAATTATTGAGAATATCATAATAAATTGAAATTAATTATCAGACAATATGTAAACAACAAGTCAAAATATCTTTATTTGTTAAATTAACTCTGTATTTAACTTCCCGTGGGGTTTATAGTAATAGTAAGTAATAGTAATGAACACAAAATGGAAAATAAAAATGTTTGCTTATCTTCACTGGCATACTTCAGAAAAAATTGATGTGTGTGTATGCGTGGAGACAATTTTTTTTATTTCAATTTTTTTTTAATTCTGTCAAAATATATTTATTTGCAATTTTATGCTATAAAATTCCCTTAATTTTTTATATCAGGTGTTTTGGCAAAAATAGTAGGACAAAGTGTAATATATTGTCTAGACAAGTACATAAACAATGGTATTTTTTGCATTCTTGTTTTTATTAGTTTTTAATAATATTTTATTTTCCAAACTAATTCCATATTCCATTATCCATTCTAAAGGGGTTTGTTGTACGGACCACGAGCGCCAGGGCGCTTTGTCGAATCGTGCTAAGGTTGCACTTAGTGCTCGGAGGGACTAAGGGATTACTGATACCGCTACAATTGCATTGGGAAACATATACGAAAGGATTCTTGGAACGGACATTTCTGACAACTACACAACAGCAATCTCACTAGTAAAATGCAAACGTATTCTCATCAATCTAATATTCATGCAGATCCTTAGCAGCAAATTCTAGGTTAATGCGGTAACAATTTCTTAGTCCCAAATTGTATGTGGTAATAGTTAGATCAAATAGTATTTACACAATTATATACACTAACAGTTATTATAATAGAAACATAAAACTAGTTAACTCTGAAATTATCTACAGAGAGCAATATCATTTTTATATAATCTATTAAATTTTCCTTAAACCCGACAAAAGCCAGACATCTGCATATCTAGCAAATACTATAATGTATTAATATTGAGTATATTTTATCGACTCCATATATATTCGAGCAAAGCTTTCCGAAACATAACAGTAAATAACCCCAAACAAAAGGTAGGTATAAAATAAACCTTTAAAATATTTTCGTTTTGCAGTCAATAGTAGATAAAATATATCATAAGGGCAGCTCGAATAGGAGAGGAAATAAGTGAAAATAGAAATATCTATGGTTTAATTTATTGTATATTTTATGGCGATATATATATATATATATATATATATATAATATATATATATATATATATATACATACATACATACATACATACTGCCTTTGAAAATATAAATTCAATACACTTTTTGATTTTTTTATTAAATGATGTATAAAAACGTTTGGAGATTGTGGTTTATTGTTTTATCATCTGTGTAAAAGTATATTTGAAAAAAAAAAATGATTAAGTATGGTCTCATGCAGATAGTATAAAAAGGTTGGCACAATATATACAATAAAAAAACATACAAATACTGTAAGTAAGTAGATTAGGACCCTTTTACGCGTAATTACACACAGAAATTCCGTATTCAGAAGTAATAAATAGTTTACCTGAGAATTTATATATTTTAAATAAACAAGAACTCTTTTGATTTTAATAATATCGATAATTTAAGAAAATAAAAATAAAGATTTAAAAGAAAAGATGAAACCAAAAAATAAAATATATTTAAATTT
Organism: Ctenocephalides felis; assembly: GCF_003426905.1. Taxonomy (NCBI): domain Eukaryota; kingdom Metazoa; phylum Arthropoda; class Insecta; order Siphonaptera; family Pulicidae; genus Ctenocephalides; species Ctenocephalides felis. The sequence continues at coordinate 8,308,338 of NW_020537324.1, forward strand.
GTCTATAAATCGTAGAAAAGTCAAATAATATTGAATATTGAATAAATAACTAATAAAATTATACATAGCGATTTTTTAAATAAACTTAATATAACTTAAATAAAGTACCCAGTATCTGGATGCCTTTTAAATGCCTTTTGAAAAGCTTTATATGTACATATTTTATACATAAATATGTTAGTGAGGTAACCGTATATATGCAAAAAGTTTATCAAGACGGATTTTCATAATGACGATCAGCATTAGACTGCGAAATGATTAAAAGTATATTAGGTAACTAATTGAAAACAAATTATAAAATGCAAAAACTTCTTAGGAAAAGTTCAGTGTAAGTGCGTGATTTAAGAATTCTAAGCTGTTTCTGCAGAGTATAAAATAATTAAAAACAAAAATACTTAAATATTCTTTACTTTGTGTTTTATGTTGATGTCGATTGTTCTGGGTGCCTATAAAAACGTAAGTTCAACAATCAATCATTCGACAGGGATTAATCACAATTATTGCCTTGAGCAATAGCCCGATAAGCAGCCAGCAATTTGACGCAAACATATATTAATTAACAATACAAGCCGGGTGTTTACCGAAAAGGGCTCGAATAATCGTTGTTTCTATAACATTGTTCATCGTATTTCATCATTATTTATTTACTGGTCATAGTGTATAAACACGAGGACCGCGACATGACGTGCGAACTACATACGTAACGTCAAAGTTAATTAATTTGGAATGACTAATTAAGCGGTCTTGTCAGTGCAAACTGAATGTGAGTCAATTCAGCGTACACAACACTCGGCTTTACAAATTGTAATTAATTACACCGCAATAGTAATGTAACGCCACTCGACATCCAGCGCTTTACGATTTCTTTCTATTTTTCTACCGGGTTCAGTATCACAAAGGCTAATGCAAGAATTGAAGATACCCATGCCACATATAATTTAATTAAAGTGATTAATCCGTGTACGGTAACGGTTTTTATTTCAAGCACTTACGACAATGATACGAGATTAGATGGATTGCCGGATAAATAAAGTGGATTTACAATAAGAGATACAGGTACTGCACCGGAAGGTAAATTTATTAAACGGCCATAGTATTAAAAGTTGAAGAAATTTTACTTGTGGTACATTACTAAAAAATGTATAAAAAATATCTGATAATTTGATGTATGTCTAATAATCACTTTTGACCGCTCAGTTGAAGAAATTTTACTTGTGGTACATTACTAAAAAATGTATAAAAAATATCTGATAATTTGATGTATGTCTAATAATCACTTTTGACCGCTAAATGGCATTTTGTGAAAGATTCTTTCATTTGATTTCATCCCAAAAATTTCACCAATTCTACATTATATCAATACAATACATTTTATAAAGGCACCGAATATACGAATCGAATATTTTTTGAATTATTCAAATCGGACACGCCGTTCTCTCAGAATTGCCATTTTATTACTTTTTACCTCGTATCTTTGGAACGGCTGATCCTTCCTTTGCCAAAAAGTAATCAGCACGCCTCCGCATTAATACGAATCGAATGTTGTTTGAATTCTTTAAATGGCACACTCCGTTCTCTCAGATTTGCTATTTCCGTTACTTTTTTACCTCGTATCTTCGAAACGGTTGGACCTGCCTTTGCCAAAAAGCACGTCTCTGCATTTATGTTTTGAATGTTTTTTGAAACATTCAAATCGGATGATCTTTTCTGTCGAAATCGTGGACGAAAAATTGCATCCGAATATACACACATACATACTACATACACACATACACACATATACAAATACATCCTTTTTTTCTAAGGTATTCCAAAATGTTTAGAAGGTTCTAAAACGTAAAGATATGTAAAAAATTTCATTATCGATTTTTTGGCGATTATTATCACTTATCCCAAGGGAAATTCAAAATTACCTTTACAACTTATGTAATTATAAATGATAACAATGACTATATGGTATGTTTTCTGGGTAAAGCTATAATTTTTAAACTTCTGAAATAAAAGCCTCGTTTTCAATGTGAGATGCATTTTCAAAAATTTTCCAAAAGAATATATCTGCGCTTTACTGAGTACTTAAAAAAACAAAATTTTTATACATATTAAGAGAATCTAATTATTGGATCGTAACTTCAATAAAAAATGAATTTGTTGTATTTGTTGTATGAAATCCAGTTTACTAATAGTCCTAGTCTTTTATTCAGAAAACTTTTATTTCAAAACTAACAATATACAAGTGTTTGAGAATTAAGCAAAAAATGTAAAAAATGGTATTGTGAAGTTAGCCTACAGTTCGCACACAATTTTCTGTAGAATTTGTTTTGTTAAATTTCAAAAAATATTTTTATAAATATTATAATTTTCATGCTCTTCATACTTGTTTTGCCAAACCATACCCTTATAGAATAAATTATTGTGCTAAAAATCGAAAAGTGATACGCTGTTCAGTGAGTTAAATTTTAAGTAATAGTTTAATAAATATAACAATTTTTAGTATAATGCTATATCATACCGTTATTATTCTGTTTATTTAGGAAATGTAATCTAATTTGGAAATGCCTCTAATAGTTCAACTGAGACTAAACTTCAATTAAAATTAAATTAAAAATCTGATAAAGCATTAAACTCAATACGTGATAAAAACATTTCTGCACAGATCTGCAAAATATTTCCATTATATAAGTTCCAATAAAATTTAAAAGCATTCTTCAGATCGTGTATATGTACTATTGATACGTACAAGCGCAAAGAGCAAAAAATAAAAAGAAAAAAAACAAGAAAAGTGTCGCATTTCATCGCACTACTCGCACATCTAGCTACAGAAATAATTGTTATAAATCCAATACATTTTCTTCTATAAAATTCGACTGACTCAGTCATAAGGCAACTGTCAACTAGAAAGCACAAAAAGCACAGAATTTCAATCCAAGAAAATATCAAATGGCGACAAGCAAGTGCTTCATCTGGCAAAAAGTTTTCGATGAAAAGTCTCGTGGATTGACTATTGACAAAAGTCGAAAGGAATTCAATTTGAGCGGTAGCCGAGAATAAACTTGGAAGAAATATATCAATAACTTCATGTGTTAAATTATGTTTTATAAATCAAACCGAAGACTATCATGGGACTCATTTCTTGAGGAACAAATAATATAACTTGATATAAACTAGTTGATTGGATATTTGCGAGTTTTAATTAAAAAGTTTTGGAAATTGATATCGAGAGTAATCGATAATGAAGCAGAGCAAGCAAAAGCTTGCTCAATTTGCTTTGGCAATAGCAAGTTGCAAATTCTTTCCAATAAATCTAAATCAATTGCGATTGACTAACTAATTTAAGTCGATACAATTTCATAGTTTTGACAATTTCTGCACTTTCCTGCTAATTGTAAAATAACAGCTTAGCTGATAGTCTCGAAAAACTTAACAACGTGAGTCTTTATCGAGCTTCATCTGGCTTTTAAAGTTATGAAACCATTACAACCATTTTCCGAGACATTGAAAATATTTAGAAAAATTAGGATTTTTCTCTTCTTTGAAATCAATATTGACATAAAACTGGTAATTAAAATTTAATGTCAAAGTAAATCATTAAACTTGAAGATTAACTGTGAGTACTGAAAACAAAATATATAAAATTTGGAAGAACAAAAATAATCTAGAATTTTCACAATAATATTCATTCCAACTCCTTTTAGTTCAAAATATTTAATGGAGAAAGCAAGATTGATATTAACCCTTTTCACTCGTATGTCGCCGTTTCGGCGACATAATACTTTGCTTATGCAAGGTACCAGTTGAAAGGGTTAATTTAATGAAAGAATGTGAAAAAAGATTGACTTCTGCATTTAATTTTGCCATGTAAAATCAAAAATTTGTGTCAATGTGCCAATAAATTTAAACTCCCTCGAAAATCTCCATTGTTCTGGGTCAGTAGTGCACACAACCTACGTGATTCCTGCAGAAACAGGTATAGGTCAGATAAAGATTTGTCGCGGTGATAAATTTTATATATACTCGAATGTAGCGAAGCTTTAAAAACGAGAACAAAAAGAATTCGAGTATAAAAATATACGACAAAACAAAATAATATAAACCCACGTCCGTTTTTGTATCTCTATATTCCTGAAATAATTTTCTCTCATACGGCGCTTGTCGATTCTGTAATAAAGTTTTCCTTTCATCGCACGCGGCGAGCTCTGTGAAATATGAAAGCAATTTATTGAATGGTGCCCTAATGAAACTGTATATAGCGTTCATGTTGCGATAGAGATGCTCTGATTAATTTATATCCTCAGGAAGAATAACAAAAATAAATAGGAGATTATTTTATTTCAAACATCGTTTCGCGGCATTATGTGCAACTGAAGCTAAGTGAGATCATTATAAAATGAAGTAAATGTAATATCTCCTCAAATGTAACAAACATAATTGACCAAATAATATTTTCACAAAAAATACGCGGGCATTTATGAAAATGCCAATTAAAATCGTTATCTATACTGGCAATTTATTCTTTATACTTCTTTTATTTGATGTGCTAATTATTAAAATATAATACGGCGTAAAAACGTCTAATTTATTTCGAGTGAGCTTTGCCGTAGATTTGTTGTATAGTTGCCTCGTGTTCTCTCTCAGAAACTTTCGTTTGTTCAGATTTTGATATTCAATCTTTACATTTTTGCCAAAATTGCTTTTCAGACAATATATGCTCTTTGTGCACATCGGGAAATATTTGCTCAAATGCAAAATCTTGCAAATCATTGATTATGCAAAAATTAATCGATAATTGGACGCATCTAGTTTATTGATGGAAACCTTTCCGTAGTCAATATCTATGAATGAAAATATTTCTGCACATGAAGGCTATAAATTTAAACATTTAAATTAAAAAAAATATTAAATTTGTAAATGCTCAAGAAAATGAGTTACCCTTCAATGAAAAACATTCACTGGCAGGTGAAAATTTAGGGCTGTTTGCGTTGTAAAATAAGATATTGGTCCAAAAAATTAAAAAAATCTTAATGTTGTCCAACCCTTACCACCATATGAAAAATAGATGTTAGAGTATTCCCAGTCCAACTGAAAGTGATTTCAAAATTTCATGAAAATGGGTCATACCGTGTCGGGGGAGTATTGTGTCGAACAACATGACACTAAAATTTATATATATATATATATATATATATATATATATATATATATATATATATATATTGATATGTATATAACTGCTTCAGATGAACTAGGAAGAAAATTAATAACTTTTCATTATTTTCTCAATCTCGTAGCCAAAGTGCTCAAAGCGATTCAGAGTAAGTTGCACTTATTTGCTCTGTGAAACGAATCAGAACATCGGATAGCGCTTTGGAGACGCGTTAGCAACTGATTACGCAACTGATCCTAATTCTAGAGAGTAGGAAACTATCACGGGAAACTGGCTAGAAACTTCATTAATTAACTCAAATATTCCGCAACGCCAAACTTCAGGTATAGAATTATGGTTGATAATTCATTTACATGCGCGCAATTCGGATTAGAAGGAAAATTATTGTAGCATTTACAGATGCGGAGAAATCTTGGATGATGATTGCACTATCTTTTGGCACGGGACGATATCCACCTACCACCTACTATCTACGACTCTATTCAGTTGTCTGTATATTATATTCAACTCATGTTAATAATTTGAGTTTTCTATTTTAGGCTAGTAACTTGTAATGGACACATGCTCATAACTTTCACAAAGTTCCGACAATATGCGAATTATTGTCATATATACTACTATCTGTCTTTTTAACCAGAAATTTAAGGAAGGAAATTTTTATCCAATAAAAAAATTGTTTTGAAATATGCCGTATATTTTATTGATCTAGAATAATGCCGCAATCGTATGAACTACGGACAAGTGAAAAAAAATTACATCATTCCTTGATAATCTCAATTCTTTTTTAAAGAAATAGTAAGAACTGGAACTTGTTGCGAGTTGTTTATATAGGAGAGAATTTCATAAAAAAGGTTATATAGAAATAAGAAGTAAATGGGTTCATTAAAAGTTGGGAAATCGTGGGTATCGTATACAAAAAGACAGTTTCAAAAAAACGCTTTATTGTTCGCACAAAAAAGAAATAGTTGAGGATTATTGTGGGGTCAAACAGCTATATCTCCAAAAATAGTTGATCTTTGATAAATATATGCAAAAAATCGATTTTTCTGGACCAAAATAATCCCTGCATAAAATACTTATTTTTGGTTGCATCATAATGCACTTAGCTAATGGCTGGTACTCAAAATTTCAGTTTAAATCGCTTTAATTACTTTGACAAATCATGTAATATCTCGCTTAATGTAAGTTCCCAACAAGTCCAGCAGCATATGCAGAGCTACAATTCCAGTATTGGTACTGAGGCATAAACTTCATCGATAATAACGTTGTAGCCTTGGGCAATATATGCATCTAGTTGAATTCCCTCATGGCGAATTCGGTATCTCTTTGCACAAGCCATTAACATACATAATTGTGACGAGGAATATGCATATCACATAAATCACATACTCGCATATCAAAATTGATACACCCGGCTTATACCCGACACTGATTCAATTATGGAGTAGAAATTTTATGATGAGTTGGAAAAGTTGTAGATAAAGTTGGAGATATGGTCACTATTTGCAGAGTCGCGAATAACTTGTGTGAATTTCATTGTGATTTATTATAAAATTCCCGCAATTCTTGTACGAACTTTATTGTAGATAGTGAGTTAGGAAAGGAATAAAAAATATTTTTATTATACATAGAGTTTTTCCTGATAACACTACTATGATATGTGAAAAATATTTCTGAATACTATTAAAATAGAATAGATTAAGCTTCAGCATGAACCACTATCATAATCTATATACTTTGATCAAAATAGCATATTTTATACTTGGGGGTCGTTTCATACTTGGGTTATAAGAATTGCGAATGTTATATAGATTTAATTTATAAATATTCTTTCTTCTATACAAATATTTAGTTTGCTGGTTAGTTTTTTGACAAAGGCAGGGCAAAAGTGCAAGAAATGTCGATTTAGTTTTTGAGTCAACGGAGCATCTGGTTTAAATAATTCAAAAAACATTTTACATTTATTTACTGAAGGAAGAAGTGATTAAATTTTTGGGCAGGTCCAATAAAAAAGTAAAATATTCGCTGTTAAAAATATTAAATATAGGTACGAAAAGTTCTAGCAATTTACCTTAAGGCACGCCATGCACCATAGTTTAGTCTTATATTATAAGAACAAAAAGTTCAAAACCATCGGAATCGAAAGGTGAAAGTTTTTTTAGGTAAATTTAATTATCAATCAACTTTATTCATACTAAAATAACTATTAACTAGTGGGGTGGGTGGCATCGCGCCTTAAGGCAAATTATTGGAATTTTCCGTACCGTAACGAAATGTTCGAGGAATACTAAATGTTTTCAAATAGATTATTATAAATATTGTAACATTGTCTAATATTTATAAGAATTATTTAAACTGAATTATAAAGTTGAAATTATTTGTAAAGTTTATTAGAACTATAGTCAGAATTAAAATTAAATCTGAATTATTTTCGATATACAAAAAATTAAAGAAAAAAAAAAGTTGAAACAAATTTTTTTTCCAAAATCAATTATTTTGTTAAGACAAGCAGAAAGTTCTTTGAATCAATTAAATCGGACGCTTAGTTCTCTCAGAAACTGCCATTTTCTGTACATTTAGCTTCGTATCTTCGAAATGGCTGGGCCTGCCTATGCGAAAAACTAATAAACATTACTAATTGAATGTTTTCTAAATCATTCAAATCGGATGCTCCGTTCTCTCAAAAACTCGATTTCTATTTTCTGCACTCTTTGCTCTTTATCTCTGTAACTACTGGACCTACCTTTGCCAAAACCTAATCAGCACATCTCGTTATCGATAGGAATCGAATGTTTTTTGAACCATTCAAATCGGTTGATCCGTACGCCCGAAAACGTGGACGAAAAATTGTATCCATACATATACATACACACAAACACACATCCATTTTTTTGAGGTATGCCAAAATGTTCAGAAACCTTCAAAACGTCGAGAAATGTAAAAATTTTCAATTCCGATTTTCGGCCCATTACAATAACTTACCCTACGGGAAGTTAAAAAAGCAATGAATTCCTTTCGATAGGGATACGTGTTGAATAGTTTTTGACAAAGACAGGTCTAGTAGCTTCAGAGATACGTAGGTAAAAGTGCAAAAAATGGCAGATTTTGAGAGAAAGAAGCGTCCAATTCGAATAATTCAAAAAACATTTTGCTTGTGTTAACAGTGTGAAGAAACAATCAGTTTTCAGAAAAAACTAAAAAAATATTTAAAATTTAAAAAAAAAAATCAAAATTTACAAGTAAACATGTATAAATATCATTGTCCTATTTATAAGTTCCTATATTTTGTCTTATATAAAATATGAGCAATGAGCCCAGGATCAGTATTCCCATAACAAGCATGCAGCGCAACAGTGCCCCAGTGATACAGTTTACAGCTAATAAGGCAAGGCCGCCTGTTAGCGAACCATCGGGCGTCCGCCTGGGCCTAGAAACAGGTCATAAAATTGAAATTGCCGGCGCCGAACGTACTGCGAGCACGTTACGTCGAGGGCGATAAAAACACGGAACAAACGGCAACGCATAGCGCGGGGAAAAGGTCAGAGAGCCGAACAAAACGCCATGCCGAGGTTGATGACACAGGTCATCAGGACTAATGAGCTGTAGCCCAAACGAAGCTAACCTAATAAAAACTATACAATTAGACGGGATTCATAGTGGCTGCCGGTGCCATATAACGGAATAAGCATTTTATTCGCATTGTTAGAGGGAGTTCGGAATTAAATCAAGCTGCGAGCAGGGACGCGTAAAATGTCATATATAATACTATTCGTTATATATTAGTCAATTCATTCTTATTGATTATAGTATTCAGTATTTAATTCGCATTTATGATTTTTGCTGAAGAGGAAACTGCCATTGGATTTGATGCAAAATTATATAGAACAGATAATTGTTTGTTAGAAAAATTTCTATATTTATATTATATAATATCTATTAGGCTTTACTTGAATCGTACGAATTATTAACTTGTATTTAGTATTATGATCGTCTATTAAAAATTGCGGCAAATGAAATTTTTGGTATCATTTTTTTTATTTAGTAACTAATTACCTTAGCTTTTTCACTATGCTGTTATGTAATTTGAACTTCATATTTATAATTGATGGCAAGGAACTATTTAAAAGCAAAAGTTTGTTGGTTCATAATGTCTACTTACTGAGCATTTATAATAATAAAAGTATTAATAGTAAAGTAATAAAATAGCCATAGTTATAGATCAATATATATTTATTGATTAAGGACTATGAAAAATTCTAGGAAGTATTATAATTGCGGAAAGACTGTAGGTGCATTCATTTCGGCTATCGTGAAAATGAGACTAAAATCACTTAATTTGTAAGCATTTTTACTTAGCAGAATTTCGAATATTTAAACTTATAAGCAGTTAGTTTTTTTGTAATTCATCTTAACAGCGCATGAATTTTTCTTATTAAATAGAATTTAGTCCTATTCTTGCAGAATGCATTTTTTTACTTTCAATTTATTTCCGTTTTCAAATCATGTCGAATATTGTTAAACCAAAAAACTTTCAGCCGAATTGAACTTTGGACAAATTAATAACGTACGAAAATTATTATTGATTGTATAGTCTTGAATCACATTTTTTTGTTTCAATATATCGACTATTATTGCTATTAAATATAATAAAAAAAAGTTGTTTTAATACTTTTTTCTATATGTTTATTCTTTTGATTATATCATTTAACTTTGCAATTCTATATACTATTTTATATAATTATTATACCAAACTCCAAAGAATAAATACATTTTAAATAATTAAATTATTCGATAACACATTTGGTTGAAAATTAATTGCCAAACATTTCAAATATTTGCTCCATGCAAGTAAAATATTTTAATCAAAACACTGTATGCAATGTCACTTGCTCTATCCTTTCAATTAACAAAATCCCAATTTATTTTAAACTCTATATGACAGATATATAATTTAAATTTTGTTATAAAATTAAATTCCGTTTTTGGCATAATATTAATGAAAATTATCAAAGTAAATGTTGACATGCGCGGTTTCATTAAAACGGGTGATCCTTGATTATATATTTAAATTCCGATATTTGATCAAAAACACGAGTAGTAGCTATGGTAAAATTGGTGAAATATTAAAGCTGTAAATTCATACGTACAGCAGCTGCTGTAATTAGCGAGAATATTGCATGGTAGTATATTAAGAGCTCTTTATCACAATGTTCTTGTCCTTATACAATACGGCACAGGAAATCTTCAAGTACATTAGTAAAGACGTGTCCCTTCTATACATATTAGAAGGTTATTACGTGCGGGAATTAGAATGCTATTATGTAACGGGAAGCCCATCAAAAACAAACGCACGAAATTCGAACGGCAGTATCCTTAGTAAGCAAATATAATTAGGCAGATGTATGGCTGCTCAAATTTCGGATTAATTAATGATATTACAAAATATAAGGAAAATATCTTGCAAGCAGAGTAGATGAAATAAAACTTGCTAAAAATCGCTATTTGCGTTACAATGTTAAATTTCAATTCAATCTTGCAGAAGAAATTATTCTGAACTTTAATCTGGACCAGTCACGTTAATTAAATATTTGTAAATTAGATTAATTTACATTTTATTTACATATAAATCCATAGAAAATCTTCCACGTAGAAATATCAATATAATATAAGAATTCATGAGTTCGATTTGGTCTAATATAAAAGCCAGGTTTGTTGTAAAATAAAGCGAATTAAAATTAGAATTTTATAGTATTTTATTTGTGATACTCGCTAAAGCCTTTCTAATACCTAATAAGTCAATACCCAATAAGTGTAAATTACATTTGTTATTATACGATTTAATAATAATTGAAATTTAGCAACTTTTCAAGTAAGGATGGAATTTTGAGATTATTCCCATTATCCCAAAAATGAACTTCATATCATAGGTCTATAATATATTAGGATGTTTGTTAAAACCAATATCTTTATCATTATAAAATTTTATATCAATATCTTGTTGAAGTAGTATATTATAATTAAATTTACATTACATAAATTAATGATAATTACATTTGACCTGATGCCATGTTGCCTAAACATCTTGATATTTGTAAATAATCGACTTATAAATATTTGAAATTTAAAGATAGAATTTTGAAACTTAAGCCCAATATCCTATATAATAAACATTCCATAGGCCTATAATAATGTAGAATGTTTATCAAAACTATGATTTCATCATATTATCATCACAAAAAATTCAATCAAAATCGTCAAATCAATGTTGCAGCAATTACTAAGAAAAACATGAGGCCCATATTTATCAAAAATTAAAAAAACAATTTTACAAAACTTAGCTTATAATTGCTTATTATAAAGGAACGCCTTGACCGATTATCGCACAAACCCTCAGTCTTTAAGGGCTTTAAATATCTAAAATTGATAAAGCTGTTTTTGGAAAAATGTTTGGCCTATTTCAGCATCAAATGATTGAGAATTTTGAAAAGGCCAGAGTAGAGTTAACAAATTTGCATTCCTGGTGAAAACGCAAACTTTTTGTTCAGGATGTTTATGAAGCAATATAACCCTTCCTTATTGAGAAATTGCAAAAACATTTATTTTAGGCATTTGTTTGTCACTCTAATTAAATATTTGTAAATCAAATTAAGTTATATATTTAGTATATACTTCAAAAAAATTATTATTTCTCTTCACAACTGAAATTCTAGAAAATTATCAATGCAGTAACAGTATCGTATTTCAAAGTACCTACTATTATTTTATTTGCAAGATCCTCTGGATCCTCACATCTGAATTAATATCAATTATGTTAATCTCCCGGTGCGACCTCATGCTACAGGTCAACGTGCCACATATTATACATCGTGCTAAATTAGCAAATATAAGTGCAAGTAAGCTTATGTACATCTACATCGAGTGTTGCAATGTTTGTGCAAAATTAGTCTAAGCAAATGCCACCGGAGTAGGTATGTTCGCTAACAACATTTGCACAAGCTCTCAAATAACCGAACGTTTACTCCAGTTGGGGGCTTATTGAAATATCATGCTCGTACACTTAAGGCAATGTCCGAGTTTCAAGTTTAAAACCCTCACATGTAGGTAAGTACCACGTACAACTGGCTCATACGAATACCCATGTTTCTAAGAGCGACCGAAATACTGGAGGGAATCGCTTTAAACTCCGAATTGCTGCCGAGGCTCGCATACAGGTTGAAGGTGAGATATTTGGCTGCAGAGCAATAAATTTCAATTAGCCATCTACTAATAGGCACAGTGAAATGCCGTCACCGTCAGAGGTCATAAATTTTCATAACCTACGCAGACAGTTTTTCAATTACGGGCTAAGGAATATCACATTTTGGTTAAGAGAAGAATGTAAAATAATATATATCGAAATGCCTAAAAAACGACACATAAATGAAACCTATCGATGATGAGAAAATGTAAACTATATACATTTTTCATGAAATATTTTATTATGCACAATGACTGATTGCTAAAATGTTAATGCTGATTTTTTGTTTTTTTACGGATATTAGAAGTAATTAAAATAATAATTTTCATTCTTAGGTTTCATGTTTTTCTAAGAGACAAATCTAATAAAAACGTATCTTAAAAAAGTATCTGCTTAGTTTCTTCAACAATTATCGTTCCTTATATTTATCGTTCCTTATATTTTGTAAGAAACAACCCAAAAATCCCTTTCATAATAATTATTAATAGGGATACAATATTTTTGATATGATTTGATAATGATAATGATATGAAAAATTGTAATTCGGAAGTTCTAATTTTCTATATTTTAAACATTTATAGAAGTGTTGAATCAAAAAAAAATCAACCAAACTGAAGAATAAAAAGCCCTGTTTGCTAATCAAGAAGTAAACGCTATATGTTACCACTCTCATTAAAAATTAAACTGTTGGATGAAAATGTGTAGTTAACAATAATATATTGAATTAGCCAAAATAGAACTGAATTAAAGCATTGTCAAATATTTTTTAATAATATTATTTTGACCAGCAATAAATATATGCGACAAAGAAAAACTAAATGTTGGCTAATGTACTTGTTCACGAAGTTGATATAAAAAACTTAATATATTAGCTGTATCTTTCGTTCGTTTTATCTGTAATTTATAAAATAAATTGTTCCAAGACCTCCAGTAACGCTACATTTAATTTAAAAAACATTCAGTAATCTTTAACGACTACAAAAAACAAGATTCAAAGCACAGGCTTTGATTTCTATATGAATGAAAAAAACAAAAATACTAATTATGCAAATACAATTAATTTTAAATAAGTAATCTAGCTAAATAAAACCTAATAAATTTAATAGTAAATTGCAGCCCATTAATAAAAGTTGAACATGAATAAGATAAAAAATAATTTATTGGACAAGGTAGGTGTAAGTGGCATTCAAGTGACTTAAGGCAGGTTAAAGAATTGAGAGCAACTTTTAAAATTGCCACGACATCCCAATATTCATAATTTTTAGTGAATTTAATAATTATACAGGGTCCGCCATCTAACTTCTTTTAAATCTAGTTCAAAGAATATTAGGTTCTTTTTGCTTCTGCTTATTTTTTTTAAAAATATTTTTCTTATTAACCAGAAAAATTGTACTTTCTAATACAAAAATAAATATAAATAAATCAGTAGTTTTTTACAGCATTTTCAAAAAAAAGTGATTTGGTGCACCCTTCACTTTGTTAGTCTTAACATCCCATTTGACATTCATTAACAAAATCACATATACTTTTTTGTTGTTTGACACCAAATTTGGAGAAATCTTATGCGTAGGTGATTTAAATTTTGACTCTTTTCATTGCTTTCTCAGGAATAGCTTAACCAAGTTCAAAAATTTAAAAGCCTTAAGATTTATTTATTTTAATTAAGACCTCCAGTAACACTAAAAAAAATTATGGAAAATATTTACCAACAACGAAAAAACGAGAAACAGAGGCTTCGAAAACTGGCTTTGATTTCTGTATGAATTATAAAAATACAATTAATAGTATCCCAATATTCAAAATTTTTAGTGAATTTAATAATTATACTGGGACCGTCATCTCAATTCTTTTAAATTTAGTTTAAAAAATATTAGGTTCTATTTGCTTCTGCTTATTTTTTTTTTAAATTATTTTCCTTATTGACCAGAAAAATTGTACTCTCTAATATAAAAATAAATATAAATAAATCAGTAGTTTTTTATAGAATTTTCAAATAAAAGGAAGTTATTTGGTGCACCCTTTACTTCGTTGGCCTTAATTTCCCATTTGGCATTCATTATCAAAATCACATCTACTTTTTTGTTTGACACCAAATCTGGAAAAATCATGTGTGTGATTATGTATATAACCCAATTTTTGACTATCTCAAGAACAACTTAACAAGTTTTAAAAACGTAAAACTCATTTTTTGTTTTTATTGGTGTCATTTCTTAATGTAAGGCATCACGAATTGGCATCAAACGTCGAAGAAAATAAATTTTAGATTTTTTTTATATTATGTTCTCAATAGTAATTAAAACACAGTACAATTCTATGAGTTCTTTGTTTTATATCATTCACTTACACGCCTGCAAACAATCAAATTTGAAATTTGAGCTTTTTACTCCGGCTATTTGTTAGCTTATACAGTCAGTACGCAAATAGAGTACGCATTTCACAAAATAATAGACTCATGTATTATATGATATATGACGGAGGATATCCCGAAATCACCGCATACAACAATTAGTAAATAGCAAAACTGGCTCGACATAATCACAGCATGTTCCACATTCGCATCACGCAAACCCCTATTCCTGACTCTGACACGACTGACGATAAACAATGTACTAACACCCAAACTCTGAATACGTATATATATTGTAGCAAATACGACTTGGGAATAAGACTGCACTTTCCAATGTACACATAACAAAGTGTCTCCTATTAAGTGGAAAACAGTTTAAGCTAAGGGTACACAGTCGCGATATATAAATTCAATTGGTCGAGCACATGTTTCAGAAAGTAACTGCACTTGGAAAATGGTACAATAAAAGGCATAAAATATTGCAATAAAAGGAAAATCTCATATAATATTTTATACAAGGGGTAACACATTGTATTATCATAACAGCTTTCAACATATTACAGGATAAAAAACATATTTTATTCTTATGAAATGAAAGTCCATAAATAAAAGGGTAAGCAGTTCAAGTATATTATGATATTTTCACCTATATGTATATATATATATATATATATATATATATATATATATATATACAAAGTTCAACCATTGCATATTTATATACCGCAAACGCCACGCTTCATATACATTTACGGTTGAGATGGTAATCGATTTATTAAAGCACTTCGATAAATCTCTAAATGACCGGAAAGGTTGTACAATTTATTGCCGAATCCAATGTACTACTAAAAATAGTTCCAACATTGTAAAAATTGAACTTTATGACAGCAGTCTTTATATACAATGTTATTATAAATCAAACATCTACAGTTATGGTTTGTTCTAGCCCATTAGCCTGATATATTTGTTAAATTCTAAATTTACTATGATTGCAACAAAAAATATAAGTAAAACTGTATACATAAAATAATATGTAAAATATTATTTTATAATTTATAATTTATATAATATAATATAATTTATAGAAAGCTTAAGGAGATGTTGAATTAAATTCTGTTTGAGTAATCTTACCAGAACTTTACCTATAGCAAACAGAATATTATATCTGCATTTACTTCTACTAAAACATCAAACTACAGTAAATTCTTAATGATAAAAACCTAGGTATATATGGTAAGTTTCACCTAATCGACGCTTATTAAGACTTAGCAATTGTTAGAATTCTGACGAGAAAATTTTGAATTGTTAGTTATAAATTAAACATCTACAGTTATGATCTGTTCTAGTCCATTAGTCGAATATATTTGCTAAATACAAAATTAACTATGATTGCAACCTAAAAATGTAAGTAAAACTATATGCATAATATAGGTGCAAATTATTCTGCAAATATAATTTACGAAAGTCTTAAGGAGATGGGGAATTAAATTCTGTTTGAGTAATCTTACCAGAACTTTACCTATTGCAAACAGAATATTATAACTGCATTTACTTCTACGAAAACATCAAACTAAAATAAAATCTTGATGGTAAGAAGAATCTTGATACATATGGCATTTTGCCATAAGGCAAATTAATCGAATTACTACTTTTGAAAATAAAGAATTAGCTTTTTTAAAAATTAGGTTAGGATTTTTTAGAACGTAAATGTTAAACAAAAATTTTGTACTGATCTTCTAATTATAAAAAAAGGTCGGCCGATCGAGGAAAAAAACTAGTCAATGCGATTCCGTATCGAGTTTCTACAAAATAACTTTTGAATTTTAGAAATTTGTTAAACTGTTTTTGAGAAAGCACAGAAAAAAGTCAAAATTTAGATCACATACACACATATTCGTACACATAATTTCTCCAAATTTGGTGTTAAACACTTCAGAATGACATGAAACGTCGAAGAAACAAAATTATCACATCGGATTGTTTGCTAAGACAAACTTCTTGTTTGGATGGTACATAAAATGGCATTTCCAGTAACAACCTTGTGTTTAGAGTATTAGTAAGATATTAATTTATTATTTAAAAATATGAATCATCTAAAATGTAAAATATCTGTTACTTGATTCCATTCCTCTGTCAACAACCAAGTTTCAAACGAGTACCGTCAAGCTGACAACAGCAAATTACATCCATATTCTATTTTACGATTCATAAATAGCTTTCAAGGCAATTTATACGTACATTTTATATGCGTCAAATATAAAAATCTGTCATTCGGGTTATTACATACGATACACATTCCATATAAACAAAACAACAATAGAAACATTCAAAATATTGAAATGGAAACGTGTATGACATTAATTAGATTAATAAAATTGTGATATATCATTCACAAACACTAGAATCGAAATACGTTTAAATGGGATTAAAATGGTTTTATACATGGAAGTTCAAAATTAACATGCTACATGCTAGAGCAAAGCGTTGAAAATGATTTAAAACATGATTCGATATTTTTGTTGCGCAGTATCATACGAAATATGGTTATGGGTCTCTACTCTGAATTTTATTGTGTGAATAAAATTGTAATGAGTTTACTTTCAATATATTTTATATGGATTCTCTGCTCGGCTTCACTAATCGCAAACTGCAGACCTCTAATACACATTGGCCGAGTCTGCAAATACAGATAGTACTCTGGAGAGTTACCCCGATAGTGAACGGGATTAGAGAAAGCAGTGATGGCCAACGTTTTATAAAACCCAGAGAAAAAAATAGTTTGTGAACTCATAATACTAAATACTAATAAAATCGGTATCAATAATGAATGAATGCATTTTGTGTCTAAATTTTATATTTGTTTCTAAATTTCAGAGATGGTCCTAAATTTTAGACATATCAAAATTTTAGACACAGTACTTTATTTTGAACACAGTTCTGAAGTTTCTAAATTTCACAGTTTTGAATTTTAATGATTTCAGTATTGTATTGTCTCACAGTTTTAGGCAATATACGATAAGTATTCAGCAAATTATTTCTATATGAAATAGTAATATTTACTAAATAATTTCTAATGCATTTAATTAAAAGTAAATAGTCTAAGTACTTAGTTCATACAAAAAATTATCATTTTCAAAATTAATGTGATCTAAAAACTGCTTTGGTTTCATTACATATGTTCATAATAAACTTAAATGAATGACAAACTCTATTATGCATCTATTAATCACAAGGTACGAATAAAGAGACATCCACGTGAGAACTTTATTAAAGGAGAAGTTCAAACTAATATTATACAGTGCTTTAATATCTTAGCATGTGTAATGTGAGTAATTTCATTTCAACGAAGTTTAATTAAACATAATTCAGTAAACTCTCTAGCTTAAAACTCTTGCAAATAATTCAAATTCCAAGAAGCTGGAGAAATAATTCCTTTGAAAGAAATTCTTTGGTAAAGAATTTCTATGCATATTTTTTAGAGATTTTTCTGAATTAAAAATGCAATAATTAAAATGTTTTAAATGCCTTTTAATGAATTAGTGATTTTATTATAAATTGGAATAATAAAAAATGGATTTGTACATGATAGTATCTGGAAAGAATTTACTATATAAATGAAAGTAATAAAACGAATGAGAATATTTCTATAACCATCGGGGACTCGGATCGGAAAGCCTTTACTTATGCATTGCTTTAATATTACATAGATCAATACATTGCGCTGCAAAACGTAGATTTTCTACGACTGATCCCAGACTACGAAAATATGATTTCCAGATATCGTTAAATTTAAAATGACTTGAGAAAAGATATTCTGAAAGAACAATTATTCGAAGACGAATGATATTGCTGCAATTTCCGATATTCTGATTAATTTCTTAAAATATTTGTTCAAGATTAAAAAAGTAGAAGAGATTATAAAAGTATGAACTTTGACTTTGTCTCGAATACGTTGAATAGTCCATTTTCATAAAAAAGCGTTAACAGGTAGGTATTATATAAAATAATAACTTCCCGAGGGATAGTTGTAGTAATTGTCCAAAAAACGAAAATGAAAATTTTTGCATACCATCACGTTTTAGAGGTTTCTGAACATTTTGGCATAGCTTAAAAAAAATTGAAACCATCTTACCCGGACATCTAACCACAAGATTCACAATCGATTTAGACATGTTTTTAGCACGGCCAAAAATTTACTGATTTTCAGAATACCTAAATATTCAGAAAAAAAGCGCAAAAGTGGAAAAAATGCTGGCAATCTGGAATAAATGCCGCTCTGAACACGTTGAATATAATTTTTATATTTTGATTGATGGTATATTGTAACTGAATAGGTTTAGAAAATAGAAGTATGAAAAAATACATCATCGAGGATCATCTTATTCTTATTACATGTTATAATCTCAATACGTGGATTACGTATGTTGATCCAATTCGAATCCGGTGGAGGAGAAATATCGGCCGCATCCCAATAGGCCACAATCCGATTTATCATACGGTCAGATAACGAGGAATAGTTTTACAAGTTCCATGCTGTTATATGTATTTCGCAATATCAATATGATTAATGTTTCCTTGCTAGGGAATTCAATTGTGCAAAGCTTTAGCATTATTGTAACCCAGATATTGTAATGGACGTATCATTTTTATTACTACAACTTTTTCCATGAATAATAATGATATTCTTTCGAAACAACGCGGTGTTTCAAAATGTATAAGAAATACGTGTATTTGAAGATGCAAATTCGTTAAAAAACCGAACAAGTTTTGAATGAATTAATTTAAAAGTTAAAACTAACATGCAGATAATGTATGTGATAAATTAGATTAAACTTACGCAAACTCCTGGATATTGAATAAACATACCTGAAACAAATAATATTATTATTAGTACATATTTTGATAATGGAATTAGCTAATACAGAATTATGTACAGATAGTAAAATTTACATTGCCGTGTGCAATTATGTTTGAAATAATCAAACAAAGGCTTCATTAGCATTTCCAATTTTAGATCCATGAAACATTTACCCAATTATCGTCCTGTCACATAAACTGTTGATAATATATGATTGTTTTGATGTGACATATCAGGTTTACGATTGTTGTTTTGCAATTATATTGACTAATAAAAAAGAAAATGGTCGTATCAAAATAATTTAAGAGCACTTGGAAATAATTTATTGCAGTAGTATCATTATCGTAAATGGTAAATGGTCTCAATAAAAGTTTTGATAACGACAATAAATAATTTGGTCAATTATTATGCATCTAAATAAAAACTCAGAAATAAAACATGAATTGTGTTTATTACATTTTAAAAAAGTGATAATATTGTAATTAAAATGTTGAATGATCCTTAAATGATCCAATTTCTTATATTGATGCAAGGCAACATAATTTATTTTATTTTCGAAGGATATTATCTAGAACTTTCGAAAAATGGTGGAAACTAATATGATTAAATAATAAGTGAGGAGATACGCAAATTTCCTTAAACTCTAATGTTGTAGTCGATGCTATAGCGGCCTAGTCCATTGTGGAATAGTTCGCGAGAGTTACGTCAATTAAGCAAATTAAAGTAATTAACTGGAATGCCGTTCATAGGATTAGCTCAGTGATAAAGTGATAGGTTGCACCTAACAGCAACAGAAACTTCTTGATAGGATTGGCTTTTGAATTTGAATTAAGATGATAGTTTTATACATTTACTCGAAAAGACGTAACAAAGTGTTAAAAGTTTCTAATCAGTTAGTAAACGATTGTCACATATATTCGTTCATAGTTGAATAAAATGTCTGAATTCTTAAGAATTTGGGGCATTATGTTTTGTGTAGCTCTAAAAATGTTATTTAAGAATCTAAATCCATGAATTAAATAAACTAAATTAATACAAATTGTCCACAATAACTAAAAATTGATCAGATTTTCATTAAAGCTCTAGGTTGCACTCAAAATTATTATATTTGCAAATTTGGTGAGGATTTTTTCCTAATTTTTATCTGTTCGTAGGGTAAGTTATAATAATCGCAAAAAATCTAAAATAATTTTTTTCATATATCTTTACGATTTAGGACCTTCTGAACATTGAGTTAAAAAAAAATGAAATTTTTTGGTCAAAAGTGACACTTCTCAAAAAATGTTAAAGCATTTAAAAATTTTAAATCACGGTACGGAAAGTCCCAGCAATTTGCCTAAAGTAACAATGCTATGCACCACTAGTTTACATAATGCAATCACCTCGTTCCAGCTTGAAGTTAAGTTTAGTGACACCCTGTATATAAATATGGAAAATAGATAAGATGTTCATGGGTTATTTCGACTTTGAGGATAACTGATCTACTCATTATAACAGCATTTAGAACTCTTAGTTCTGATTGGTGTTTATAGAATAACAAACCAAATAAGCTTTGAGAAATTGTTTCTCTATTTGCATATCCTATATGAAAAACAAAATCATATTACAAAACTAAATCTATAACCCAAACAAAATCCTTGTAGAAAATTTATACAAGAATATATGAAATTCTTTATTAAATTCTAGTCTGTTATTTATTGAATAATCCAACCAAAACTTTTCCTCGGCAAACATCGCTTCTCTTAATATCATTTCACAAAGTCAAAAGAAAAACTCAAACAAGGAAAGAGCCTATACGAGGCGATAAGTTTTAACAAGTAAGCTCGCCCCACATCCTGAACCGCATTCTTCCGTGTACCTATATTCTATATAGGAATAACACCATTTATATGCCAAATTGAACGCTCGCGAATTTTTCTCGTACGCCCCTTCAGTATCACGATTCAGCGAAAATCCTCTATTGATGGCAATTCGCTGTGTTGGTGGATGGTAGATGGTAGATGTATACACACATCTACATTAGTTTCTCTTTGACTTTTTTCCAACGAGAAGAATGTACCGGGTAATCCTGTCACACAGCTCGCGGTATTCAATATGCCATTACCGCAGGAGTTCTCGAGAGTCAAAGTCAGGGAAATGTGCTTGCGGAATAAATGAGAAATATTATATGCTAATAAAAATTTTCCACGGTTGTTTCGTATAATCCAGGTAAATTGCTTCGTTTGCTTAATTGATTAAAGTAGCATTATATACGATATAAATTATAAAGTACTATGTTTTTTAAGAACAGAACTATGTGTTCTCTTAAAGGCAATTTTCACTTTGAATCACATTTAATCTACATTTTCATGTAGAAACTGAAACAACAGTAGCTTGATATCATGTTGTCTGAGGCGAAAATAGAACTTCACACTTTAGGGTTGCAAAACGAAAGCTCTTATCACATGAGCCACAAAAAAACAATGACGCAATTTAACATTATGTAAAATATTTAGGAAAAAAGGATAATTAATTTACTCAAGTTTAATTAACGGTAATAATTAAACTAGTTTAGAGAAAATTCGACAATTTTTTTTATTTGACTTTATGACAAACTATTGACTTGGATCAACTTGGATAATTAGTTTTATTTTTATATTTCTTTATGAGTTAATCAATATAGCATTTTATGACTCATGTAACAAATAATTTAAAAAATCACTTACTAGAGTTATTTTCAATGTGATTCATCAAAATAGTGCGGAAAAAATGTTCATTTTTATAGTTTTCTATATTATTCGATATAAATTTTACTTTTTCTTATAAATTTTTAGAATTGGTTTAATATCAAACAAGGTTCATGAACTCAGATATTTCTATTTTCGTTTTAGAGTAAGAGAGAATTCATATGCAATTTCATAACCTTTCATGTAACAAATATTCAATACAATAATTATTTTTGACACTCATTAATATAGAGAGATCTCTACTTTTTTGTAATTTTATATAATTAATCTACTGTCGAGCTGCACTACTGACTTAGATAATAGTTTTCATTCAACTTTAAACCAATATTTTTTTATTTGATATAATTTCATCAATGAAGTAAGCAGATGAATAATTTTTAAATAAAATAAATAAATATTTCAAATTAATAATTTGTAACAGAGCTTGCTGCACAAATTACATAAAAATATTTTCAAATTGTATAATAAATTGTTTTAATATATGCAGATATAATAATATTTTTTATATTATAAATTCATAATTAGTTATAATCTATAAAGGAATATATTTAAATATTTGCTGTGTTTCGCAAAGGCCGATAAAAATAATAGAAAAATGAGCTACGACAAAGTTCTGTTGCAATTTTCTTTTGTAACAGAAAGCGTTGCAATAAATTTATAAACTCTATATATTCATATTAAGACCAGCCTCAATAAAATACGCTATAAATATTTTGATCTGTAAAACAAAATAATCCCTATTTATCACCACAAAAATAGTTTACAAGTACTATCGTCCTACGATCACTTGAATTCTGTCGAGTCAACAATATATATTATACTTCCTACAACAAAAGATAAAGTTCATGTCCAAGAAAAACATTAATAACCAAGGTTAATTCATTTGCACTTTGCCTCACTGGCGATCAAATCCAATTTAATTAATTTATTTCAGCTGTTAGTGAGTAATTGTCCATTAATTTTCATACTATTAGAAATTAGTTGCAAAATTATATTTTGTATGATATACTCGTATATGCTATGTTGTTTTGACCTTGTAAAGTATATTTTTTTGTTATAAAAATGTAGCAGTATACTGAACATCTTGATTGCTATCATAAGGAAATAGTGACTTAAGACATGTATGAGTAAATTATAAAAATTTCATTTTTGAATTAAATTTTGTTTAAACATGATCAAGGCATCTTGATATAGCTTAATTAATAATAGTAATAAATTATATAATGAATAACAAAATTTGAATCATTTCTACTCTTCCAAGTCAGATCATTAACCCAAACTATGACTGGTATAAAATTATTTTAAAGAAACTTTTTTTTATACTAAATTCTCGAAAACGATTTTGCCAGAAAATTCTATTTCCTAATAAGTTCCTAAATCTATGAATGTGTGTGTATTCATTTTAAAAGTTCAAAATCTGTTTGAATGATATCTGATAAGAATCTTTGAAAAGATGGGCATATAGATCAACTTATAGATGCTTATTCCTCATTAATATTGATTGATAAAGTTAATAGTTTTGATCAATTCGAATGAGAATTTTAATATGAATACTATAGAGCTCAACGTGCAATCTCTAGCAAGTTATTATTTATTCATAGAAAGTATCTATAAGCGATTACTAAAGGTGTAT
This sequence comes from Ctenocephalides felis, assembly GCF_003426905.1. NCBI lineage: Eukaryota > Metazoa > Arthropoda > Insecta > Siphonaptera > Pulicidae > Ctenocephalides > Ctenocephalides felis. Next base: position 8,332,300 of record NW_020537324.1, read on the forward strand.
AATAACATTATCCTATCCACGTACAAGAGTTTGTTAGGAAACTCGGCAATTATCTGAAATAAATATATACATAAGCGTAGAGATACAAGCAAAGTTCCTCAAAATGAGTTTGTTATGAAAACAAGCATCAAGCACGTTCACTATTCATACAATCATACAATAGAAGAAAGGAAATGTAGTTATGGAAATGCATTGAATATAATCTGAGAACAACACGTAAGTATTTTCATGCTGTTCATTAAATGCGAGTTAATTTCTTATTCAGGTTATTCTGTGCCATTAAAATCATAAAACTATATTTATTAAATATTTTACTGTAGAATACATATAGTTTAATTTGTCTTTATTATCCAATGAGTTGTTGTGATACATCTTAATCCTTGATTATTCATTATTGTTTAATCAATAGTTTATCATTGATTTTCGAAAGTCTTTTTTAATTAGTACTAAAAACATGTTAATATTAAAATTCAATTCCAATGTCCAATTTAATTTAATTTGTTTTTTACATAAATTGTCCCCAGAAATAAAATCTTTTATCTTTCAATCAAAGCGCAAAGAACGAAAATCAGATTGAAAAGTTATTTGTATGGTAATGAAAACTGGAACCAATTTAAAATGTAAATGATTAGACCTTGGTTAAGGTATTTGACTGTGTATAATAAATGATATATATATATAAATATATATATATATATATATATATATATATATATATATATATATATATAACAAATGTAGTCTGAGTGGATAGATAGATAATTTAGAAATAGGAACAAACACTCTTTCTGCACTAATTTGTTAAATAATAATTTTACAAACGATTCGAGACTAGGTTTGTCTCATCATCAGTGTGTTATGATTTAAAATCTAAAATATACAAACCTAAATTAGCATTATGTGTTATCCGTTACAAGTCGTTCATTATACTGCCCCACCAACGATCGTCGGAGTCTGAATTCTCTATCAAGGTCAACTAGATGAGTCACGAAATATCAAATAGGAAAGAGAAGGAATAGAAAAAATATTCTATGAAAGGAAACGGTTTGTTTTTAAAAATTGTTTTAAATTATTATAATTTAAAAATATATGTACATATATATATATATATATATGTACATATATATATATATATATGTACATATATATATATATATATATATATATATATATATATATAAATGCAAACCCATAGCACAAACCCTTGTGTGTTTGTTCATATCTATATATATATATATATATATATATATATATATATATATATATATGGGTAGTGCTGCCCTAGGGCAGGTCCGTGAGCTGAGTTAAACTCCAACTCGCTTCAGGGAAGAATAGTGTGAGAGGTTTCCCATTGCCATTTCACACCGCAGTGCCCGAGATGGGCTTATTTTCAATTGGAAACATATTTTTTATCTATATTTTCAATTGAAAATGGACATCGCGCTGCCCGATGTCAGATTGCCATAGCGAGGATTCGAACGCGCGACCCTGTCCATACAAAGTCAACGCGTTAATGATCTTCGCCACGACGAATCTATATATATATATATATATATATATATATATATATATATATATATATATATATATCGGTATATATATATATATATATATATATATATATATATATATTTATACCGATAGTAAATACTTAATAAATACATGTGCAAGTTCAATACCAATCAAGTGGAGAATTAATTAATCCCAACCTAATTGAATGCAAAATTTGCATCACTAATAAAATTATCGCATCTACTGTGTTCATTCGATCAAAGTTAAGCTCATATATACGTATGATTACGTTGAATAATTAATTAGTAAACATTATGCAATGTTGCATTAAGGGGAATTACACCTATGTAGGACTTGGTTACTGTAGAGTAAAATTACTGTTTATTTGAGTAATTGCATATAACACAATGCAGATGTAAATGAGCTGAAAAATGAAAACCGCAGACGTTAAAGTGAAACAAATAGCACATTTTTCGTGAAATATTATGAAGAACTAAGTTTTGGAAATTAATAAGTAAATGTTTAATTCAGTAATTTTCAACTTGCCAGAAAATTTGCTAATTTTATGTTTCTTCGATTTTGCATATAATTCTGAATTGTTTGATACCAATATCGGAAAAATATGTGTATGTTCAAACGCTAAAAATTTCCAAAAAATGGCTACACTAAGTTCGAAAACTTCAAATCCATTTGATGTAAATCGATCGTCTAAGTGCAAGTTTTCTGGGTTTTTCTAAAAATTTTAAACTAATTATTAAAATACAATAAAAACGTTGGAAGTTCAAAAGATAGCTGGGACTCATTCTGATCAGTTATGGTATTGATAACCATAATCATTGTTTTATGGTAAAAATCTTGCTGCACTTTGTTCAAGAATTTTGCTGAATTTTTTAAAATAATAACACTTGAAAATCTGGTTTAATTATAAAAAATGATTAACGATTGAAACAGTTGATCCAAAATTTCAAAATATTATTTTGACGATTCTAAATGTTCTATAAATAATTCTAATTAATTAAATGCATATCAAGGCAAAATTCAATAACTTATGTATTTTATTATTTTTATCACTACGAACCTAATATTGTAATACAAATTCAAACAGAGATATGTCTGCAATACTGATGACCTTATTAGTTATGGTACTACGTTCATTTCTTAGGACTATTATTACATTTCAATAAGAATTGAGTTCAATGTTTCCAATCCAGGCAGAAAAATACATCGTTTATTCCCCGTATTAAATTTCACATAACAATTTATTTCTCAAAAAACAAAAATCCCCAATTACTTTTCCAACCAGAACGACAAAAGCAGAGAGAACCCCGACAACAATTCCAATTAGAGTAAAGACGTCAAGACTCCCTTAACATTAGTTGTTATATCTTACGGGACCAGTGACATATATCCAGTTATAATAAATACTAAATCATATCTCATGTTTCTGCCATATGTATTTCATTTCGAATCGCATTTGCGACCGCTGAAGAAACATCTATATTTGTCTCTTTGCTCAAGACAAGACAATCTTACGGCGATGCCCGTCAACAACGTCGTTCCTTGAACATCAGTCACTGCCATGGACGAAAGTAATGGCGCATTTACATCGTTTCTATGCAAACGCCGAGGCTTTTTATGAGGATTTTGTTATTCATTTCTTACTTGTTTCATATCGCATTTAGCTCGGTCACACATAAATGTTTATCTATAATCCTCAGGCGGACATTGGCACAAATATTAATATCAAACAATATTAAAAATTCTGTACGTGAATTGTCAAATGTTTTATTGATACTATCTTTTGGCGCGTCGATTAATCACGTGATCAATTTTTAAGGATTTTTGTACTTGTGGTCTCCTTTGGTTATAAGTGGTTATAAAACGGCCTCCTCCTCCTCCATTTAACATCACGTGTATTTTTAGTACCAAGAAAAATCGTAAAATTCGTATTTTGACTCAGTGCTTGGATTTTCTTCACTCATAATGCAAAATCCAACTAATGGGGTGCATGGCATCGTGCCTTAAGGTAAATTGCTGCAACTTCCCGTACCGTAATTAAAAATCTTGATACAAAACCCAAAAAAAATACACAAAATGTGTACACATTATTAAAATCTCTATTAAATATCTGATAATTTGATGCACATATGTCTAATAAACATTTGTGACCGCCAAATGACATTTTTTTAACTTATTTTTATTGAGAGTCGATAACCGCTAGACCTGCCTTCCCAAAAATGTAATCACTACTTTATCTTGTTTTTTTGAATTATTAAAATCGTACGCTCCGTTCTGTTAAAAACTGAGCTACCGTTTTTGGCACTTTTGTCCCGTATCTTCAGAACAGCTAGATCTGCCTTCGCCAAAAACTAATCAGCATGTCTCCTTATCAATATGAATCGCATGTTTTTTTGAATTATTCAATTCGCTTCATCCGTGTTCCCGAAATCGTTGACGAATCCGAACACACACACACACATACATACATCCATTTTTTCTAAGGTATGCCAAAATATTCAGAAATTTCTGGAACGTGAAGATATATAAAAATTTTCATTTCCGATTTTTTTGCGATTACTATAACTTGCCCTACGGGAAGTGAAAAAAGTCGTATATTGCCTCATTGCTTCGATTGTATTCACTCATAATGCAAAATACAATTAAGAAATAAGCAGAAAAATATAGCAAACAAGACAAAACTGTATCTACACAGTATACTAAATTTTAAAAAAATCACAATTTCAGATACAATCCATCTAATTACCAGTAGGAAAAATCGTTCCAGGTGATTTGTTTAAAAACTATATAAATATATATTGCAAATTACTTATTTTTCGTAAAAAATGAACAAAAAATCTATTATTCAACAACCGCATACTAAAGGCTGAAATAATGTATCATTTTTTTCGCATTGATTTAAACAGGAATGAGACTTATGGGCTGTCGTGATGATATTATTTAACGTCGCAACTTATTTGGAGACAACCCAACTATCTACATATCATACATAAATAATTATTAAAATATCTCTAATACTGATGATTTTTTTAAGAAAGGATATTTTTGTCTACTATTAAAATGATATATTGCAAACGTATTCTAATTGCATTGATTAATTGCAATAATATATTGCAAAACTATGTAAATAACAAAGCAATTAAGTATCTAAATGGACGAATAATTTTGACATATCTCCATGTCCATATACAAGATCATATTTGTTCAAATTTGAACATGACCTGAGAGCGCTTTCAAGCTTGCTCCTAGTACTAGAGATATCATACCGAGTATTGGTTTTAAAATGACCACCGCAAATGCATTAGAAATAGAATACAGAAGTTGAAACCGAATACATTTAGTGCAATTGACAAAAAGCTTACAAGTCTAAAATTATCCTGAAAGCTCCAAAAATAATCCTTATAAATCTATTTATAAAATCTATAAATAATCCTGGGTCATTGTTATTCGTACGCGGTAGAGAAATAACTACGCGGTGATTAACACTTGGTCTGTGTTCAGTACACCTTAATCGACCAACAGACACTGGTAGCAAGCCGTTGAATGCACTTCATTAAGCTAAACTCACAAGATGGGTTAAAGCGAAATTCTACTACCCCATACCTCAAACTGACCTTAGCATAAGGCATGATACATAGGCGATGCTGCCGAGCAGCAAGGGTTGCACTCGGTCACGCCAGATGCTGATATTGCCATGTCACGGAATAAATTTCAAGCAATCGTTGCTTTGTATAATTTTACATGAACTACAGTTCAAAGATTTATTTGCGACTGTTACTTGGAATTAATTTATTCTGCGCTGATTGGGTGAGCTAAACCTTCTGCAGGTAATGAATTTTTATAGTCGACTTAGATTCTGAATTTTAAGCAAACAGTAATTATGTTGAATATTATGTATTTTGAGTTAGGTTTGCAATTATCTGCCTTAAAATGGACCAATATAACAAGGCTATGCTACAAAGCGTTTCTCATACAAAGTGGTACTAAATACTGTCAAAATACCATGTGGTTTATTGATTGCTATAATCTGAATTGATATAGATTAAGGGGGCGGCCAATAATCATGTAAGGCTTTTAGGGAGAGGTGGGGTAATAAACCACGACAGATCACGTGGGGGAGAGGTCTAGTTAGATATCACGTGTATTTATTTAAAAAAAATATAAAAAAATCGAATCATTCGTTCGAAAAATTTTATATAACTGAAACTACACGTGACGTTTGGTGAGGAAGAAATGGTAATTTTTAATATGTCGATGTATCACCAAGGGTGATGGGGATAAAAAAATCCCTAAAAATCGAACACGTGATTAATGGACGCTCTCTGATATACAATTAAGTTAAAACCTGCATCCCATTCTTGATCATAAAAATTATTATATGTACATTTTTTCAACAGAATCCCAAATAGTGCTGTTACGACGCTATTTTTGTAGTTGGTATAGTTGCAATAAAAGTTAAGAAAGAAACTTTGTTCAACGTTTGCTCTGGTTTTCACCTGCTATGTCCTCAATGTTCTTAATTTATATAGAACCAAAGTCAATTTCAATTTAAAACTTCTATTCTTCTCACTTCCTATTCTTGCTTATAGTTTTTATTAATTAATTATTTTGATCACCCTTGCAAATCGCGCAACTACAACTCTATTTTTGGAGCTGAGAAAGTTTTAATGAAAGTTGAAAGTAAAATTCTATTTAACGTACAGAAGTTTGCTTTGGTTTCACCTGTTGCTATGACCTTAATGTATGAAATTTAAAGCATACCTTTATTGCCGTCGAAAACAATTCTGCGTTAAAAATCATCATGTATTTCATGCATGTTATACGATAAATTGTATTAAAAATGGGTATAAAAATATAGACTTGATCATGATTAGCAGAATTTATGATATTAGCTAACATCAAATATCTGAATTTTAAAATAAAATCGATTTTTTAAACAATTATTTTTTATTGATCTTATTCCCTCCCTGTGCTACAACCTCAAAATACATCCAAAGCAACAAAAAAACGCGAAAAGGTCATTTCTTTAGATTTCGCAAGAGCTCAGTGACATATGTGGCGATACCGATCTGATGTCGGAAATTTCTTCACGGCTACGTGGAAAAACATTCACAATGGGGTTAAACATCCAGCGACCCGGAATAACAAAAAAACAGCGACGCCTTTTTTATCTCGACACATAAATCTTGGCACTTGACAGATCGATTGTCGTCTTTAATAGTTTTATTGGAAGTTATCATAAGAAGTCAAGTGTGATATAATAAATAATAATATTAGAAAAATATGGTTTGAACAACATTCTTTTAATACATTTTTAATCATCATATTTATCAAGAGGCTCCACCGTAATTAGCTGAGACAAATCACTTCAACATCTTATGGGACCTTTAATCTCTGATCGATGTTTAAATAATATAGAAAAATTTATAAAAATATTTTGAAAATGTTAAAATTCCGAACCAATATTTGGAATATCTATTACAAACATTTTCCTCTTCCTTGTTCACTTATCGTCTCTATAAAATAGCGGATTTATTGATGCGTCCATTCAATAGTGATTTATGAATTTCTATGATAATATCGTAATGTGTTCTTTGGGAAACTTTCAAAAGCTCTATGATTTATTGATAAACTACAACTACATATTAAAAATATTTTACACAAATACGACATACGGGCGTGGTGTATACATATAAATATATTAAAGAAAATAACAAAAATTCCAGTATATAAATGATATATACATTACAACGAAACGTGAAAAGATATCGCAGCAAGCGTCACATGAAATCGTGATTCACATATCAAACAACTGGACAGCCAAACAAAAAAAATATATGGTCAACCACAAAACATCAAGGCATAAATAACGCAGGACAGGGCAGCAAAATATGTAATTGATTGAATAGAGGATGCTTCTGAACAAAAACAGAGTTTGACACTGTCATAAAAATGATATGTTATTACTTAATTTAATGCTATTGAATAAACGAGAGAAAATGACAAAAATATATTAATGATAACACATTTTTGCAATTTTTCTATAATAATTTGTTATAAAATAGTGAATTTTAAATAAAGCTCCCAGACCATTATAAAAATCTCTCCCTCTAGTCCTGTAATCACCAAAATACAATTCATTTTGGTTCGTATATGCAGGGTCCGCCATCTAGCTTTTCTTTTTAATCATTTTACATTATTAACGATAACGTTTGTACTCCCAGATGAACAAAATAATACATTTAAGAAATTAAATTTATTACAGCATTTTCAAAAAAAAAAAATTGGATATTTTATTGTATTTTACAACTTTCAAAATAATCTTTGCATTTATTCTGTTTTCAAAACATATATATTATGAGATTGGGCATTAGGATACCTCATCCTTCAACACAGCATTTGGTGTACGAAAAAAGTCGCTAAATAAAAGAAAAGGGTTGTTTTACATCGCGCAAAAAAATCAAGCTTTCGGCGCACATGTGTTCGGAGAACCTTTCTGTGTGCGAACCTTTGGAATGCTGATGACCGTCGTCGTAAAGGATTTTCTTTCCGAGAGAATAAACATAATTTATCATAATCATTCAAAAGAACCTCAATAAAGTTTCTAGTCACACAATACAGAAAAAACTTGGGACATGAATGCTGTATGGAAAGTTACATGAAAAGCTGTGTTCTGTGAATTATGATGTTCATTATATAAATTAGGTACAAGAGAAAAATAATAATAAAACATACTTAGGTAAGATATAACGTAACTAATTATATGGTATGTACTTTTTGTGCATTATGTGAAACAATTATTTGAAAGCAAAAATATGTTACAGATATTAAATAATATTATGCAGTCATTTATCAAAAATTTCTTTATATTGCATGTTATAAATAAACACGCATTTTCGAAATTTTTTCCATGCTATTTCCATATTTCTTGATTAAATTGCGCCTTATCTAAAAGTTAATATTAAGAGCTGAAACTTTGTTTCAAGAATTGTTTATCAATTTGGAACCACTCGAGTCCTTGGGAGCAAGGAAATTCAACAATGTCCATATTAAGGACCACCCTAATATATATATATATATATATATATATATATATATATATCTTGATGTTTTTTTCGACGTTGAAACATATTTCAAAGTAACTAGCAGCCCATTCGTCGAAATGAAAAAGGTAAAAAGTATTAAAAACTTTTATTTATACGTTTCGACACAAGATGCGTGTCATCATTCAGCAACACAGGACAAAAACACTCAAAAAAAATTTTTATTTTAAAAAAATTAACCTTATAACATATTAGAAAGAAACATTTTTTTGTAATAATTTGTAACTAATTTGACTAAAAGTTATGAAATGTAACATTATGAAGCGAGAAACACGCCCATACCGAGCAAACTACTAGACAGTAATATTTCACTAGGCGTATTGATAGGAATGGGAGGGGATATTGCAAACGTAGAAAAAAGATCAATTTTAGCTCACATACACGTTTATACATAGACATAGTTATCGCAATTTTAATTTAACAATTTAAAAAAACTTGAATGTCGAGAAAACATAAAATTAAAGTTACTGCCATAAAGTACGAAGCATTACTAGTTAGTTATTAATGTTATTAACATAATACGTTTAAGGCCTTAAGAAATTATATATAAATGTTCTTGCAAGTAAGCCAACAGAAGCCAACATATCTCCATCATTCCCATCCGTAATCTGTAATATTACTCCGTCCCAAGCCATATAAACTTACAGTTCGCTCGTAAGATATTATCTATTCACTGCGACTAACGGTTTTGCGGTTGCTGATAGGTGCTTGGTGCTAGTAGGTACTAGCAGTATTTTCACCCTGGTGCACGCTTGCTATCGTGGCAACGAGGCTAAAGCTTTATTGCGTTATAGACATTCGGAATTAATGTGAATTTCGTTTCCAGCCATTTGTTCCGCTGGCCGTTGTCCATTGTGTAGCGCCCGGTCGTATAACGCATTGACGGAAACGTTCGACGCGATCATGCATTCGCGAGGCTCCCGCGACCTGGATAACATTAAAAGGATGACGTACGATGACCAGGACGAGCAGGAGCATTGTAATGCTCTGCTGCAATGATCCCTTCATGGCGGTAATGGATTATGTCCGTGGTGCAGATGGAATATATCAAGATCGGTTTATTTCTGACTTAATTACTATCTGATTTAATTTATTAAATTTGAACTCGACATATCATGAATATTTTTAACTTCTTGTAGGGTAAGTTATTGTAATGGGCCGAAAAATCGAAATTGTAAATTTTTTCTGAACATTTTAGCATACCTCAGAAAAAATTAATGTGTGTGTGTGTATGTATGTATGTATGGATACAAATTTCCAGTCACGTTTTCGGGCGCACGAATCAACCGATTTGAATGGTTCAAAAAACATTCGATTCTTATTGACAGCAAGATGGGCTGTTTTCGGCAAAGGCAGGTCCAGCAGCTACGGAGATAAAGAGCAAAAAGTGCAAGAAATAGAAATTGAGTTTTTGAGAGAACGGAGCATCCGATTTGAATGATCTAAAAAACATTCAATTAGTAATGATTGGGAAGAATATTTATTTGTTTCTGGCAAAGGCAGGCCCAGCCATTTCGAAGATACGGAGCTAAATGTGTGAAAAATGGCAGTTTTTGAGGGAACTAAGCGTCCGATTTAAATGGTTCAAAGAACTTCCTGCTTGTCTTAACAAAATAATTGATTTTGTAACAAAAAAATGTTTGTTTTAATTAAAAAAAAAATGTGTATATCGAAAATAATTCAGATTTTATTATTAATTCTGACTATAGTTCAACAAATAATTTGCAATTCAGTTTATATAATTCTTATAAATATTAGACAATGTTCTTATAAATATTAGACATTCAATATTCCTCGAACGCGGTACGGGAAGTTCCAGCAATTTGCCTTAAGCACGATGCCATACACCCCACTAGTTTTTTTATTAATATTGAAGTAATAATTATAATTATTAAATTGTTAAAAATTCCCGTACAGTAATTTAAAATTTTGAAAAGTTTAGAAAAAAGAGATTTTTTTGACAATATTGAATTTTTCGAATCATTCTAAAAATTTTGAAAACATTAAAAAAAATTGAAATCATTGCTTTATTTTGAAGGTTGAAAATTCGATGAGTTTTTGATACCCTGTCATGTCAATTGATCCAGACTGTGGAAAATCTGATTTTCGACCGGCAGATGTCATTTTTTGAACTTTTTTCTATGAGTTTTCAAAACATCTGAACCTGCCTCTTAAAAAATTTAATAAACTCCTCAATACGATAATGCAAGTGACATGTTTTTAGAATCAATCAAATCAGATGCTTAGTTCTCTCTAAAACCTAAATTCTATTCTCTGCACTTTTTGCTTCGTAACTCCGAAACGGCTGGACAAACCTTTGCCAAATACTAATCAGCACGTATCCTTATCAAACCATAGGTGTCGAATAATTTTAGAATTATTCAAATCGGTTGCTTCGTGCTCTCGAAAACGTAGACATAAATTTGTATCCATACATACACACACATATTCATTTCTTAAGTATTTAATCCTGACAAGTATATTTAAAAAAAAGTAAAACACAGCAAAAAAATATCAAAGAGTCATACTATTAAAATACCGTTTTAATGAGAAAATATTTGTAGAGATTGAACAGAGTAATTGTGCAATGCAATATCATATCAAGAAATATATCTGCAGAAAACAGCTTTTAAAAAAATAATTACTATTGTATGGAATGTTTTATTGAAATTTTATTTTATTTACTGAAACGTCAGAAGCATTGGTACAGTCAGTTTATATGTACCGTATGCAATTAGTTTATGTCTGGATTATTTAATATTTATGGTACAGAGGCCATTTATCACATAAAAAATTCAAAAGATTTTACTTTAGTATTAAAATATTTTCCTGTTTCAATCTTGTTTGTAATATTTTTCTGGAACTATGCATTTTGCAACGATCATTTGATATAGTAACATTATTAATCATTATTAGTTTTTCACTTAGAATTTGCCAAACTAATAATAGTAAAAAATCATGAGCTTCTTAAAATTTTAAAATCGACTTTTTCCACTTAGAATTTGCTAAAGTAATAATATTAAATAATATTAAAAAATCATGAGCATTAGTAATGGTTCTTAAAACTATAAAACCGACTTCAAACTCTAATTAATAAATATCTATATGACTATCAAAACATAGTATGGTCTGGGTAAATGAATGATCTGCATGTCATCTCGATAATTTTGTAGATTGAATACATATATTACAGAATACTTGACATTGACTGCCAATTAATTCTATAGTATTGTAATAATCTACTAATCAAATTCAATACGTCAATTAATTTACATATTCAAGACAAAACCATGCATTCATGCCTTTATACATCGTTTGATTTGGAGTCATTGATGTCAGATTATTGTTAATATATCAATAAGATTCATTGATGTCGATTTATAGACGAGATAATTAATTCACCACAAAAAACCAATGTTGATCAGTTATCCGAATTCCAAAAATATTCAAATAAGTATTTAAGATTTGATAAAACTTTTTGTAAAAGCTATAAAATAAAGAACAAAAATTATACCTATAATATTTATTTATATAAAATAAACTGCATTTATAAATGTTTGTGTATGATAACTGCAATATTCGCTATGTATGTACTATTAAAGTACTTAAATGCAGGAATTAACCAGATAACAGGCGTTTGAGAAACTTTTCTAGTAGTTAGCAACTTTGGACATATTATATCGTGAAGTTTCATAACATTCTGATTAATTAATAAAACTAAATAGATATTCCTGGTATTTGCAGTGAGTTTGATAAATTGATCCAATAACTTGTGTTTGGGATGCATGCTATTTGTGGAATTAGTTGGTTTACACTTGGAGAACTATTGTAGAATGATTTGTTATATAAACAACAGCAACGACGAAGTATGAATGCTTTATAAATTGTTAAATCTGAATGAAATGTCATTTTTTAAATTTATAATCAATGAGAATAAATTACAATCCAATACATCGTTCGATAAAAGATGATTCGATCGAAGTCTCTCGTATTATATTCAAAAATTCATGTGTAAAATGTATTACCGATCCTACCAAAATATATAACTTTTGAAAGTTATTGAAACTGCATTGATTATTTTTTGACGGTAATTATAATCTAGAATCAATATTTTTCATCAATTTTTCAATAAGGTAATTAATGTTAACAATTACAAGAACAAAAAAAACTAGATGAAAATATGCAACAGGCTCTTTAAAAATACAATCTATGAAAAATATTCACACATGGAAGCTTGTATTAACGGTTTAAAAATACATTTTAAATGAACTATTGGATTATTCGAAGATTTTCGCATACTATTGTTCAGGAATTTTAGAGATAAATGTAATAAAGTTGTTTTTGAGAATAGTGCAGGGTGAAAAAATCTTGAATTTCATTAAGCAATTAGAACGGCTTAAATAAATATATACAAGAATTAATTTCGATTCGATTTATTTGCATAAGTATCTGCATATAAAATTTGAATATACTTTCTTGTTTATAATTATTAAATATTTTTTATAATAATCTTCTTTATGTAAACTATTTTTTCGTAAAGAGTTATAATTTATCAATAGAATAGAATTAGAATCATCTACGAACAGCATTGATTAGATTTTTTTCATTTTAGATTGGTATGGACATTTCTCAAAAGCAATTAAGCTATGCAAACGAGGATTTGGATTTAACATTAATATGAAGATATATCAACAGAATAGAGATGGCCTGGATTAATTGGTGAAATGACAATAAGACCGTTGGCAGCCCTATTGTGGCACTAATAATCACATCAATAATCATTGGGATAGATAGATAGCACAATATCTAACAATATTGATTTGATATCGTATAATTCATAGAAGGGAATTAGTGCCTACTAAAATGAACTTATTAGAAATGTCTAATTTTGCGATATATGTAAATTATAAAGCATATCATTTGATAGTACAACAGTATAGATAGAATCTGCTTACGTACGTATTTGTGTTCCTACCTAGACTATAAGCTTTTGAATAAAAATAAGTATCCATAATAAACGGGTATAAAAGATAGAATGGGGTCTATAATAAAATGTGATCAACACTTCCATAAAGAGAGGGATCGATTTAGTCAAGTGCAAAATATTCAAAGGAATTGAATAACTCATGAACGATTTGTTGGTCCATTTTCTTTTGTCGCATTCAATTTTCCATAAGCGGCAGCCTTAAGGAAATTCGCCGTGCGCATATATGAGCTTATTGTAAAATCCAATAGATTCAATTTCAAATTGTGAGCGAGAATCAATGGGGTAATATACATTCAGCTATCTTTAACCCGATAGATAAATTGAAACTTTGGGAAAAGAATTGAAACTTTTGCAATATTGGCGTTGAAAAAGGTAAAATTGGTAAAGCAAATTAATCATTGAAATGCCTTATCGAATTAGATTTTGAGCTGCTCATTTAGTCTTAGGCCTAATTTCTTTAAAGATTATACTTAGATGCAAGTTTATTTTTTGTGAAGTTTTACGTTAATTTTTATGTTGTAATTTTTCATATTTTGTTCTTTAGTAATGCCTACTATAGAGAAGGCTTACAAAAATCATTATAATTAAATATATCATCAACGAAACAAAATGGTATCTAATCGTGCATATAACGATTAATCCAAAATTGTCATTTATATTACAATTTTTTTAATATTTTATGTTTGATCTGCTAGCAATTTGCTTAAAAGTTGTAACTATATAACAACATATCCCAAAGTAAATTTTATTACGATGTTTCTAACGTAACGTTCTTCAGAAAATTTATATAAAAAGTGCGATGGTATTTCCATTATACTCAGTTTAATTAAAAGAATTTTTCATTGCGCTTCAAATCTACTGCAGATTCTACACTTCAAGCCATAATAACTACACATAAACATGAACGTTCTTTCATTTTAACTAAACTTGAACATTATGATTGAGAAAAAATATTCTTCTTATATTAAAAGATAATTATCTAGTGAGAAGTCTTCAGAAATTTATTTTTAATGAAATCTTTTATCGACTTCGATTAAAAAACGCGCTCTGATAATATAAAACTAATTAATTTTAATGATTCTATATTGGTAATATTAATCAAAATGATTGTCATACTAGTGGTGCATTAGAGCAAATTGATGGAACTTTTGTTATCGCAATTCAAGGAATTTTAAGTTTTCAAATAGATTATCATTAAAATTCTGTAATTTTAATATTTGCATTTTATAGACCAAATATAAGTAACAAATTGAATGATAGGCTTTATGTGAGTTTTCAAGTAAGGTAAATAAACAAAACTTAATCAGGCGAAGTTAGAACAAAGGACCTCAAATATGTAAGATCAAAAATGTGAAAAGTATCAAATGTACTTTTGAATACATATAAAAAGTAAATTTAGAAATAGACAGAATGGTAAATGTTAACAGTGGTTGTATTATATAACATCTATTTCTAGCTGCACGTAATCGAAGCCATTAGTAAATTAGAACTGATATAGAATGACAGAAATATCAAGGTTTTCTTGATATATCCAGAATTGGATCTTGATACAAATATCAAGGTCTAGTCTACTGGGTAGAGCTATGAACTTCAAATCATAGGTTTCAGGTAAGATACCCTCCTCTGACAGCTTGATGCCAAGCAGCAGTGACATGAAATTCATCACTTAAAAATATAGATAGCATCAAGTTTCAAGAAAAAATAGCTCGCTTCCAAGTAATAAAAATCATCAGCATTGCAGAAATTGTAATGAGTTAAAATAGGTATAAACAATGGTTTTAGTTGCTATTTATAAAGCTACGTAATTTTAAAATAAATCATCACAACAGTTCATAGGACTTTAAGGCCTGAACAAAATTTGATGTAATAAATAAAACTTAAGAGAAAAGACTGCTTTAGAGGCTTCAAAAAAATCGCTTTTTGAGGAATTTTGAGGGAAAGAAATAAAAATTTAATTCAACTTTAAATTTTTGCATTAAAATAGATTTCATAAGATTCCGAGTACAAGTACAAACACAAAATAATTTGAATCTGTTTCTTCAATTCTAGGGATATATTCTTGGCTATGTTTAGAAGATATTTTTGCATGAGAAAATTCGATTTTCTTAAAGCAAGTTTACCCTATAATATATTTTTGAGAAAGTCAAAATAAACTGCAAACATTTCTAATGGTTTATAATACCAAAAACTGGCACTATTGGTATTTTATCGTTTATTCGACATTTGAATTCCATATCGTAATCCCAACAAACGTAAAACTCGGTTTTCAGCAAATAAAGCAACATGTAATGCACGCAACGTATCTAATACTTTTGTTTATTTTCGTGCGTTTATGAAATCCATTTAAAACTGGAGCTTTTGTATCTATAGTTTCTGCTAGTTTCGCACAAATACACCCGACGCCAATAGATAGGTAACCCCGTTTCATCCTTTTAGTGCCGTTTTCATATTTACGAGCTCTGAAGCCCCGTAAACAGCGAACAAAACAACAGAAAACCTCTAACAACCCCATACCACTACTCTTCGCCAAAGATACACCGGACCTCCACCGCCGCCGCCGCCTCCGTGCCGATTGAATCGGCCGGCGATTGAATTAAACAAGCGCTAAACCGCCTCCCTTTTCGCGAGCTGTTTGGAACGATAGTTAAATCCCTTGCTGTGGTGTTTTCGACAAATATCATATTTACTTTGAGCTATAAGCGTATAAATACATTGTAGATGAGGGATGTTGCCGTGTAACATGTCAAGATTAATTTTCGCAATGTTTGCGCACGTCACGAACAGTGGTGATACAAAGGAAATTGACTGAGGTTTTGCTTTGGCTGCGCCATCGGTCTTGGGGCACGTAAACGTCTTAATAAAACCGATTTCATTATCAAGAATATACAAAAGTGAAATAATGAAAATTTAAATCCATATTAAATTGTAAATAGTTATAAATAGAATGGAAATATGAAAGAAAACTAATATAAAACAGTTAATACTGACAAAATAATGAATAAATAGTCACTGATTTAAACGCTTGACGAGTTGAGTCGTCAAGACACAACAAATACACTCATTAATCAGAGTAATTGGTTAATCAGATAAATCTTAAAATTAATAAATCGTCTTAAAAACGGACCAACCATTCCTCTACCATGTTTAGATTTTTCATTTTGTTTACCATAATGAATTGAAAACTTAATTACTCGATTGCGCGTTTATACGATCAATATCTTTTTGCCCAATGGTTTATTTGCAGGATTGAATTGAAAGCATGTGTATAAGCAACATGAACATATGTTGCTATTGATAAATATATTCTTAAACAAATATATCAAAACAAGCACAAGAAGCAGATTACAAATAAAATACTTACAAATATGTAAAGCTCCTTACAAGATCACCTTGAAGCATGTTTACAACACTTTATCCGACTTCGGAAAAACTTCTGAGGGTTTCCGTTATCATACATTCTCTTATATTCTTAAAGGATCTTTGTGTTGAACTCACAAAGGTTATTTTATACGACATATAAGGGAGAGGCGTAGTTATTGTTTGATGATAGAACATCAGGCAACGTGTTTACTATTATGTGTGCTTAATTGTTTGGATAAAATACTATGGATAGAACTTGCGAAAATTTATTATTATGGCGGAAAGATATTTATTGTGAGCTACGTTTTTATAAAAATCTGGTTATTAGTAATTTGATCACAAAGAGATAATTAATCTATCCTGCGTGTTTCAGAGCTTGACCAAAGATTAGATTCAAGTATAAAAAAATATACGAAAGATCATAAACAATGTGAATAATGATGTAAAATTAAATAATATTAAAACGCATATTCATTTACAAATAAGTAATATAAGATCGTTGAAGTTGTACTATTGCTTTGGTCAGTATATTTTGTCTAATATTTATAAGTTAAATCATCTGGTACCGTTAAGCAGAGAAACTTAATAATAAGCATGCAATTACAATTGAAGGACTGGTCGACTTTGTGAAACAGAAATATTTAAAAAGTAAGCTTTTTAGTATAAAGATTTCATTATAAGTCTTTCATAACAATAACACCTGATTTTGTTTCTTACTCATGAAGACTTTAAATGTTAGTGTCGAGCGCGGAGCGAGCCACCCATCAACCACGCATATATCAGAAACAATTGAATGTTTCAACTTTAAATTTCTGTTAAATAGTGAGTAAAGTAAAGTGTGTCAAGTTTCATCAAAATCGAATTATGCATTTTTGAAAACGTACAATGTGTTTCAATACTAGTATTGAGCGCGGAGCGAGCCACCCAACAACCTCTCATATATCTCAGAAACTATTAAACGATCCAACTTCAAATTTTAGTCACAATCTTGGTAAAGTACAGTAACAATATGTGTCAAGTTTCATCGAAATCGAATTATGTATTTTTGAGAACATACTATCTGTTTAAATGTTAGTATTGAGCGCGAAGCCAGCCACCCATCAACCTCGCACATATCTCAGAAACTATTGAATGATCCAACTTTAAAATTTGGCCACAATCTTGGTGAAGTATAGTAACAATGTGTGTCAAGTTTAATCAAAATCGAATTATGTATTTTTGAGAACATACCATCTGTTTAGATGTTAGTATTGAGCGCGGAGCCAGTCACCCATCAACCTCGCATATATCTCAGAAACTATTGAACGATCCAACTTTAAATTTTGGTCACAATCTTGTTAAAGTATAGTAACAATGTGTGTCAAGTTTCATCAAAATCAAATTATGTATTTTTGAGAACATACCATCTGTTTAAATGTTAGTTTTGAGCGCGTAGCCAGCCACCCATCAACCTCGCATGTATCTCAGAAACTATGGAATGATCCAACCTTAAATTTTGGTCACAATCTTGGTAACGTATAGTAACAATGTGTGTTAAGTTTCATCAAAATCGAATTATGTATTTTTGAGAACATACCATCTATTTAAATGTTAGTATTGAGCGCGGAGCCAGCCACCCATCAACCTCGCATATATCTCAGAAACTATTGAACGATCCATCTTTAAATTTTGGTCACAATCTTGGTAAAGTTTAGTAACAACGTGTGTCAAGTTTCATCAAAATCGCAAATCGCATTTTTGAAAACATAACATCTGTTTAAAATTATAGGGCGACTAGGAGCATAAATCGCACGATTAATAAATTTTTGAAAAGCATTAAAAAGATTATTTAATGAATATTAAAGAAAATTAGTGATAATTTTGTTTTATTTAAATTATATTTAATATTACAAAATTATTTCCTTGAAGTTTGACTTAAGCAACCTTACGCTACGTACTCAAATTATAAAGCTGGAAGTATGCAAGTAGCATTCAGATTAAATGCAATAAATATGTATTTTAATTTGATTAATATGGTGATGTTGGTTTATATAACATGCTCAACGTCGAGAAATTAAAATTCCAACGATAGCATCTCCCAAACCGCTTCATGTGCTATTTATTTTGCATGCAAAACTTGCATGTAATGTCATCATATAATATGTAACATAGAGCTATGAATTTAGTGCATTAAATATTGATAAAAAGAAGCAGCAAGTATCCGCATGTGGAGCATACTGGTAGTTTATTATTAAAAATGCAATATACAAACTGACTGTAGGAACATAAATCATAAGCAAAACACATTTTAGCGATATATCGAATAAATACAAAATTACATTTCTGTATACAAAATACAATAATGCACATTTCATGTTTTGCACTACTCTTGGAAATCCATTTACGGCACTCCAGCACTCATATCCTTCGCACCTTTGTGACACATTGGCGCGCACAGACAGGCGCCCACATACAGCCGTAGCGCAGTCAGTTTTTGTGTAATATTTTTATTCCGTGCGCCATGGTATCGGATGTATGACAGTACAAAAAGTAAATAAAAACAGAGCACGACAAAAAATAGAACGGGAATCAGCGCCATTTCCTCTGTGACACACAGAACGCAGAGCAAGTAAAGTAAACCGAAACAGATACAAAAAAGCAACCGGCAGGCGCGCTGCCACCATGCCGGGACGAAGCCCGGCGTCAGCACACATCCACGTATTATTCTCATAGGTGTAAAGATGCTCCCTGAGGCTACTGTTACATAACACGATGCTGCACTTTATTCCATGTTGCTCAAAAGCGTCACCAGCTAAATGTGTCATTTTACGCAAAAAAATAGAGTAGGATAGTAAAATAGTAGGATAGTGAATCTATTGACAGTTTACCCTTTTTATATGGTGGATATGTAACAGGTCGTGTACTAAAATAATGAAGCATTCTTCGATGACATCCTTCATTACCATTATCATTAAGCGAAGTTGAACCCCGTGGTTAAAAAAATATTCGAAATTAGTCATAATATTTATTTAAAATTTTGAATATAAAAAATAAACCAGATGTGGAGTTGCGTTTGTACATAAATCAAACACCAGAAATAAATATACACCAAAAGCTCCGTATTTATATACATTATACTTTATCTACAACTGCCTCAAAATCTCTTCATAATAGAGTTATTGTTTCAATCTCACCCTGAATGTATTTATATCATTAATCTTTTTTTATTTCTTATACAAACAGCACTGTGATGAAGGTGATATTATAGATTTTGATTAATGATCTTTTTGTGAGAAATGTATATGAATATTATTTTAATAAATCAAAAACATATATCCTGAGCAAAAAATACAATGCTACGTTTGAGAATATTAACGATGCCGACAACAGAATTTTGTAAAGTGAACTTTGATGGAGTTCTAGCTATAGTAAATTATCATTTAATTAAACAGAGTTATTAAAATATTATAAGTTAATTGCATAGTACAGTAATTATATCCGTTATTAATTATCCGCTATTACTTATTTCTTAAGTTGACCCACTCAAATAAGTACAAGGCGTCTCCACCGTATCGAAAGCTCATTGAGCAGTTACGCATGGTTATATGAAAATGTATTTAAATAAATTAAATCTGCAGGCGTTGTCATATATGGTTAATTTAAAAATAATAAAAATACGTATTAATTAATGTAAGTGTATTTATTGCCAAGTAATTTGAAAAAAAAATGCATGTTTGACTTGTAAAGCTCTCGCAAGTTATTACATAAAATAGATTTCTGAAAACAATTTATAACAAAAACATCCATATTAAATTCATATATGCATAAATTTATGAGCACATACAAAATGTTGAAATTAAAATATTAATGCCACCTATACAATATTTTATAACGTAAAAATTATTTTGTTCTAACACATTTATTGCATTACGTTCGTTTTATTAAGTATAAAAATTAGTTTAGCTCAAACTCACATGAAATTATAATTTTGTTTAATGCATCATTTGACATCAACTTAGAAGATGTAATATTAGAAAATGGTGCTGGAGTACTAGGAAAGAGCGAGTTTTGAAATTGGATGGGGTACTTCTATTTTCTAAGCGATAGTTCCGTATTACAAAGGCGGTCTTGCGCGAAAGTTATAATAATATGCTCCATGGAATATACGCCTTGCATACATAACGACATGTGCAATATATGAGGTCGGACAATTAGGATATTACACACATTTTGTCATATTATATATGCAAAGTGTCTGCGTTCTTAGTATATGTAAGCGCTACGCCGTGGTGATATTATGAAGATAGTAAAGCATGATAAACGAGCGCAGTTTAAAAGTAACAGGATAGTTTTACACGGTTGTCAATAAACTTGCATTTACAACGCAAAATTTCTATGTTATCTCATATAAAAATACTGAAAATTCATGGAGGTAATAATAAAATAAATATAAAATTGTGTTTATGCTGGAATTTTATGCTATTCATTAAACAAATTATATAAACTTCAAAGGAAAATATACGCATCATAGTATTTCTATTTCGATGACAATGATAAAAAATATAAAAAATATTATTTTATAATTATTATTTTAGTTTAAAAGGAATTCTATCAGTTAGGCTTGTTGGTACGATCGTTCAGAAATGATCATATTCCCATAATTCCTGCCTGTATCAGCATAATTAACATTTTTGAAAAGTTTTAAATTTAGCAACGGAGATTCACGCCAAGAGACCTGTTTGGATATTAGAGTATGTTACCAAAGACATTACGGTCGTTGAGCAGAGCCCACAAAGTTTGACAAAGGATTTGAGGATAGCACCGTCCCGGAGGAGACTTGGAGATATGATCTTGTTTGATCTAGACTGCTAGCAGACATCAGATATTCTCTCATTCTGGTTTGTTGTAGAATAATACATAGATCATAGAATCAATTACACAACATCTTCAGTGTTGTGTCAACTCAGAAATGCAAACATAATATTTGATGTTCATGAATTTCGTGCACAGATTTACATTTTTGATTAGTATGCAACTGACTATCACAAATTCACAAAGCATTGGGTGATTAAGTGATTCAATTGCTATTAAGGATTTGAAGTTACAAAACAATTTAATTTATTTATATTTGTGTGATGTCTCAAAATAGGGCGAAAAAATTACAAAATTTTACTAATATTTGTAATAATATTTATCTTAGATATACACATAAAATTTATTTCAGCATACAGTAAAACTTATATTTTTACATTGTATCCTATTGTCAAAGATATCTACTCAATCATAAACTTTCGTAGTTTCTCTCGCGATTTTCTACTTATGCCCTGTAGCAAAATAAAATGAAAATACAATGTAAAACTCACACGAAAGTAGTTTGCGCTAAACTTTTATAAAAATTTTGTTTGCATAAGATTTTTTATTATTGAAAAACAAATACTATACGGATGGCAAAACAATCACGAGTTGTACACACATATATGCATGCATACAATTTATATACAAGTGTTGAAAAATTACTACTTTAGACAAAAAAGATAGAAATTGTCTCTCCAAAGCGAAGACATTAATCAAATTCAATAACTAACACTAATGAATATACATTTATGAAACATTCTGCGTATAACAGCTTTCATACAGATTATTAAAAATAGTTAACGAGCTGCTTTGATAATCAACAGAATGGTTTTCAACAGAATCAACAGAAAAATAAAAACAATAACGATAATAATAGGCATCGAGAGAAACAAGACCATTATTGAGTAACGTTGAGTATTGAGCAGGATTAACCGAAGTTGTCAAGAAAATGATCAGTTGTCATCACATCCTCAAAAAACAATGACTATAATAGGATTTTAATAAAAATGAAAGTGAAATGCTGAATCTACTCTACAAATACAGGAACAATTAAAAATTCAGAAGTTCTTCTGTATCTCCAACAATAGTGCTTCGGCACAATTGCTGGCCCTTTTATAAATCCGCAAAGACTCTATTCCATTTGAAAATTGCACAATACAACTTTTGAGTATCCTATAACATAGAGTCTAACGATCATGAACAATGGTCTTGGAAGCAGAGAACGCATTTAGTTCTTGTACTAGGCGGCCAACGCATTTGCGCGACATAGAATATCTTACGGAAACCGCAACACTCATTTCTCGCAATTCGTTCAAAAACTCGAAGAGCTCATTTTCCGTAAACTTCCTACTTCCCTCGTTGGTAAAGAAGTGAACACAAACTTCATTCTTCGCCCGAGTCTCTATTATTTCAAATTCCTTCATGTGAGAAGACAATGTGACGAAGTTTTCAGAGTTTACAATTGTAAACAGGCGAGGTGCCGTTAATCAGATATGGATCTAACTCGCTGATAACATGAAAGTGACTTTAATGGACTAATGTGTTGCGGCTGAAGTGGTGTAATTAAAGTGCTTTAGGCTTGGATATCGGAATGCCATCAATTTTACTTGAAGTATGTAGGAGAGACGTGTACTATTGATGATGGTTTATATCCACGAATTGTTTTAGCCAGTCAAAATTGAGAACCTACAGATGAAAATAGAAGCAATCTTCAATAATTTGAATAATCAAAAAATGTATTAGAATTATGCTACTATATCGTAATAAACAGTAAACTGTATAAAATAATGTTTTGCGGCAAGTAGGTTGAACTTTGGAATATGCTTAAATAATTGCTGTAATCAATTTAATGAGGATTTGGACATGCCAACGTTAATCAAATTTAATTATGAACATCCAGACCATTAACTCATATTCAACAAATCACAAAAAATTGGCTCGGCCAATCATTACCTACCAGCAACTTATTAGCACAATTCTCAATCTTTTAAACATCTTTTGAATTTTGAACATTAATTCAGGATTTTTGGTAAACAAAACATGAACTAAAAATTTTGCACACATGCTAGTAGTATTTTATAATTACACAAATATACAATTTTAATGCCAAACTATTCAGATTGACTGAAAACGTCCAGAAAACTGATTTCTGCTTTGTGATATTACAAATAAGTAATTTTTATTCTTTTTAACAAAATTTGTCGAAAGGCAATGCTTTGAGGCAAGTAGCTTGAACTTTCGAATATTCTAAAATATTTGCAATTATCAAAAAATTGAGGTTAAGATATGCCAAAGTTATTTAAATTTAATTATGAGTATCAATACCATGAACTCCTAATCAATAATAAATTACCAAGAAACGGCTCGGCCAATCATTTCCTACCAGCAACTTATTAGTGAGATTCCCAATCTTTCAAACAGCTTTTCAATTTTGAACATTGGTTTAGGTTTTTTGGAAAAAAGGTATACTAAAAAATTTTGCACACGCACTAGTAGTGTTTTATAATTACACAAATATACCAATTTTAATTCCAAACTATTTAGATTCACTGGAAACGTCGAGAAAACCGATTTCTCCTTGGTGAAGTTACAAATAAGTAATTTTTATTCTTTTTAACAAGGTTTGCAAGAAACAAAGAAAAAATTGACTAATGTTTTTTAGTCATAACTGTATTGATATTTCATTTCATTGAAGTTAGAATTGGTAAAAATCTTATAAGATAGGTATCTTAGTATTTTAAAGTTTGAATTCTGAGTATTTTCAAGTAAAATTGCGTGTTTAAACCTAAAAGCCGCATTGACAATGCCCAACCAAAAAAATAAAGATAAAAAATATATAAATTTGATCTATAAAATGAAATAGGTTTAAAAAGAAATATATACAATGCGAATGACCCTGTTAAAACATATAGCATAAATAATTTATCCCTTAAAAGATATATAGCTTAGTGAAACCCGCAACACTACTTTTAGGGCATAATCCTCAAGTTTAGTTACATACATTTATATATCAGAAAATCAAGATAAATGCCTCTGGCAAGTGTAAAAGCGTCTGGCAAATAAAAAGCTAAAACAAAAATGTACAGAGCATCAAATAAATCTTCTTTAAGATGTGAATAAGGTTCGCTAAACAAATCGGTCCGACGGTGAATAGATAACAAATTATGCCGTCACTTGGAAAAAGCTTTGGATTCAAAATTAACTTGAAAAATATAGTATTTTATAATGGAATTATACTAATTTATATACATGTACTTGAATGAATACTTGGAAGGATTCTGAACAAAAAATCAAGAAAAGTAATAATAAAACATAATTGTTTTACCAAGGGCATTTGTAAGATCACAGAATTGCAATTAATTTCTTTCAGTACTTTCATTTTGTATGATTTAATTAAAGTATCTAATTAATTACATTATACTTTGATGTAAACCATGTAAAAACACACACACACACACATATATAATATATATATATATATATATATATATAAATATTGTAGCAACCGTAGTATACCATACAATTTAATTTAACTTTTAGCAATGTAGATTACTTTGATCAGCAATACTTTAAGGTTTCTTCCTCATTATATAACTAATTAAAAGTATTGCAACTAACTCTATATTTTCTCTTTAATAGCTCTATAAGATATTATTACACTACTTTGTGTATTTCTATGAGATCGCTCATTAAAAAGAAAATTTTCAATAATTTTTAATTAACGGGAAATATTTTATATTATATGTTATATAACAAAAATGCGAGATAAACGTTAAATTTGCTATGATCAGCAACATAATAAACTTTTGAAAAAAAATGTGTATTTTATGAGATAATTTTTATAAGTAATTTGTTTTTAAATAATTCGAATCAAATAGCTATTTTGCAAGCATTATAAATGAATTAGATTTATGTCTAATGATCTTTGATAATGCATTTTTAAATAACAATTTTAAGAAGTTATGTAATTTAGAAGTCAGGAGATTATTTTAACTTTTTGTGGTCATCTTTTACCAGTTGGTTTGAAATAAAATACATGTATAAAAAAGTAAGAAAAGACGCCAAGCAATAAAGAAACTACTTTCCTCGGCAGTTAAATAGTTGCGTCCAATTTTATTTTCATTACTTTAACGCGTACTATATTAATTTTTTTATGAAAAAGCTCAAGATACATAAACCTATACATACATTACAACATTTTCAATTCATGATTTATGCATGAGTTTTTTCATTAATAAACTTTTCGCCGGCTGTGTTGCATAACGAGATTTCCGTTTTTCTTCCAAACGGCAAACTTTAATGTCGTGTTTTCTCTGCAATATTGTTTTAAGTTTGCACATCTCTGTATGACTGAATTTATTTTCAAGTGGAGATAATTTTATGCTGTGTATTTATGAAATTGGGTTACTTAGAAAATAATGAAAAATACTAAAGATAAGCCATACACGCCTTGGCGTCCTAAATAAAAAATCATAAAATATAGAGAATTATTAAAGATTCAACAATTTAAAAATATTAAACACCATGCTAAAACAATGGTTTAGATATTACATCTGCCTGACTGTATAGCAAATACATAGCATTTTGACAGTATTTAGTACCATTTTACATGAAGAAAGGAGCGTAACATATTGTTACCCTAACAACGCAATGTCTCAGTCTATTTTACCAGAAAATTGCCTCATATAAAATATTTCGCATAATATTTAATAATCGCCATACAAGCAGCTTCATTTTCAAATTAAGTGCATACTTATAAAGTAAAATTTACCTTTGAATAAAATTTATTAAAGGAGAACATAATGTACAGTGAACAAATAGAATAAAAAGGATTTTACAGTACACCAGATACTCTCTTTTTACAAGAAACGAAATTAACGCCACGAAATGAACATTTCGCAAGAAATTAACGCTACAAAGAAGATGTCTTGGTGGAGGCATGAAAATATTCATAACAGAGAAATGAGAAAATTGTGAAAATTAAAATTGTTTCTTTAAGCAAAGTTACTATGAAAAATGGTAGACAGATGTGTTGTTGCTCTCAACTACAATATACTTGGAAAATAAAATTTAAATAAATACTTTGAAATAATAAATTGCAAATTACAAGTATTAGTAGAATACAGCTGATATATAGAGTTTTTATGTAATAATGTAAAGATAAGAAGAAATATGTAAGCATAATATATAGCAATTAATTATAATTTAAGCAATAACAAATTAATATTATTTATAAATATGCTTAATTTGAAAATATTAAGCATCAAAATAATTACCGATCCAAAAACTATTTAAAACAAAATAGATTTGTATGAAAACATTGTAATCCATAAAATTTAGTTTTTCTAATTCATTCAAGGTTTCAAAAATTAGTGAAATAATTGGTGAAGCATTTTATTGCAAAATTATATTATGAATTAATACTGTTTCAAAAAAAACTACAATACAATTAAGCTAGTACAATTAGAGTAAAATAATTCCAAAATTCATCAATATTTTTACTAAAATCATTTAAATTATATGCGAATCCTTAAAACGTTAATTTTTTATTATTATTATTTAGGTACGCAATATGGTGAAAGTATTTGTTTAGGATTTTGATAATAAATTCTATGAAAATAAAAGTGTTAAATATAAATATATATAATCATTTTGAATTAAACTTTGGATGATATATAGTTGTATACTATATCTATCTTCTTATTGATTTTTTTTAATTATATGAAAATCCTTAAAATGTTAATTTTTTATTATCATTTAGGTACGCAATATGGTAAAATTATCTGTTTAAAATTTTAATAATAAAACTTAAACAAATAATTTCAGCATATTGCGTACCTATATGATAATAAAAAGTTTACATTTTAAAGATTCTCATATAATTTAAATAATTTCAATAAAAATATTGATATAGTATAAATCTATTTATCATCCAAAGTTTAATTCAAAATGATTATATATATTTATTATTTAACACTTTTCATAAAATTCACAACGTTTTATGACATGTATGAGATAAAAGCATATCCTGCAAAGTGAATTTATGGGAAAAATATGAAGTGTTATCGATATGAATAATACGTTCTATAAAACTCGTATCATTTTGAAATTTATCAATATTTGTGGCTAATATATCGCAAAAATTGATATAAATAAAATCGATGTATATAGGAGATCGCATACTTGTAATTTTGACCTGAAGTATTTATATTCTCATTAGATGATAGAGACTTCAATTTTTGTAATGTTTTATGCATTTTTTAATTATTAAAAATTATTATATTATACCAGGTATACAGACTAAAATTGTTCAATTCAGTTGACACATGACGCTCAAACGTTTACGTAACTATGTATGTAATAAATAATTAGTTGACATAGACCATCGTGGACAGCATTTTCCAGAAAACAGTTTTAAAATAAAGATAAGCAGAAATAAACAAAAAAATACAGACTTCCGAAGCAGATACAATGAAACAAAGAGTTCATTTTCTAAATAGCATTCTCGTGTTAATTCTTGGCTAGAGAAGTTGTTAGTTTTGTGGAAGCTCCTGATTGTTGACATTTGCCGTTGATGTTGGTTGAAAGAGATGTCTAATGAATGTTGCAAACGCACGCGAGAAAACTTGGAAGTAAATATTTTGCAAGAAACAAGTGTTTTCTAATTATCTTTTTTCCAGTTCTTTTTATAAGATGTACAATTATAAACTAATATCAGTTCAAGAAATTGCACCGAAACATGGTTTCTGAAGGAGCAATTATATTAGCAGCAAAATTTGATTTGCTAGTTTAAAGTTTTCTCAACGTTGCAAGTCATTGTGATTTTTTCAACACCAAAATTGGAACTAGTGGTGCATCGTGCCTTAAAGCAAATTGCTGAAACTTCCCGTACCAAAAATTCTTTTTTTTTAAAAAAAGATTCAATTTTCTTTTAGAACTCTGAAAAAATCAATTTTTGAAATTTATAAGTTTTTAAAAAAAAAATTACCTTTTCGAATCCTAAATCAATTTTCAAAACTCAAACTGTACATAAAATATCAGTTCGAAATCGTCCTTATTAGTTTTTAACCAATATTAATAAAACTTAGCACAGAGTTCACTTATGGCCCTGAACGAGCATCATAAAATAATAAAACTATTAATTAACCGAAGATTTTCGAAATAATAGAAAAATTTATCATCCCAATTTCGACAATTGCTAAATCTACATTCTTATCGATTATTGAAGTACCTAAGTTCTTATCATACAATATTTCCTAAGGCAAAATACCCAAAAGTTGAAAGAAATAAAGATCTACAACGATGCAACATACATAGCTATTTTTTGTATAGTCTAATATATATTTTGTTCATTAATTTAACAATCGTAAATTACAACAAAAATATATAAGCTAACTTGAAAAGTTTTGCATTACTGCACATTAGGTGTGCAGTTAAAAAAAATCATTCATCTTATGATTTTAAGCGTTATCCAGAAGCCATATGATTTTCAATCTACGAATATATGAAATAAGAATTCAATTACTATTTTTCTGAAATAGTAAAACAAATATTCGAAACTATTTTAAAAATGCTCATATGACTCTTACACAAAAGAATTTACATTGCAGAATTTCAAACGCACTTATTGAACTCGGAATTGCATCAACATACATATAGGAATACTTGAAATAAGGTGAGCATTTCACAAATTCGCAACATTGAACAAGGTAGTTATTACGAGTATATATAAGAAAACGCCAACAAGAAAATGTTGAAATTTTTCAACTTCAGTTACATAAGGAAAAACTCAAGGAAACTATTTGCATATAACGAACACTCATGAACAGAAAATGTATACAGGTAACACTTGTGAAATATTCTGCAGTGAGAAAATTATCTTGGTAAAATTTCAATTGCGAAATGATTATCGTCAAAACTATGGAAATTATTTCATAAGTTCCAAGTTTAATAATCGCCCCGGGCAACCTGACTTCAAGCAGCAGTAGAAAAAATTCTACAGTATTACATTTGTAAAGAAAATAATAAAGATTCATCACACAAAGTTAAGACAACCATTAGGGTTGCCATAAATGAATAATGTATATCAATTATATCAGAAACAAGCTCTATATGTGAATATTCCACACCACCATTCCCAACTTTAATCGATCTTACTTAATCTTTGTCTTTCATTGACATAGAGAATTTAGACAGTCACTGTTTGCCTTTAGATTTTCTCATCTTCTACTTTTTGCATTTGTTTGTCACGAAATTGGAAAACTCTCGAATGCCAACTTTGCAGGATTTTCCTATAGTTATTTCCACTCATTTCACTAAACTCAATAAAATTTCTTGCAAGAACTTTTCAAGACAAATTTTAGTTTACCTGCATAATTAACTATGGAGTTGTAAGAAATTGCTGGTTCTATAATATATATATATATATATATATATATATATATATATATATATATATATATAATAGATAAGTCAATAACAAAAGTCTATTTTATTCATTTTGATACTAGATATGACAATGCTTTTCATTTTTTGAAAGATAATCCTCATAGCTTTTCTTTAGGAAAAACAATTGTTTTTATATGTTAATTTACATTAATAGAATCAAGAATGGTTAGGTTTGGTCGTAAGTTATCAATATTTGTGAAAATTGGTCAACTTTAATTAAATTTGGTCAGCATTCGTAAAAATTGGTCAGCATTCGTAAAAATTGGTCAGCATTCGTAAAAATTGGTCAGCATTCGTAAAAATTGGTCAGCATTCGTAAAAATTGGTCAGCATTCGTAAAAATTGGTCAGCATTCGTAAAAATTGGTCAGCATTCGTAAAAATTGGTCAGCATTTGTAAAATTTGGTCAGCATTTGTAAAATTTGGTCAACTTTAATTAAATTTGGTCAGCATTCGCAAAAACTTGGTCAACTTTAATTAAATTTGGTCAGCATTCGCAAAAACTTGGTCAACATTTGTAAGACTTGGTCAACATTCGTAAAACTTGGTCAACATTCGTAAAACTTGGTCAACATTCGTAAAACTTGGTCAACATTCGTAAAACTTAGTCAAGAATTCAGTCGGAATACAGTCGTAAATATTGTCAAGAATTATCGATTTTGATCACGTAAAATATCAACTTTTGTTGAGAATTGTCTATTTTGGTTGAGAACTGTGTGTCTTGTGAAAATTTGTTTATTTTGGTCGAGTGAATTGCCTATTTCAGTTGAAAATAGGCAATTTTGATCAAGAATTGTAGTGTTTGATTGAAAGTTGCTTACTTTGGTTCACAAGTATTTCTAACAAATTGGTGCCCATATATAAAATCCTTTATATGATACGCTGCTTATGCAGAATAAAATTCGCTGCACCATACATATAAATATACACAAACTTTATTAACCCTTAAAATAATAATAAATGAAATCGCATTAAATTGCCTTATAACAATAGATTCACGTGATAAATATTTTATGTTATATAATATATTCTGTGCGAGAATTATGTTTGAATCAGGACAATGAATTTCAATTTGTTTTATGGATAATATAAATTTATTTGAATTGAATTGCAGAAATAATCGAAATCAATTTTCGAAATTTATCACTAATTGATTCATTAATGTGAAAGAGTTGAATAATGTAATGCACTCATAGGCTTTGACAATTATATCTTTATTTTGATATTTATATAGGTATGTCTTTAATCTGTAATATATAAAGTAAAATAAAAAAGGCAGCATAATGTGCTCAAAATTAAACTTGGATTATCCATTTGGCTTCTAAAATATTCCGTTATGATACTATGAGCTGCTAGTGAAATATACAGTCGAACAATGAAACTGAATAAAAGAGCGTTGAAATGTATACGAAGTATGTATTTACAAAATGCAAATCGGGCATTTAAAAAGTTTTCATCTTGCGCAATTACCATAAAACAACATTGAAAAAAAAACGTTTTGAAATATATATCGCCAAGGGAAACGGAACAAAACGTAAAAACAATAAAACAAGACGTATTTATTCCGAAGAGAATAATCGTTACTGCTTTTGTTATAGAATATTAATAAAAAGAATTCTCAATTGGAAAAATTTATTCTGAAACAGCAAAACTATAAAATAATATTGATATTTCTAAAAATATTTTACCAATGCAAAAAAGCACCAGAAACTTGCTACTGTAAAAAAAACCTTAGAAACCAATTAAATATGTTCACGAGGACTTAGATTACCGAAAAAGTAGATAAACAGCTTTATTGCCCGTTAAAACAGATTTGGCTCACAATGTAAATCATTATTTTTAATAGTGTACAAAATAAATCATTTACCCAATTGTTTATTTTCTTGGTTATAAGATTGTTTTAGTTTTAATAGTGACGTCTATTTTTGCTTAAAATCCAATTTTTATATATATATCTTCAAATAAATGCTGATGTATTCAAATAAATGCTTGACAAGAGCCTGAAATAATATCTATTATTATTGATTACGGCTTGCTTATGAATAAATAAAATAAAATAAATAAATAAATAAATATTACAAACTATGACTGCTAGATATGATGTTGTCCGAGGCGGCAATAGTTTCTAGAACTTTATGGTTCCAGAGCCTAAGCTTTTATAACAAAACCACAGTCAAACCCTCAATGTTTGAATAATCAAAAATTGAACTCTTATTAATCAAATAAGGATCTATATTTTAACAGTAACTAATCTGATATAACTACTACTTGATACCAAGTTATTCGAGGCAGGAATAGTGTCTGGAAGTTTGTGGTTGCAGAGCCGAAGATCTTATCACAGACCCACAGTCAAATCCTCAAAGTGTAAATAATAACATTGAACTTCTAATAAATCATAAAAAATCGGAAGTTGTAGATAAATAATTTCAAAAATGGATGTTTCTTGGTAAATATTCAAAGTTTTAACATCTCTGCACAATTCTCAGACCAATTTCAAACATTAGTAAAAATACAATATGACTTGCATAAATTTTGTTACTATTTTATTGAACATAATAGTATGTTTTAAGTAACATTTTTTCAAAATGGATCAAAATCGAAAACATTAGAACTATCATGTTAGAAAATCCATGAATAAAATTACAAGCAAGAACATAGAAGAAATCGTTTGACAAATTTAGTACCAAAAAGACAAAAGTTCATTAATGACATAGCAGACACCAACAAAAAATAATAAAATAATTCGATCACAAAATTGAACTCACAATAAATCTGCAGTTACATATAACGTCAGTCAATGATAGTGTTTTTGGTTAACCTTCAAAATGTAAACAAAGTCTTGATCACGCAATCTCTGAATTTTGCTTTATTCCAGGAGGCGACAATCTTGCACGATATAAACTACAAGCAATTGTACTGAATCTAATAATCATGCAAAAAAAATTCTTACTACTTCATCAAGCTTATATCTAACCAACAGATTATCTATGTTTTGTTACTAAATTACTCCCTAACTCATTCTAAAACTACTCATGGGCTTAGAGTATAAACATCTCCGTATTTTCTTTTATATCTCGCGTGTAAAAATAAGATTGGCAATAAAGTGAAATATACCTAAACACTCATTATTCTGAAGAAAAAGAAAACAAAATAAATTACTATGCCGTCATTTTTTACTTGACGTAGGACAATAGGGCTTTTAATGCTTCATTAAAACAGTCGCACCCAAAGGGCAGCCGGAGTAATTAGCGTCAAACGTAGTCATAATAAATGTTGGAAATTAAAAATGGCACTTCAAAGATCAAGCGTGAAATTTATTTGAAAAAAAAACCACGACTTTTTATTATGGGAGGCTGAAACCAGTTTCACAATATCTTACTAACTGATAAATCAATTCATACATCGAATATTGTTGATAGATATAATTTGGCAATTGTGGAAATTGGATAATATAAAAACCTAAAAACTAACATGCTAGGAAATATAAACTTTTGCACATCACAATATAAATCTGATAATTAAAACATATGGCTTTTTATTTTATTGCATTAGAAAGCAATCCAGTAGTTGTACTTTTTATTTGGTATTTAGACATATGTTTACCATACTCGATAAGCATTTTTACACTATTTTTACTTGATATCTTCTAGAAGATTTGTAATCTACAACTGAAAATGTGATATCACTACTGCTTGATGTCAAGCTGACCAAGGTGCGTATCAAACTCGAAACTAGTGGTTGCTACACCACGATCTGGACAAGGAGTCAAAGTTAACTCAAATTCATTGCAAAGTAAATGACTTTTATATTGAATGAATTAGTATATTACATATTTTATCTCAATCCAAGGCTTCTTGCTTTGCAAACAGCGTTTCAAATCGCATTAATTTAAATATATTAATTTTTATTTTTGTATTTGAACTGCATTCAGAACTTAGAGATAGGAATTATTGCGATAGTACATCTTATTAACAATGACGCCTCTTATTTAAAAGGCAACCCAATGGTTGGCCCATGATGTAGATACTTTTAATGGAATTTATCTAACAATAAGACTAGCGATATATCTTAATTTAATGCAGCAATATCGAAAAAGCGAAATTTTCATTAGAAAACATTTACTTATAACGAAAATTTATAATGATTGAAGTGATTTTTGTAACCTAAAAATAAATCAAATGCGAAGAAGAGTTGCTAATTTTGAAGTTATTAATTAGCAGATTCATTAAAATCAAATACGTCTAATTTCGTTTTGTGCCTTCGCTATTTACATACAATTAAAAAATAACCACCCCGCACAAAAAGAATTCAAAAGCCTTTCAAACAAGATTTTTTTATAATCGGCATTTTTCAGCAATCATACCTGATAAATTGGCCATTTAGTTGAGACATTGTGATAACGCAATCCTTGATACCCTTGCCATCCTTGAGAATTCTTTTAGTAATAAAATAATAATATGTCGTACTGCCCTTGGAAATAGTGGGCTATCCCATTGCCATTCAACACCGCAGTGCCTGAGATGGCATATTTTCAATTAAAAACATATTTGAACTATGTTTTAAAGTGAAAATGGGCATAGCTGCTGCACGATGTCAGGTTGTCCAGAGCGAGGTATGAACTCGCAAAACATTCCTATGAGTCTGTAACCATTACACCATAAAACATTTTTAATATTGAGCGCTATTAGAATGCAACACCAAGTTGCTTCTTAGAAAATGTCTTGGGACACAAGCTCATAAGTAATAACGTGCAATTTATTATCTTAGAATAAAATCAACTAAAGATTTCCTATTGCAATTCCACACCGCATCGCCCGAGAAATGGGCTATTTTCAATTGGAAACATATTTTTGATCTATGTTTTAAAGTGAAAATTGACATCGCTGCTGCCCGATGTCAGGTGGTCCAGAGCGGGGTTCCAACTCGCAAGGAGTTTGTGAGCTTAACCATTACGCAATGGAACATCCTTATTTTTAATGAGGAGCGCTATTAGATTGCAACCTCACTTGCGTTCTCAAGAAGATTTCTGGAGACACTCATAAGAAGATATGTTGTGCAAGTATTGAAGTACCCTTATTTTTAATATTGAGAGCTATTAGAATGCAACCCCCAATTGGCTTCAGAAGATTTTTGGGGACACTCATAAGAAGATAAGTTGTGCAATTTATTATTTTGGAAAAGTATTAAAATTTCTTTATTTTTAATATTCTCAATATATTAGAATACAAACACCAATTATCTTCAAAATTTCTCAAAATTTCTGGAGACACATAAGAAGATATGTTGTGCAATTTATTAGCAGTATTATTTCATTAGCCTTAATGAAATAATACTGCTTGGTATCAAAATAGATGAGATGGATGCATAGGTCTTATATGCATTATAAGGTCTATGGGTGGGTACACTAATTTTCGAACAAAATGTTTAAATAAATAAAATTATTACGTTTTTCTACACGCGTTAATATCTCTAAACAGACTACATACGTCGGACTGTGAGCCCCCTTTGGAAAAACTTCAAATTTTAACGAATTAATTTAATTTAACGAATAGTATCTCATATAAGGGTAATGAAAAATAAAACAGGTATTACTGATTATCTATGTTTCATTTGCATCATTATGAAGACTATCTGAACATGTAAAAGAACAATTTTCGGGGTATTGAAGATGGAGCAGTAGGAACCACGGCAAAATGCATTATTTGTGACAATGATTTGTGGAGACTGAGAAACCTAAGTCCAAATTCTACGTGTAACAAAGGGTGCAACCAACCCTGTCCAAATAAACTGTTATGTGTAATTAATTAAACAATATTTGCGACCACTCATTCCTTGCACCCGCCCATCTTAAGCGCGTTTATATCAATTACCCTCGCCATTAATATTACCAAAGTGCATGCAATAAAAATTCTTCACCAACCTGTATTACTTCTGCAAATCGCAATTACAGCAGCGCAGAAGAAAGCGGATCTCATCGTGCTGTCCACGTTCACAATCATTGTCACTATTATATTATCATCCAAAATAACACACTAAAATCACTTTCTAACACTACATATAACAAATCATGTACATTTGCACAAAAATTCAGAAAACACGTGGTTTGTTCTATTCCCTCTGCTCCGACCGAAACTGTACCATGCGCCGTATGAAATCGTACTAACGTGCTACGAGTGCAGGAGAAATGCTTTCCATCCGCCGGCAGCGCCGCGGCGGAACCTGACGAGATCTTTTGCTGGTCATGGAGCATGTAAATATGATGTGGATAATGGATTCAGAAAATTTATTAGATGTAAGATATTTATGTTTGAGATTTATTTTATTTAATAGGTACTTGTTTATATTATTAACTCAATAGATGCAGAGCCTTGTATATTTTAATTTTATTTATTTATAAAATTATAACATTAAGTATTTGTGGGTGTGTTGATTAAACAAAAATCTTATTAACATGCATTCATCCAGATAATAAAATAGAAAGAAAACTGAGATTAGTTTCCTAAAATAGATTTAATTGATTGATACGTTGTGAATTCCAATTTTACTCTTCCTCAGTAAAATCAAAATTAGTTTTTCTGCATAGTCTAATCATTATAGTAAGTTCACCTCATAATTCAAACTACCCAGCTGTAAGTCAGTAAATACTTGTATATTGACACCCTAAAGTTGTCTTGAAACCTACACATGGTATTGACACCTACCGAGTTTCTTACCTAATTTAAGTTTAAATGACTGGATGGATGCCTGTTAAGGGGGTGTCCATTAATCACGTGAGGTTTTTTGGGGGAGGGGGAGTTTGACAAAAAATCACGAAATATCACTTGGGGGATGGAAGGTATAGTAAGATATCACGTGTATTTATTTTTTAGCTGATTTTTTTTTTTAATTCAAACATTAAAAACAATTCAAAAATTGTACAGTTTTTTCACGTAACTAAAAATACGCGTGATGTTTGTCGGAGGAGGGGGGGTAATTTTGAATATCACCATCAATCACCAAGGGGGAGGGAGGGTCCAAAAATCCTCAAAAACTCGCTCACGCGATTAATGGACGCCCCCTAAGAAGTTTTTTTTGTTTTATCGTCATATGCTAAATTACTATCATAAATAAATTTTATTATAATTAGTTCTAATTGCTATTAAAATTATTACAATTACTGCTATAATTATTATTACAATGTGCTCAGCATAAACTTTGGAATGGTATCCTTATCAGTGAGTTTATATATTTGAATAAGTGAGTTTTTCACCAATTTGCTATATTTTTCTCGACGTTTCAAGTCATTCTGAATCCTGTAATACCAAAACTAGAAAAGTACGTGAGTGGAGCGTAATAGTCCTGTCATTACAGTAAATTTACCTCGGAATTCGAGATACCCAGCTGTAAGTCTGTAAATACTGTATATTGACACCCTAAAAGTTGTCTCAAAACCTACATTCCGAGATTCTTGCCAAATTTAAGCTTAAATGACTGGACTATAAAGAATTTCGCCGATGTTACCTCAAAAACTGCTGGACCGAACTGGAAATTTTAATAGCTATTCGGAAAAAATCGATAAAGACGATTTTTTTTTTGACGATTTTAATGAAAATAAAATTCATGAACCTAACGAACAACCTCAATTGTTGAAAGCATAAGAATTGCGATTCGATTATCAAAAATTTCATTGAAGTTAGGGGGCCGTTCAAGTATTACGTAAGCACTATAGGTAGGAGAGGGGGTTATTGATTTGCTTATTTTACATATTTTTGGTAAGAAATTTGCTTACTTTTGATGACAAAGGGGAGGGGGGGGGGTAAATAATTGTAATAAATCTGCTTACGTAATACTTGAACGATCCCTAGGAATAAAGAGCTGAGTCAAAATTTTATACCATCATCACAATTTTACAAATCAAAAGTTGCTAACACGTATCGGGAATTTCATGCAACTTGCGTTAAAGTAAAATGCCACTTACACCTATTTTTATCAAAAGAACAAGATCCACTTCTTTATTTATCAATGATCTATTCCACCTACCCTCATCATACTTCATTGTAATCTATTTTATATTGAGGTAGGACAGCGGTAAAACAGCCTGCTGCTTTATCGACATCGTATATGTCATTTTGACATAAGAGAATTCGCGTTTTTTAATCTATCGATATAAGTTTTAATTTTTCAAAATGGTTATTTCAAAAGAATTTTACGTAGATCTCAAAGAAAAATATGATAAAGTACAAAAGCTCATTATCGAGGACAGCAAACAAGATCCTGCAGCCGAGCCATATAAATCCAAGTATGCCGCAAAGGTTATACTTGAAGGGATGCAAACTCAATTGGATCAATTACAATTGAATGAAAATGATGATAAATATAAATTAGATACAATGTACTCGGTAGTTCTCCTAAACTTAGGTTTAATCTGTGTTGAAACAGAAGAATTATCCGCAGGCGAGAAATTCCTTACTTCTTGTGTGTCCAAACTAGAAGGCAATCACTTAAAAGATGATGCAATTTTAATTACCACTAATGCTTTAAACCAACTAGGAATTTTATGGTCCCTCCGCACAAAAGCTTCAAAATCTAAAACATACCTTGATAAAGCTGAACAATATTACTTAGATTATAAACAAACCGAGAGCAAACCGATCAACATTACAGATATATTCTCCTCCGACGCCACCACATCTGAAGAAGGCCTACTTTGTTTAGAGAAAACATACACATTAACTTTATACTACCTTGCACAAGTATACGGCAGCTTAAATGAAGATTTAAAATCATCTCTGTACTGTCATGTAACCTTAAAACGACAACTGGAATTTAATGATTACGAATCTATTGACTGGGCACTAAATGCAGCAACCTTATCACAATATTTTACTGAAAAGAACGGTTTTAAACAAGCACGACATCACTTGGCAGCAGCGTCTTGCATATTAGATAAATATGAATCCGTTTTAGAAAATCAAGTGACTGATGATGAGACAAAGGCAGCTAATTTAGAACAATTTAAACATAGATCTGCAGATGTAGCGAGATGTTGGTCTAAGTATGGATTATGTTTACTATCTAACTCTTGGGAAAGATTAATGAATCATGCAGATGATCCAGAAGATTCACCGGCTTGCAATTTATCATCAGGTAATAAATGATATTTGTTGAGTTAAATAATTATATATATTATAATAATATATATTGCTTTCAGACTTATCCGCACTGGTTTTGAAAGATGACAGCAATATAAGCAAACAATTACAAAACTTTACATTTGAAAATTTAGATCTAAGTCATTATGAAAAGCAGATATCCTGTGATTTTGTTTTAACATTCGATGATGCTAAACTGGTGTTCTTAACAACTCAAAATTGGTTGAATTGTGCAAAAGAATATTATACCTTAGAAAATTTAGCTTCAGAATATGCACAAATTATAATGGATTATTCACAATTATTTAAATACCTTGCACTATTTGAAGAGGATGAAGATCGACAATGTAAAATGCATAAGAGAAGAATAGACCAGATGGAAGAATTAGTGAAAAATCTTAATCCGCAATATTATTTGCAAGTTTGTCAACAATTTTGGCATGAACTAGCATTAGCATACTCCACTATATTAGACATTAAATTAGAGAAATTGAAAACTCAAGATAAACCTACTCCTCATGCTCTAATCAAAATTAATAGTTTAATCGACAAAAGTATCGGTCACTTCCAAAGTTTACTTGAATCCGTAAAGCATCCAATCAAAAAAGAATTTCCAGAAACATTCTCAGAAAACGTTGAATTATTTGCAGTCCCATCATTCTTTTTGGTGGCTAGATTATATAATAAATATATCACTCCAGATAAGTTAGCACAAATGGAAAATACAAAGAAGAGTTTAGAATACTATGAATTTGTAGTAAAATACTGTGAAAAACACCCTGAATGTGCAAAAAGACTATCCGTTGAATTAGAAGTTAGCAAGGAACTTGTGAATCTGTTGCCTTTGAAAATTCAGAAATTAGCGGGTGAAATTGTGCATTAACTTTCTTTCGCTTCTCAATTGTAAAACAAACTAGTCATTCTGAAATGTTTTGAATAAAACTTGTAATAGTTAAATAATGCTATAGTTGTAATGTGTTAATGATTATGCAAGCTTATTATGATCTTTAATGACTTTGAAATAAAATCATATTTTGATAGTGTAGCTGCTTAATGAATCTGATGATTTTTTATGATATATATAATCTAATTACGTTTTAAGTAAATTATGATCAAAGCTGATATAGAACTAGCTGTAAGTGGAATTCTGTCTTGAGGCAATTATGGCATCGTGCCTTAAGGCAAATTGCTGAAACTTTCCGTCCCATAACGAAATGTTCAAGGAATACTGAATGGTTTCAAATAGATTATTATAAATATTGTCTAATATTTAGATTTATATAAACCGAATTGCAAAGTTCAAATTTTTTGTTTACAGTATCTTAGAAATTTAGTCAGAATTAAAAATAAAATGAATTATTTTTGATATACAAAAAAACTAAAAAAAAAAAAAAAATAATAATACGAATTTTTTTTCCAAAATCAATTATTTTGTTAAAAGAAGCCGAAAGTTTTTTGAATCATTTAAATTGGACGCTTAGTTCTCTCAAAAACTGCCATTTTTTGCACATTTAGCTTTGTATCTTCGAAATGGCTGGGCCTGCCATAGCCAAAAACTAACAATCACTTCTCCCAATCATTACTAATTGAATGTTGATTAGATCATTTAAATCGGATGCTCCGTTCTTTCAAAAACTCGATTTCTATTTTCTGCATTCTTTACTCCGTATCTCCGAAACGGCTGGACCTGCCTTTGCCAAAAACTAATCAGCTCTTTTCCCTATCGATTGGAATCGAATGTTTTTTGAACCATTCAAATCGGTTGATCCGTGCGTCCCGGAAACGTGACTGGAAATTTGTATCAATACATACATAGACACACACACACATCCATTTTTTCTGAAGTATGCCAAAATGTTCAGAAACCTTCAAAACGTCGAGAAATGTAAAAATTTTCAATTCCGATTTTTGGCCCATTACAATAACTTACCCTACGGAAAGTTAAAAAGTACTGAATTCATATTACACACCAATATTTAAGAAAATTTCATATTGGAAACTTATCAAAAAGCTCATTTCAATTATTATAAGAAATACTTCTCAATGAAAACATTGCCTTTGATATAAATATTTACTTTATTTTCTGAAGGCATTATATGTTTATATGTCTGATATTGCACATATTACATTCGATATAAATAAACATATTTGAAAACATAAGTAAACTAATTGTTATTTGCAATAATTTTAGCAAACTATAAAAATATTTATAGTTTCAGCAAATAGGAGGATAATACCTAAACATCATCTGTTTTATTATTTGTAATATCAGTTTGTACGTCATATTTCTTAGGTAGCAAATTATCTATAGTTTCAAGAATAGATTTGGTAT
This sequence comes from Ctenocephalides felis, assembly GCF_003426905.1. Classification (NCBI taxonomy): domain Eukaryota; kingdom Metazoa; phylum Arthropoda; class Insecta; order Siphonaptera; family Pulicidae; genus Ctenocephalides; species Ctenocephalides felis. The sequence goes on from NW_020537324.1 coordinate 8,374,024, forward strand.
CTAAATATCCTATTCCTTCATTTTCTACATTGGAAATGCTTATGCCCAAAAATGTAGCAACAGTATTACAAGGAAAAACCGTATGAAGACATTTTTGTATATAAGGCAGCAAATCATAAGCATAACAAACACAGAAATTTGTGAAATTATCTTTTTCTGATGATGTCAGAATTTTGTGTTCTCTTTTATAGTAAGATAAAATCGATTCAGATACAACTATTAATGAGTTTTGGATATCAGTCGTAACTTTATCTACAAGAGATAAAGGAGTGCACAATCGAAATTCATTAAATATTGTAAGTAAGCCGTTACAATATTCAGCTAAAGGATAAAAATCAAGCAAACTTTGTGGCGGAGTCAAGCCTTCTTGGCCTTTAGTTCTGGAGTTAGAGTAGTGTTTGTTTATCAATGTAAAATTTTCTAAATCATCTTTTAACTTTTTAGTTATTTGGGACAAAGAAATATAGAACTTTTTATAAATCGTTTTCAATATTATCGGGGCCATAAGACTACGAAAATCTGCTCCTACTCTGCTAAATGATAATCCAAAATACATACACTGCCCAATGAGAGAATCCAAAGACGATGTGGCTTTCTCAAGATCTTTTTCCATGATATAAATAATTTGTGTAATCTATAATAAGGGAAAATGTTATACTAGTAATAAGCCTACTTTTACATCATAAAATTACAGCTACTAATTACCTTTTTATGCAACCAGCCATAAAATATATATGATTTATTTATATTGACTTGATTATTATTGGGAAACGAGTATTGATCATCATCATTAAATATTGCTTTGTATTGGGTTACTATATTAAATAAATGTATACGTGAAAGCTCAATAGTCTTGCTTAAGTGATGGGAAGCTGTAGAAATGTATAATTAAAACCAAATATAAAAAGAAGAAAGAAATATTTTGGTATACCATCATCTTTGGGGATATCACTGAGAAGATTAGTTAACCATTCTTCTCTAGCTTGTAAAAAGCGAATTCTTAATTCTGGCTCTGTAAATGCTTCCATTCTTCTCAAGTAACCCACAATTTGTAAGCATTTAGGTAAAGTTAAATCTGTACCTAATGACGATAATAACTTTTGAAGCATATGTTGCCACAACTTTTCCATATCTGACACAATACTCTATAAATGAGATAATGAATTAGTATAAAACATCATTTTTGATCTTGATTGCAAAATACCTTGACAATTAAAATGTGTCCATGTTTCATTCCTAATCGTTTAATATAAGCTGCCAGTTCTAAAGCTTCTTCAAATTGACCCTCACGAATACAAGTTTCCATCAAAGTTGGCAACTCTAGAATTTCTAATAATTCTGAACTATGATTCAAAGTAATTTGATTCAAGTATCGATCTGAATTAATATCACTAGATGTTGTCATGAAATTATCACATTTTGTAGCAAATTCTGGAATTTTTGACAATAATGAATCTAAGTTCTCTTTTGTACATTTAAACTCGTTATAAATTTCTCTCGAGCATTCTGCTGTTTGAATGAAGGTTTTGTAATTGGATATTGCAAGTTCTTGAGTCTGTTGAATCAATAATTTTTTTTCTTCAGATAATCTAGGCTCTTCACGCTGCAGTTGATCAACTGTGCATGAGCCTAATTTATTTAGGTATGCAGTAAATTGTGCATTATTTTGCAATGAATCTAAAATGGTAGAAGTGTTATACATTGAATAGTTAACAGTTAGTAAATGAATAAACATTAAAATAAATAATACAGATATAGAAGAAGTGAAATATATGAAATACTTGGGCCTTATAATACACGAAAAGCTAACATGGACAAAACATATAAATGAAATTAGAAAGAAGATAGCGGCATTAACAGGAGCTTTAAAAAGGATTCATTCTTTCAAGAAAAAAAATAAGGTATTTATTTTAAAAGTGCATATAATACCCATAATGTTATATGGAATAAATATCTTGGGGTCAAACAACTAAAGCTAACTTAAATGATATAAAGAGAATAATGAACAAAGCCATAAAAATATTGTATAATTTTCCACACTTAACACCCACCAAATACTTACAAACAGAAACAAATATTCATTCACTAAACAACATAATAAAAATAGAGAAATGCAAATTAATACACAAAATGAAATATAACAAAATTAAAACAAGTACAACAATAGACATAAATCAAGATATACACGAACACTACACTAGACAACAAAACAATTTTCGCATTGAACACGAAAGAAAGAAGAAATTGAGAGGAAATGTCATATGGAGCGCCAGTAAAATATATAATGACTTGCCAAACGATATTAAGTTGACCAATTATAAGGGCATATTTAAAAAAAAATAAAGAAATATGATAAGGAAATTGAAGGTCGGATAGATATTTTAATTATAATAAATATTATATTGTAGTATAATGAAATAGACAAATGATATGTATATATAAAATAAGAAAATTGTTTCATAATCTTTCATACCAGATACCCCTGTCTGACTTAGATATGAAAATAATATATAAATAATATATAAATAAATAAATAAATAAAAAAGATAAATAAATAAATGAAAAATAGTATTTACCTGGACACCCATGGGGAAATAATAACTTAAATACTTTTCCAGTCTCCATGATTGTAAATTTGATTTGAAGCAAGAAATTGTTCTATAAAAATTGCATGAAGGATAAGTTATACTAATTCGAATATCCTTCAACAATATAATCCTCAAACATCTAATTGCACTATATGTTTAAACATATTTTTATTTTATAAGCCTGAACTGTCAATCGACACGTCAACGTCGTGAATGACAATGATACAACATAACCTAACCTTGCACTGACAATATAATTTAACTTAGACTAAAATTAACTAGTGGATCGCACATATAATTATGTTTAAATCAATATATAAATTTAATTATTCAATTTCCACACAATAGGCCAATACTCTTCTTTTATCTATGAGGCCATTATTTACTGGTCGTCGAAGAACTGTCAAAAGTTTGACGGTTAGGTCGGTGGCGACATCTAACACAGAACAATATGAACCCGGTAGTCACTACGTAGTTCCTCACGATTTGGGAACGATTTTGCATAGAGGCGCTGCATGCAATTGCCTTAGAAACATAGGAATATGATAGGAATCTTAGTGGATTCCTATTGGATTCCTTCATATGCATTATATTCATATGAAGTCGCTTCGTAGTTCCTCAAAAATTGGGAACAATTTTGCATAGAGGCGCTGCATGCAATCGCCTTACGAACTAAGGAGTATTAGTGGATTCCCATTGGATTACTTTATACGCAAATATATATAATTATGGACCCGGTTTTGAAGGAATATCAATATATACATTTATATATCGCTTTATACGCTTTTAGATATATAATTATGAACACAGGGTATTCTAATATTGTCTAGGACCTTAACTAAATTAAGTTATCGGGTTTTGTTCTGAGATAATAAACCGAACTGTCAAAAGGGTTCACTGTTAAATGCGAATTAACTGTCAAACACAATTTGCAATAAACATATTTATATTTGTACAATAGATAAATTATATATGTGTTTATATGCATACGTAACACCAGCCAGAGTTTGTAAATTGCCGTATGTGCATTAATTTTTATATACATTTAATGTTATGAAAAAGTTAATACATTATCACAATGTTACTCATACTTTTAGTGTTTTTCCTCTTCTTCATTATAACTAGATGTTTGTATATTATATTTAATATTCATTACTCCAAATCTTACAATGAGAGTCATTCACGAAAAGAGCCTGCAAAAACTATGATATGCATTGGCTCAGGTGGACATACAACCGAAATGTTAATAATTGTGAAAAGTTTAAACCCCCAAAGTTATAGCCCAAGAATTTATGTAATGGCAAACACTGATACTACAAGTGAAACAAAAATCCACGAAGCAGAAAAGCAATTGCCACATTCTTCTAAGCAATATTCTATAATCAAAATAGCAAGAAGTCGAAAAGTCTTACAGAGCTATTTTACATCAATTTTTACTACAATATACTCCACGATTATGTGTGTTCCTATTCTGATAAAAACTAATCCTGATTTGATATTGTGTAATGGACCCGGTACTTGTGTGCCTTTATGTGTAATTGGTTTTTTGTGTAAAGTATTTTATCTGAACAAAAATTTGAAAATTGTATTTATTGAAAGTTTTTGCCGTGTAAAAAGTATTTCTTTGACTGGTAAGATCTTAAATGTATTTGCTGACGACATTATAGTGCAATGGGAAGAGCTATTAAAGATTTGTAAACGAGCAAAATATTTTGGTAGATTAACATAATTTTATACTGAAACAAAATAATCCAATGACCAACACCAAATATTAAATTTAAATTGTATTTATATATGTTATAATTATAAATAAAATATATTTATTTCATATTACTGTACATATATTCTATTTTTGTATACATTTATAAAAAGTTTTATAAATAAAATTATTTACACCATTTTTTAACGAATTTTGCATTCGAATATTGAAAATGCAGCTGCTAAAGATATAGCTGATGCTTTTCGCCTTTCGAATATCTTACAATACTATTGAAAATAACACAGAAAATACTATGAATGCAGCCGATAAAGAGATAGTTGATGCAGTGCCGCCTCCTAGTCCTGGCACAAGAATATTTTCACCTGCGTTTCCATCAGGATTTACACCACCGGAAACTCTTATTCCATCACCTGTTGCAATTTGAAAATATACTTTAATTTGAATCACACTATAGCTTTTAAGTTTCGAGAAGAAAATTGAAATTATAATCAATGGGTAAGAAATATTTCATATTCATAATCAGCTTTTTATTTATTTAATATGTAATATATGGAATATGTAATTATTGAAGTCAAAATAATAGTTTAAGGTATAAGTACTTTATATTCATATATATATATATATATATATATATATATATATATATATATATATATATATATATATATATATATATATATATATATGTGTGTGTGTGTGTGTGTGTGTGTGTGTGTGGGGGCTTTGTAATAAATAAATAATTATGAATATGCAATATTCCCTAATTATTATTTTTAATCCAAAGTAAAATTCAATAACTTGAATTAAAGTATATTATTAAAAAATCATGTTTATTTTCAAGTGCTAAGCATTTTTAAAGCCCGGATTATGAAAAAATAATCTATTAATTCGTTCAGATAAGATAGTTATAGCTTTTAGTGATAACCTTTTGAGCATGACTCTTCTATAGATAAAAACTAAATATACAACTAATTATTTTTGTAATGAATGTGTACAAATTATATTACCACTATTGCATAAAGGTTCTGAGCATTTTCGAAAATACGTAATATGAGACCAGTCCTCCACTTGCTCGTTCCCAAACTGTAACGGAAAATTATCACAGGTTTTGAAATTTGTTAATTATTAACATGCACGTATATAGACTTGTTTGCAGTTAGCACATTTCACAATTCCGCCAATGTCATTGTACTACTTTTGCGATCAAAATATCGTTGTCAGCAAAATTAATAAACATCTTAGATTATATACTATAGAAATCTATTAATTTGATTTTTCATAGAAATATATATAATATAGTATGCATTCTAAAACAAGCTAGTTGTTAGAGGTATTTTGCCCTAAGGCAACTTCCATTAATTTTCTGATACCAGTAAATAATCGAATAAATCAATAAAAATTAAGATTGAGCTGTTCGGGCGAAATTTTTAACTGATTATTTCAAAAACAAAATTTTTGCTTTTCACAAAAAACTATTCAATAATCCAAATATCCATGATATTTTTAAACAGTTTTGGCCGTTTTATTTTTATGAAATATTCAAAGATCTATCCATGGATTTTTAAACAAAATTTTAGCCGTTTCATTTTTTCAAATGTTCAAAGATATCTTAACTATCCATAGATTTTTAAATAAAGTTTTAGCCGTTCTATTTTTCCAATTAATATTTCAAACAAATATATATCTGTATTTGTATTATCTATATTGGCCCAGACGATCTTGATCAAAAATTAATCAATACGATCTCCAAATAAAATTATTCTAACGATTTATAGATCTGTCCAGGATTTTTGGAAAAAACGTTGACGAAAAGTTTTGAGGTTCTCTGCTATTACGAAATCTCAAATTTTAATTTTTGTATTAAATCGGTTCAGCCGTTTTTGAGAAAACGTCGATGAAAGTCAAAATTTTGTTACGCACACCCTTTTCCTAATTTTAGTCAAACGATTCAGTCAAACGATTCAGAATGACTTAAAGTGTCGCAAATACATAAAATTAGCTAATCGGATTTTCTCATAAAAACATAAAGATCTTGTCCGGAAAGTTAACCCTTTCTACTCGGATGCCGCCGCAACAAAATACATATTAATCTCGCAATTCCCGAGTGGAAAGGGTTTTAATTTTAATTAATTAATTAATAATAAAATATTATATTACCGCAGGATTATCTTCACAACCTCTCAGGAACGTCGCGATTTCTCCTCTAGGTTCCTTAAATATAAAAGATTCTTTTTAAATATATTTGAAACAAAATTTTTTTGATAATTTTAATAATAACATTAAATTTAATTGGTACAATATATATTGACTTAAAAATTATTTATAAATGCAATTTTTAATCATTTTACATTTAAATGTACAATACAATGTGTGGTTAGCGTTTTTATACGATACCATATATATTTTCGCAAATGTATGTTTTTTTATTAATTTAACTGCAAATTCGATACTTGTATAAATATTGGTAGTGGTTTATTTATAAATGCAATTTTTGGAAATTTTAAATTTAACTGCAGAATTTTCTTGTAGCTTGCATATCAATACAATCCGCAGATCTTTTTTTTTTTTAAATATATAAATAATAAAATAAAATTAATTTATTACCCTTTTTTCTTGTCTGATTATAGTACAATATTTATATTTGCAATTTGTAACAGCAGTACCACCAGCATGTTCTGGGTCCTTATAACAAGCATCTTCTTTATTATTTCCGACCATGGAGCACGTGTAACATTTTAAAGCTAAAATTAAAATTTTATTAAATAAAAATATGTTTAACCATTTTTAATATTTTATTACCATTTGCCTTTAATACACAGCAAAAAAATATAAATAATATTCCGTATTTCATTTTGACATAAATGACGCTTAAAAATACTTTATCACAATATTGATTGAACTGAAAATTTGATACTGATAATGACAAAATTTTATTATTGTACCTTATCTTTTTGTAATACAGATAGATAAACTTTAAATTCGATAAAAAAAATCTGTAGTATGCATTGTTAATACATGATTAACACGCTGGGGTCAATCGTAGCCCCTATAACAAAATAAAACTCTAACATTATTTGACGATTATCTAAAAATTAACGTTTCAGTCTATTCCAAAATATTTCAATGACTACTGATCAGCAATCATAAACTTTCAACAAATATAAAAATACTCTCACATAGTTAGATTTACTCTTTCGGCGGTAAATAGGTTTTACTAGGAATAGAAATCACGACCCCCTGTCCACCATTTTGCTCGACAGGTGCTTGAATTATTTGTGGGTAATTTGTTAATTGCATTTGTAAAGGATTTCCATAAAAAGAAAATCCAGATTGTGGATAAAACGGTATCAGAAATATTGGTTGGTATCCTCCTACAAACTGTGGCGGTGCCACTGGAGCAACTGGTTCCGGTTTTTCAACTTCTGGTGGAGAAGGCTCTTCAGTAGTGGTTGTTTCTGGTTCTTCTGGGGGAAATACTGGATGCGGTACAGGGTAGACATAACCATGTTCTTCTTCATCAGGTAAAGGTGTAGGTCCTTGTATCATCATCATAGGTATTCTCGGTTCCACCGCCGCTGGCAGATATGTATTTGACGGAACTGGAGCTTCTGTTGGAGGAGCAGGTGGAAGATACGTATTTTTAGGTTTTTCTGTTGTCGTGGTTGCTACTGTTGTAGTAGTAGGTTCCGTTGTCGTAGTAACTGCTTCCGTGGTAGTTTCCTCAGCTTCTGTAGTGTATACTAACTCCGGTGGTAAATGCATGTCTTCAGGTGCTCCTTCTGGCAGAGGTTGTGATGGAGTTAAAGGATGGCATGTGCAAGGTGTAGCCATCACTGGGGCAACTGTAGTGGTTGGTTCTTCAGGTGGACTTTCGGGCTGAGGAGGTCCATAATGTGTATCCGGTGGTGCATAGGAGTCATAGAATCTTCCCGGATACGGGCCATCATCATAATCCGCAGGTGGCAGGTAATCATCTTGACTATATCCAGTATCAGGATAGTTGTGGATTAAAGCTGTACGATATCCAGGTTGATATAATGGTTCTGCATAATTTCCAATATACAATGGTTGTGAATGTGGATATTGGATTCTTTGGGTGGAGTATATTGGATTACCACGATAATAACGTACTTGTCTCACAAATGGATTAGGTAAAACATATTCTCTAGATTGTTGCACAAAGTACCTACTGGCAAAACTATTATCCACAATTATTGTAAATACTACAACTAAGGAGAACAAAAATTGATTCACTTTTCTTGACATACTTTTCTTTAAATATACAAAGATGTCCGTGGATACAGATGCAAAAGTATACTAAGCAAAACATCTTGGTATGGTATGATTTATATAAATAGGTGAAAGTTTGTATACTTAAATAATAAACGTTTGTGAAATTAATTAACACTACAGTAATTGCTTGAGTCACAATCAAACATCATTTAAAATAAATAATCAGTTTAAAATTTAATATCTAATATTTTCATGAGATTTTCGTTTGTTATGTTATTTATTAATTTGTTAATTATAGAGAATTTTACAAGTATTTTATTAATTCAAATTAAAACGGTTACTTTAGTTCATATAAATTGTACAAAGATGTCTCTGAAGGCTCTCCTGAGGAAATGGTAATTTTGACAGTTCAAAAGTGTCAAAATAAACTTTGATGTAATTACTGCAAAGCAATTTTAATTATTTTAATTTTTTAGAAATCGTTAACATACAAAATTTATAAAATAGGTAATAGTATTAGGAATATGGCCTGGCGTTCTCACGGAATAAATAATGCTGACATGGTTCGACATTTAAAAGGTAAAAATTTGTTCAATTTTATTGGTATTTGATGATTCTATTTATAAACTTTAATTGTAGCTAACAATATTATTCGAAGTAGTGGTGTAGAAAGAGCTATGTTAGGCACAGATCGAGGATTTTATTCCCCGAAGACTCCTTACATGGATGCTCCACAAGGAATTGGATACGGTGTAACAATAAGCGCTCCACACATGGTAATTTAATAGTTAGAAATGCTTTAAGGAGCTTTTTATTAGAAGTATCATATTTATTGGTTGAAGAATTCATGCAATATAACATAATCGTTAACATATTTCCCAAAAAAACATTTTTTTCATTCAGTTCATCATATTTCTGATGTTATATCTTAATTTCTTTCTTCTCACTTTTGATAACACGTTGCAACACCTATTTTTCATCGATTACATTGTAATCGTAACTATTTCTTTGCATTTGGTGCTTTTGTTTATCTAAATATTTCCACACACATATAAATGAATAGCTGGTGCAATCTTAATTTCGTATATTTTTTTATTTTAAGTGAAATATTTGTTACCGATTTTTTTTTTATTGTATGTATTTACATACATTTTTTACAATTTAAAAAATTTACAAATGATTATATGTAACAGCATGCTCATGCATTAGAAATCCTCAGTCCATTCATAAAAGCCGGAGAAAATGTATTAGACGTTGGTTCAGGAAGTGGTTATTTAACATCATGTTTTGCAAGAATGAAAATGCAAGATGAAACTGAACAAAGTGCAAAAGGAGTGGTTGTCGGTATAGATCATGAACCAGGTTTAACTGAAATGGCAAGACAAAATATAGAACAAGATGACCCTAGTCTTTTAACAGATCGGCATATTATTTTAGTCAGTAAGTCTCCAGTAAAAGTTACATTTCTTAACCAATGCTAGATGTTGAATATTGAAAATTATTTTCAGCTGGAGATGGACGACTTGGTTATGAAGAGTGTGCGCCTTATAATGCAATTCATGTAGGAGCAGCTGCTGCCACATTACCGCAAGCAGTAAGTATTCACTAGATTAAAATCCAATGACTGGATAAAAATTATTTTAAAGAATCCTTTATTAGTTAATAGATCAATTGAAACCAGGTGGTAGAATGGTGGTTCCTGTAGGACCAGCAGGTGGTGAACAAACTCTAGATCAGGTGAATATCGAAGGCAATTCTATTCTAGCAAATACATGAATATGTTATAAATTTTGTTATGTGCCATTTATTGATTTCAATCTGTATTATGCAAATATTACATTTTAAATAATTCATGTCCTCAATAGATTGACAAAAAGGCTGATGGAACCATACAGAGAAAATCTTTAATGGGTGTGATATATGTCCCGTTAACTGATAAGAAATGACGCTATGGTGCAATTTTTAGAGTTATTTGTGGAATTACTGTGATTGTGATAATTGTTTATAAAATTTTAATTTCATATCTCAATGGAATTAAAAAGTAAACAAAAGCACGAATTTTAAATAATATTTGACTAACGATGATAAATAACTAACAAGACTGGCTGATCATAAATAAATTAAAATAATATTTATTGTGATTTTAATGAGGGATGTTTGAATCAGTGTTTTTATATTTATTTATATCTAAAATTGAAATTTAGGTATTTTACTTTATTTTCTGAAAATTGTTTATCTATCACATGAGATTAAAGTAAATTAAGATTTTATAGTTATATGAATCATTATGTGTCTAAATTTTAACAACAAGAGCTTAATAGTATATTAGGTACATATTGATTATTCATATTTTTTATAGCATCTATGTGCTTCGAATGAATTAGATAATTATTATAAATAAATGCAACGCATGATAATTTTAATTGTACATCATATCTTAATTGCAGTTTTCTTTAATAAGCAATATATTATATAATAGAAGTAAATAAATTTATTTCGTTCACAAAAGGTTTTTTTCATAAACAAATTTAATATTATTTGTTAATAATAATGAATACTGCACACAATGTAATGATTGCTATTAATAATGCATAATGCATTGAAAAATATTTAAATTTATAATATCACGATGAAAAGGGCAATCGTATTTATGCGAGGTTTGAATATTATCTTGAAAATATCAAGCTCTACAATGAGAGGACTCTACCTATTCATACCCTAAAATAGGATATCCTCCTTATAGGTGTATTGAGATTTGTTTAGTAAAAAATAATTACAATGAAATATATATAATTATGCCCTTTTAGTTATATAGCGAAAAAATACATTAACGTCCGCAAGACTTACAGTTAGATGTTGCGCCTGGGTAATAATAATTATTGCAACTGAAATCTGCGCTTTACTTTATTCTATATATATACATATATATATATATATATTTTTGAATATTCTTGAATTTGATGTTGATATATATGTTTAATTTGAGTTTAATATTCGGGCGTAACATCAATAAAAATAGTATGAGTTTTTTTTAAATTTATAGTTTTTTATTTTCCAATTTTTATAGTTAACTTGATTACCACTGAATGATGGCTAAGATGCTAGCCGAAACGTATGGATTTTAAATAAATAAATTTAAAAAAAACTCATACTATTTTTATTGATGTTACGCCCGAATATTAAACTCAAATTAAACATATATATATATATATATATATATATATATTCGTGTATATACTCCCTAAATTAGCAAAATAAAAAATATATTGAAGAGAACCAGTTCCTTCTTTGTCTCAAAATGCATGACAACATTCAAGTACGTTCGCATGAAAATCTTGATGTGTGCTATTTAGATAAATTATGAAAGTTTTCGCATAGAATTCCAGAATGGCTTCCACAATCTAAACGCCACGAAAGATGCCAAGAGCAAAAGCTCAGAAACTCGAATCGCTACTTTCATGAGCTTTTCCGTCTCTCAAATTATAATATGTGGAATTATAAATAATATTTAGCAATTTTTTAATAAATTAATTACTTCTCGAATATATAATTTATATTTAAAAAAATATACGTAAGAAAATTTGTTAGTTTAGATCAACCAGTACCAAAGAAAACGCAAAATGAGAATGCAGGAGAGTAATAGATAAACAAATATTAATTACTTTTATCTAATAAAATAATTAATCACTTAATTACTGAGAGTAATTATTATTGTATTTGATATGCTATTAATAGCTTCTAATTAAAAAATATATATATACTTCGAAATTTTGAAATATGAACTAAAAACAGCAACTCCAAAATGTAGTAAATTTTTTGTTAAAGTTTTGATAATATTGGATAAACCGCAAACAACTTTCATTGAATTTTTTTTTAAATTTCATTATAATCAAACGCACATATCAGTGATTGATTGTTTTATTAGATAAAAATAAGACAATTAATCTGATTATGAGAATAGAAGTAAAGTATGCATACTTGCAGTATTATTCGCCTTTGTGCCTGATTTAAAACTGATAAGATTTTTTCTAATTCAATGCATTTTTATTTAAAGACTTATTCTCTGGATGATGTGAAGGCCGACAAATAAAGAATGTAGTAAAATTGATTTCAAATTATTTTGATGATAATCTTCTACGAATCACAGCATACTTGGGCATTTTCAGAAACCTATAAATACATGCATTTGCACTGTTATTTTTTTAATTGTGGAGCAAAGAGCAATCAAATACATATATCAGTAATTAATAATTCATTAAGACAAAAATAATAAAATATGACTTGGCTTTTTGTTAATATGAAAGATTTTTCATATTTAGTTAACAGCTGCTAATTCCAATGCAATGCATAATTTAAGTTCCACATAAGTAAGTTCTTAACCGACTATCCTTTAATGTTCCCAATTCGCGTTCACAATTATTTTGCTCCTAAATCTAATTATCTCTAATTATCTCTTAAATTCACCTATTCTACTTATGTCCTCTAACTTTAACTTAATTAACAATGACATTGATATTCATAACACGATGAATCAAATAATCTCTATCTATTTAAGTTAACTTTTTTAGTTATTTTTTTTTCAAATATCTTTTATTATTTAATCTTATTCTATGTAATTTAATAAAACTGTTACAATTCATTCATTATGCTATTTTGTGTTTTCAAGTACTCTATGTATTATACTACATATTATCCATACTAAGTATATGTATAATAATTGTATTTTCAAGTCCTCTTGGAACTATTCTGTGGGCAATATCTTTAAAATAAAATTTAAAGAATATAAAATAAAATAATAAGATGGGCATTATAAAAAAAAATAGTTTCAAACATTAGAAGCTTCCGTGGTACCTTTATTGCCATTAACTAAATAGATAAATACAATAAAATTTAACCATTGTAATGATTTTTTTAATATGTTAATAGCTGCTAATTCAATACAATGTCTATTCCGAGTCTTAGATACACGAGGTCGTATTACTACTACGGTCTGTCTGGCTGACTCCGGTCGTATTTTTTTTAAACGTGACACCACAATTACGGCGGGCGTGAAATAGCCAGCGTAGCCTCGGGGTCGAACGGGTTATCAGATTAAAATGATAAAATATGCGCGTATGGAGCAGGTAGAAATACCATTACAGCAGCACCCTCCCCAGTCCCCACCCCATACTACATACAGCCAGGTGAGTTTAAATTTAATTTTGTTTAACTGTGATGCCATTAATAGTTTTTTAGGGAAAAAAATATTGTAACTCTGTTGATTGAGTGTACCTACTATATTTAGATTTGATACATGAAAGTATTTTGTAATAGCATTTTCATGAATTTTTGGTATACCTTACAGAAAATGGATGTATGTGTGTGCAGTATGTATGTATGTGCGGATACAAAATTTATACGACGATTTCTAGAGCACTGATTAACCAATTTGAAATAATGAAAAAAATTGATTCACATTAATGAGTTAATTGATTCCTAATAACGTCTAGTGCTGATTAGTTTTTAGCAGAGGCAGGTCCAAAAGCTTTGAAGGTACGGGACAAAAAGCGTAAAAATGGCAAATCAGGTTTCGAGAGAACGGAGCGTATGTTTCACGTGAATGATTCAAAAATTATTTTACTTGCATTGACGGATTAAATATTTGACTAAATTTTTGGAAAACAGGCCCAGACCAAATAAAAAAGTAAAAAAAGGCATTTAGCGGTCAAAAATGATCATTCGACATATGCACTTCAAATTATCAAATATTTCATGAAGATTTTAATAGAAGTACAAGTTTTGTTTACATTTTTATGGGCTTCGTATCAGGTTTTATACCGTTGAACTTATTACTAACAAAGATGAAAGATGCGGCGCTTACGCGCTTCAATATGTTGTTTCTAAAGCAGCTACGCAGTGCGATTCATAATTTAAAAAAAAAATCAATATTTTATGGTACGGAATGTTCCAGCTATTAAGTCATCATGCCATGCACCACTAGTTAATAATTTCAATCACCAGTAATGATTTTCAAGGTAGAAATACGATTAATTTCCATTATAATTTCTTTATTAACATTTTAATCATTTGTGACATTATTTGTGCGGGTATTGTTATGTATTTTTACTCATTGAAACATTAATTATATATTCATATTTTTTAAGCAGATGTGCTTTAATACCTTTGTTTTTTTTTCAACGCAGTAATAATTAAATTTTGAAAATAAAATACCTATTATATGAAATCCACTGCATATTAAATTGATTAAATTTCATATTTTATAAGCAATTTAGTGTCAAGTAAAATTAATGAACATTAAACAAGAAAAATAAAATTTTATACGGGTTAAACAAAATCGGGCAACGCAAGTGAAACAAGACGTTACCAATTCTTGTAATCATTTTTATAAGAAACAATTTGAATCAAATGTTTTATATTTGTTTTGAGTGAATATAATTATATGAATGTAAAAGAATTTTTTCCAAGAGCGAATGCTATTTAAAGCTCCTTTTAACGCTAATAAACCCCAATTTTTTCATAATTCATTATTAAATATCGTTTAATTACATTTATTGCGGTGCTAATTTATCTTTTTCTGCAATTATTTCTCAAAGAAATAACAAGAAAAATAAATACCTTTCCAGATTCTTTGTCGATTAAAGATTAAAACAATGCCTAATTATGGAACATTCATTAAACTTTCTCAATTACGCTCTAATAAAAATCCTCGCCCAGTTCAGATTTTTGCCCTGGGCTGTCATTACACTGAGAGCATTACTTAAATTTATTGTATATAATCCAATCGTTGTATGACGGGGTTTTATGTTGCTTGAATTTTTGCACCATAAATTTTTTGTATCGTAGGTTTAAGTTAATTAAGTTTCGACAATTTATATAGGAACTTTGAGGATAGAGTCATAAAATCTTTCATTTTACATTTCACAATTATACCTTCTCTACTCTACCTGTGATATGAAATCTTGAAATGTATAAAAGCCAGTGAGTTTGAAATTAATATTATCAAGTGATATGAATTGAGTGAACGTCAAGAAATATGTTATATATATATATATTTGTTTTCAAACTTGTATATGACCCAGGGAGACACATGTTCTCCTACATTGTCGCAAAACCTTGCAAAGTCCGCAGAAATAATTATCAACGATGATATGCTACCTTCATTATTTCTTGCATGATGAAGGTATTAAGATAAAGTCGATTATTAGGGTTAGGTAGTCGAATGAATTAGATAATGTCTGAAAGCCAAAATGAAGATTTCAAACATCATCATCGACCCCAAAGTTCAGTATGTGAAGAGTACACATGTGAACAACACTTAGGCATCTTAGGATGCTCACATTAGGCACATGGGTCTATATCCAAAGGTTTCATCTTATAATATTTCCAAGAAAATTGTTATCGTTGATGAACAAGAATATGGAAATTTTAGAAATAAGGCATGTAATTGATTGTGTAACTATATTTTAAAATAAGAAAAAAATTCTGGTGAAATAATACACATATATAAAAGGTAATGTAACATTTAATTGACTGAGCTTAACAAAAATCTAATATAGTGAAATAAAAATCTGCTGCTAAATTCATGTTTTCAAAATTTTGAATTTTTTTAAGCTTTGAAAAAATATACGGGAAATTTCAGCAATTTGTCTTGAGGCACTATACTATACCATATATTAAAAGTTTATTATAAAGAAACTGACATACAGATATTTTTGGTAAAAATACGCAAATGTAGAAAAGATGAGTTTGAGAAGAGTATATCAATAATATATTTGGAAACTTTGGATATTTATACAAAAATTTAGATTTTTTTTCATAAGCGCGTTTATGTATTATTTTATCAACAGTTAATATTTCTTCTAAACTCAAATTGCAATTTATTTCTCTCACTCTATATAATTTTTTTTTGGGCGGTGTTATTTAATTTAAAATAATTTATTTTAATTATAAATTAGTTATTATTTTTCTTATTCAAATGTTCATTTTTGGTATTTAAGAATTCAAATACACCTTTCCTATAAAAAACCAACATGACAAACTATAATTCTTTTTTTAATTCCTTGAATATGTTTATAATCTTTTTTCTCTACCATATGCTTATATTTTTTTTAGTTCTGTATCCAAAAGTCCAAAACAAACAAAATGGTGGTATTCAAAAAACGCTGAATATGTCGAGCACTGCTCAAGTTAATAAAACTGAATTAAACTGAAATCTCTATTCAAATTTGCCGCGTTATCTGTACGCGGCAGAAGTTCTTGTGTTAGGTTACAGAACTCAGTAGCATTAAGGTTTAAGTAATTGCACGATATTGTACGAAATTGCTATAACTTATCGAACTATATTAGATAGTTTCGTATTCCGGATCCTGTAATTTTCTACACACTTGTACAAATTACTCTTATAAAAATTTGATATTTTTATAATTATCTAGTTAACACTTTGAACCATTTTTGATAGTAGATACCACATGTACAAGTTTTACTCAGAAACAGGTATATCTCTTTAAATTTATAATTAATCATTCACAAGGAATCACAACAGTATTAAATTCAGCAAAACATCAACGAATGTTTTGGGTAATTTTAGAATCAAATCAAATATCCTTGGGGACCAATTATATACCATCAAACGTAGCCTTGAAGAGACATTGACCTTATCAGATTATAATTGGGGATATGGGGATACTAAATAATAAATATAATTTGATACTTAACTAATATAGATAAAAAAGAGAATGATAACTTCTTTGAGAATGACAACTTTTGTCTATTAACGAAAATTATGCTATACAAGTGAATTGGCTAGTTGAAATTTTATATATATACCATATATATATATATATATATATATATATATATATCGAAGATTATGATTGAAACCAAGTGGTATGAGTTGGCCGTCTAAAGATTTATTTTTGGCCAATTTTTGAAAATATTTTAGATATTTTAATAATTGGTAAAATTTTTGTTTGCATCTTTGCTTCAATATTTAGTCTCTACACGCTACACGCACGACTGTTTCGAAAAAAGTTCACTTTTTAAAAAAAATCAGAATTCTCAAAAAAAAAAGTTTTTTTCAAAAATTTCAATTACGATGTGGTAAGATAAAGCAATTTACTTTCAGGTAAAATATGTCCTGCACCACTGATCTTTGGTTTTCCATATTTGAGTAACCCATTCTGTTTGAAATTTTAGTCCTTTCATCCTCGTTGACAAGCAACACTAAAATTAACAAACATTCAGCAGTGTAGTGTTAGGGTTAAGCATCTATTCACACTGCTCAGATAATTAGTGAGAGTCTACTATCATCTATAGGGCTTGTGATACATACACTATAAGCTATTCCATGAAAAGGATTGCAATCTAAATACGAATAGGGATTCGTACAAACAACACAGACGGAACACAGACACGCAGATTTAGAATGGCATGAATCATAAGCATGGCACAGTATGTGGCAATTACCATATTTTGAGCCACTATCTGTACCAACACCGAACTCTGCGTTAGAGATATAGTGAAGGATTATACGCCGGCATGACCTAAGGCATTCAGCTGTTCCGTTACATACGGACACTAAATTTGACGTCGTACGTTCGATATTATCTTTCAGAAAATACCGTTTTTTGGAGAGAATATCATTGGAGAAAGCTTCACAAAGGGCTCCAAGTTACTTTACTCTATACACTTATCATAGAATAATTTAGACACATTTGTTAAATTACGGAAAGAGAAAAAAACCGTTCACAAAACGACGATAATTGATCTGTTATGAAATTAACAATGAAATTGGGAAGGTAAAAATTGAGGATTTTGAAGAAAATTAAGCATTTTAAAAAATGTTTAGAAAATTGATCCAGTACATAAAAAATAAGTTATAGAGTTGGACAACCTTTAATAATTTTTTTTTTAATGTAAAATTAGGCTTTTTTATAAAATCAGAAAAAAAAATTCTTTGAAATTCAGTCTAAAACTGTCTATGTCTATGCACTGACAGAAGTTAAAAATAATTCTTACAAAACAGAGATTTGTGGTAAGAGGATGAAAATTTAGGTTTTTAAAAATTGGCCAAAAAAAATCATGTGTGTGATGATCATTTTTGACCAACAAATCAAATTTTTTTTAATTGTTTTTCTGCATCTCCGCAAAAATAGTTTTTCTTGTCAATATTTTGCTCATATTTAAGCTGCTACATTTTAAAGTAAAATAACTCGAAAATTGTTATATCTAAATTCATAACCTTGTATGAGATTTCTAACTTCGTGATAAATGAACCCTGTGACTATCACAGAGTTTATTCAATCCAAACGATTTTTTTTTCAACAAAAATTGACCAAAATTTTTAGAGCATGATCAGGCTGTATTTCGTAATTTCTGCGAATAGATCCATCAAAACATAAGAATATTGAAATAAAATTTTCTGACGTTAAAAATCGGCATATAATTAAATTCTTCGTTAAAACCCTATAGCTCCTAGACGTCGAGTGAAAATAGTTTGACGATTGCTAACTTGCTAATTATTAAACATTGCAAAACTCCAAAAACCTATAACTAAAAATTTAATAGATCCATATTCATTATATTTTTGTAGCAGATTCCTAACTTCATGATGTATAAAATCTATGATTGTCAGCTCAATGAGAACGATCACAATTTTTCCCAAAAAATAGCATCCCGAGCATATAGAAGTTTTAAATAAATAGAAGATAAATTGCCATTTAGCCAAGACCCGAATTGTAAAACTTGGAGATTTATAAAATAATTATAAAATTATGTATAAAATTTACTCAAAACTAAAGTTTTTCCAAAATTCCATTCTATTCAAGTGCACAAATAATGTTGCGCTGAACGATTTAAAAAAATCATTCATATGTTCGCCCGTAGGTAAGCGGTTAAGTTATGTTTCAGAGGTCCCGGGTTCGATACCCACTTCGAGCAGCCTGTTGTCAGGCAGCAGTGACAACGATTTTCACTTGAAAATATAGATAGCAATATGTTTCCAAGTGAAAATAGCCCTTGCCAGGCATTGCTGCACCAATAAAATGTCAGCCCTATTAGATTAATTCTAATAACAAAAATCATCAAATATGGATGGATTAACCATTGGGTTACCATCTAAAAAAATATAGAGAAAGGAGAAGTTTCAGCCCAACAGCTCATAGGACGTAAGGTTCTGATTGCTGTTCAAAAAAAAAAAAAAAATGTTCTGGTTTTGTAAAATATGAAATAAAATTATGCTCTATAGATTCTACACAAAATAACTCAGTTCTTACAACATTATTATGCATTAACAAAAAACAAAATTTTATTGTCATGATTAAATAACAAATGATATGACTTGCATATTGATTATATGTAGACAATACCACAATTGTTATTTTTACTATTATTTGCGAGATATTGCTATGAAAATTTAATTAATATAAAATTGAAATAAAAGTGAACATTTAATTTTACAACTTCACCATCAATACATTAAAGAGAAAAACTAGAATCATCAATAGGAACATGAGGCAATTCTTTGCCTTTCGTACCCATTATAATCCGATACCAACCAGCAACCACCCATGCTTACAAATTCTTCCGCAATCCTCGGAACAATGCAACATATTTCCGGTTGCGTTTCGGTCTAGAATTCTAGATATTAGTATTAGTCTCGCGTCCGGAACATTGACCCGGCGGTTTTCCGCGCCGAGGCATGGGAAAAAGCGGCTGCGAGCCGAATCAAGTGTGTGCAGAGCACAGATTCGCAGCCACCCCAGCCATACGTGCCTCGCAGACCGGACCGATATTTATAAGTGACCTATGATTCCGCCTTCGTATATTAGACGGAAGATGAGCACTAGAGGTTCGCAAAGTTTTGCACTCTGTGTCAATAAAGTTTAGTTATGGTAAGAGTAAAATTTTGATTCGAGTATAGCTTGGGGTTTTTACATTAGTTAGGTATTGAATTCTCTCAAAATCTGTTTGCAAATCAGCGATGTTTTAATAACTCGAATGTATCAGTCTGCACATTAGCGATATTTTAATAACTTGAATGTATTTATTTGTTTCTATATTATATTTTTTTTGTTTCTGTGTTATAATCACACCTTTTAAGACAATTTATTAACTTCTCGAAAGAGAAGTTTATATTCTCATGAATAAATCCGAATTGTTAATTTTTTTGTTTTCTGGACGTTTCAAACCATTCAGAATCAAATGATACCAAATTTGGAACAAGTATGTGTCTGTGTGTGTATATATATAATTGAGTCTATTTTTATTCCTTTCGACGTTTTCTCAAAAACGGCTAGACCGATTTCAAAAATTTAAGAGCCATTCAATGTATCTCAATAATGGTGACTAGTACGGCGATTAGATAAATCATTTTTTCTTATAATTAGGAAAAAAGTGTAAAATTTTTAATTCAATCCTGAATTGATTTTAAATATTCAAAAAAAGTTTCAAAGATATTGGTTGGGAATTGATCTGATTATAAAACTTTGCTGGCACAAGTTCATGTAATTAACGGTTGAATTTTTTTTGACGATTTTTATGAATTTTTTTGGACGATAGATATCATGGTCCTATCTTATATATAAAAATGGATCGTAAAATATGTTGGTAAGCGCATAACTCAACAACGCCTGGACCAATTTGGCCAATTCTTTTTTTAAAATGTTTGTTGATGTCCAAAGATGGTTCTTACGGCGAGAAAAAATCGAACAATCGTCGCGAAAACCCTAAAAACAGCCTTTTCTTTTTTACATACAAACGTTTTCTAACTAAAACGTAGAATCAATTTGAGCTTTAATTTGTTTATAATGCGTAAATAAATATGATGAACTAGAGAATTTATAAAGGTAAACTGGTAGACAGGTAAATTGGAGGATATGTAAAATGGTAGAGAGAAGAACTGGTAGATAGACGAATATGTAGATAAATAAACAGGTTGGCAGTTTAATTGGTAGACATGTAGAACGGGATGTGAGGTAAATTTGTAGGCCGGTAAAATGGTAGATTGATAAGCAGGTCGATAGGTGAATTAATAGACAAACTGTTAAACAGGTTAATTGTTCAATAGGTAAATTATTGAACAGGTTAATTGGTAAAAATTTAGAACGGGATGACAGGTAAATTGGAAATTAGGTAAATTGGTTGACAGTTAAAATGGTGTATTGATAACCAGGTCGATAGGTAAATTGGTAGACAGGTAAATTGATAGAGAAGTGAATTGGTAGACAAGTAAATTGTTGAAAAGGTAATTTGTTGGATAGCTGGTTGTCAGGTAAATTGGAGAATATGTAAAATGGTAGACAGGATAACTGCGTTTACCATTAATTTTACTAAAATGGTGGATAGACAAATAACAAGACGGATTAACAGGTTGACAGGTAAATTGGTAGACATGTGAAACGGGTTAATAGGTAAATAAGTTGACAGGTAAATTGGTAAGTCAGTAAAATGGTAGATTGATGAACAAGTTTAAAGGCAAATTCGTAGACAAATTGTTGAATAGGTAAATTGTTGAACAAATAGTAGTAACTTTTTTAAATTTAAACTAAATCACGGCAGAGCGTGAACGGGTACAGCTAGTAGAACATAATATTACAGCTCTATTACAAGTGGTTTAATTTAAAATAATCATCAAAGTTTGAAAATATGACCAGAATTTTTTTCATTGGCGCTTGTTAAAACTAGACTTAATTGACGTGTTCTCGAAAACGGCTAAACCGATTTCAAAAATTTAATATCAATTCGATGAAACATGGTAAGCACTAGCATTGATTAATTTGATAGCCATTTCGATAAACCGTTTTTTTAAAATGAGCAAAAAAGTACAAAATTTAGCCAGAAGTTTCGATCCAATTTCGAAAGTTCAAAGACTATTAGAAAAATATTATTTGGAAATTGTGCTGATTAGTTTTGGACAAAGAATGGTCATATCGTTTCTTCGTAATTGATTACAAAATTTTCCTGCATAATTTTTTTTAAAAAGAGTCAAAATCATTAACAACGTAAACTTATGTCTATTAAAATTACAATTTGATTTTTTTTAGTTTAATAGATAAAAAACAATGATCAAATATTCACAATAAACTATAAATTATACTAATTTAGAAATATGAACAAACAACACTCTTTTTTTTACTAATTTATTAAATAATACTTCACAAACGTTTCGAGACTAGGTTTGTCTCATCATCAGTGTGTTATAAATTTAAAATCTAAAATATGTAAACCTATATAAGCATTATGTGTTATCCGTTACACGTCATTCACTGTACTTCCTTCGGCATTTAATAAATTAGTGCATTATTTAATAAATTAGTGCAAAAAAAGAGTGTTGTTTGTTCATATTTCTAAATTAATATCTATCTATCCACTTAGAATATACATATGTTGTAGCATGTTTATACATCTTAAAATGCAATTCAATTATAATAATAGCTTTTATGATCTGCATTAATAAAGGTCTGTTATTTTTCTTAATTTAAAGATAGTATATGATCATAAATAATATTAAATGTCTATGAAGAATAGCAAATGTATTTTAAAAACTAAGGAATCATTTATATAATTAAATAATCTACATACATCTAATGAAACTTTGAGAATACCATTCCGAAATGGTCAGTTATGAATAGTTTATATCGTGCTAGTAAGTAGATATCAGTGTGCATAAAATACATTCAGAATTATAACA
Organism: Ctenocephalides felis; assembly: GCF_003426905.1. NCBI lineage: Eukaryota > Metazoa > Arthropoda > Insecta > Siphonaptera > Pulicidae > Ctenocephalides > Ctenocephalides felis. The sequence continues at coordinate 8,397,254 of NW_020537324.1, forward strand.
AACAATTTATGGTAGTCAGATCTTTATGAGAAATGATAATATTAGCAATTTGCACGTGCGATTCTAGATTCTCAAAGTACTTTGGTGGAATCAAGTCCATCTAATATTTATACTGATATCGATTCCTTAAGTTCTATTATTGAGAGACGTGATATTGTAGAATATTTAATTGTTTTTATGATGGTAAAGGATTTTATCTATTTGAAATAAAAGTTGCATATACTTTAGGGCTTATTTAAATTGACAGAATCCATAAAACATTTTTAGATAAAGCTAGATTATTGTGAAGTAAATATAAATATATATTTTCAATATCAATAATTTTTGGCTAACTTCAACGATAGTTTTTTATTTCAATGTATTGATGTAATTCAAAATTTATTAACGTTAGTACATAGCAATTATAATCAAATCAATAACATTATTATGCTAATTAAATTTTTCATAGAAGTAGAACGTTAAGTTTCATTATGTACAAGTCATTACGATTACATTATTAATAATTTATTATTACATATAAAAAATTTTGCTGTCAACCCTAAGTTTTTTTCAAACCATGCTGTGCAAGAATCCGTAAAAATATGTTCATTTCTTCGTCTTATATTTTACGAGACTAGAATAGATGACTGATTTTCCTAAATTGTCGTGAGATTGATTGATGACAACACAAAATACTAGAGACTATTATGACACCTTAGACAATATATTATCTAGGGCAATTTATATGAAATTATCTGATATATTGGTATCAACGACGATAAAATTTTTATGGACTTTAATTTGTACAATTAGTATTTGATATTCTAATCAAAGTAATGAATTTATTTAAATACTATCTATTTTTTTTCATTTCAGTGAAACATATTTCATAATTTCTGTATCCTTTATCAGTTAGATCTCAGCCCTGCATTTTTAAACTGAGGGGCATTAGTTCTCAGTATAAAAATATAAAGTGCACATTCCCTGTTATAAATTAATCCTTTGCGACTCATTCTTTATTTCTACTTGCTGGGGAATGTACTAGATGTAATTTGAAGCCTTGAAGACACACATCTAAATTAGAATTTAAGATGTAAAAGTCTCATTATGCTGCGAGGCGAGCAATGCATTTCGTTTCTTTAAATCCGTTCTTAACTATGTTTAATTTACTGATATAAATGGTTGTTTCTAATTAGAACTGATTTTAGCATGCTTGAAATAATTAAAACGTAGAGGTTTTTGTAAAATTTCATAGGTTGTAGGTTTTGGTAATTTTTAAGGGTTAATTTAACTATGTGCGACGTATGAATATGTAAATAGAGCAATGGGAGAATTGCATAATTCGAATAAATTGGAAGACGTGCTGATTAGTTTTTGGCAAAGGCAGGGCTAGCCATTTTGAAGATACCGTGCAAAAAGTTTAAAAAATGACAAATTAGTTTGAGAGAACGGAACCATTTAAAAACTGTCAAAAAAATTGAAAACTTCCAAAGAATCAGATTTTTCAAGTTTTTTTTTAAAAAAATGTTTTTTTAAATGTTTAAAAAAAATTCAAAAATGTTAAAAATAATTCAAATTTTGCAAAAAACTAAATTCTAAAAATCTAATTTTTTTCAAAATTTTCGAAGAAGTTTAAAGCTCCTAAAAATTTGAATTCTGATACGGAAAGTACCAGCATATTGCCTTGTTAAATATTATTCATTATAATTATTAGGACTTCCATGAGATGAATCGGTAAATGTAGTTTTGAACAAATTTCTACACAAGCTAATTTCATTATATAAAGATTTGTATAAAATAAAATTACACATAATAATAAAAATAATTAGGTCATCGCACAATTTCTGCGTTAACTACATATGATATAAATAATCATACAACTCCAGCTCGCTGGATATGAACCGCTAATACTTTACTGTATAAAATATGCATGCTTGTTGTATGACTTATGTTCATTCTGAGAAACTAAAGCTTTTTCATTGTGCTCATTTTGAATCAGCTTTCGAGCTCTCCATATACTGAAGAGCTTTTATCTTTTCTGTTTTTTGATCGCTAAAGCGCGACCTCAAAGCCGTGCAATGAAATAAATTATCCATCTATCTTTACGCAGGACTCCGACAAATATTCACGTATTACAATTGTGAATGTGAATCAATAATAAGGATTTTTTGTGTGATATTTTTGAGAAATTATGGAAATGCCAGTTTTAGCACTTTAGTTTTCATCTGTGTACCCAAAGAGATATGATCTGTGATCACGAAATTGTTGACTCATACATCAATTTTTTCCAAGGTATGCCAAAATGTTCAGAAACTTTTCAAACGTGAAGATGTGCACAAATTTTCATTTTCGCTTTTTGCTATTATTAGGGAAGGTAAAGATATATTTTTAAGATAATAATAATTAAGATAAAAATATTATTCATATAAAAATATAGCTAATTTTTAGCATATTTACCCACTATACATCTGCAAATATTTTCGACTAAAAGAAACAACTATAGTGGGGTGCATAGCATCTAGCCTTAAGGCAAATTGCTGGAACTTCCCGTACCGTAACGAAATGTCAGAAGAATACTGAATGTTTTCAAATAGATTATTATTAATATTGTAACATTGTCTAATATTTATAAGAATTATAGAAACTGAATTGCAAAGCTGAAATTATATGTTTGAAGTATATTATAACTTTAGTCAGAATTAAAAATAAAATCCGAATTATTTTAATTATACAAAAAAAATTTTTTTTAAAAAAAAGGTGAAGCAAAAAATTTTTTTTTCCAAAATCAATTATTTTGTTAAGACAAGCAGAAAGTTTTATGAATCATTTAAATCGGACGCTTAGTTCTCTCAAAAACTGCCATTATTTACATATTTAGCTCCGTATCTTCGAAATGGCTGGGCCTGCATTTGTCAAATACTAATAAACACTTCTCATTACTAATTGAATGTTTTTTTAGATCATTCAAATCAGATACTCCGTTCTCTCAAAAAGTCGATTTCTATTTTCTGCACTCTTTGCCCCGTATCTCCAAAACGGCTGAACCTGCCTTTGCCAAAAACTAATCAGCTCTTTTCCCTATCAATAGGAATCGAATGTTTTTTGTACCAATCAAATCGATTGATCCGTGCGCCCAAAAACGTGACTGGAAATTTGTATTCATACATACATACACACACACACATCCATTTTTTCTGAGGTATGCCAAAATGTTCAGAAACCTTCAAAACGCCTAGAAATGCAAAAATTTTCATTATCGATTTTTTGCGATTAATATAACTTGCCCTAGGGAAAGTTAAAAATTGTACATGGGAATTTTCTTGTAAATGAGAGAACAAATTTGATCAATTTGAAGAAAACAATACATTCGGTTATAAATAAGTCTAGCCAAAGTCTAACATCTATTTTTAACTTAACGATGCATCAGTAACAGGCATCATATACCCCACATCATAATACGCAAGTACAAGTATGAACTCCCTCTTTTACTTTAACAAACCACACTTTGTCTCGGAGAATTCTCGGAAAAGAAAAATCGTACAAAAATTATGGATCTTGAAACAAATAAATACATACACACAGGATGTATCCGAACTGATATATGATATGATATCTATGATGAAGTATACATCAGTTTTATTTCACAGCGATTTCGATTTATAATACGGGGGGCGCCGATACGACTGAGCCGGTCTCTCGCAAGTATCGTAGGGCTATCATGTACTCTGTCACTCCTGTTTTGTTCGATGGGGGCTTTTTGCTGGGTTAGCGGCGAAACTCCTCAGGTTATCGATAGCGCGCCATAAAACGCTTTTTTGTTTGATATTTTATTTTTTGTTCTAAGATATCTATTTGGAATTCGTGACCTGCAGGGATGTATTTATCGGATAAATAAATATTCATGAAAAAATAGGAATTAAACTGATATAAAATAAACGACATAAAATAAACAAGGTAATAATTTATAGATATCTCAAAGCAATCTGGTTAGTCAACAAATTAAATTCTTCTAAATGATGAAGTTATAACAATTAAGGCCGCGCTCGCCTGCTCTAATAAAAAAATTGTTTCGATCTCCTTAATTTTTTCAATAATTTAATTTTATAAATACTTAACTGATATTATTAGACTACAAATTAACATTTATATTTTATTTATATTAATAAGCAATATTATGTAAAATTATGCTCAAAAACAATTATTTATTGTAATTTCTAGAATTTTTGGGTTTATTTTCGAAAATAGTATTCTGGAAACATATGTAAGCGCCCCCCTTAGAACAGCCTGACCCCCTCTTACAGGCTGGACACTGCGAAATTTAGGTCGTTTTTTAACTAATATATTTCATGTTTCAAACTGTGGATGAAGAAACTTCTTGAACAATTTTTCAGTGAGATTGGCTATCAAACAAAAAAACATTTAAATTTCAAAGCGCCTGCTCACAATTTTCCTCAGAATTTTCAATTTTTTCTAATATAATAATAGTAGTTTTGCTCTCAGCGATTGGGTATCTATATATAGATGTTATTGAGCTCATGAAAACATAAAAAATATCGAAAAATTTTAGTTTTAGAGACAAGATCGATACAAAAAAAAAAATGCGTTTACACTCAGCTCTAGATACGCACACTTGTTGAAAAAAGTAAAAATTGTCAAAAATGATAAAATTTTGAAAGCAAGCTTGTACTTTAGAAATTTGATCATTCTCTGTAGATAATATTGATTCATAAGTTATTTTACAATATAAATGATATGAAAAAATAAAACAAGCCAAATATTTGTTGTTTTATTCTCATTTTTGAATCGGGAATTAACATGAGTTGTTGTATTAAAACTTTTTATTTTACGCTGTTTTTAGATGGTCATCAGTTATCGGTTATAATTAGTATTTATCTAATAGCGATCATATATTTACCAGGAAACATATGTTGAATCTATATGTTCAAGCAAAAATGGATGAAAGTTGGTTAACTGACACGGTTAACATCAGACAAATTTTCATATGAGCCATGGTAACCGTATTGGATAATTTAGTTAAAAAAGTGTCAAGGAACTTAATGTATTTATTTTTGCCAAAGTTTCTAGAAGAATGCTATTTATTATGTCACACATATATATGACTGATGTGGCCTAATATTAAAACTTTTTTTCTCGACAAGCCAAGAAATTTTCAGGTTTTGTTTCTGATAGGCCTGTAATATACAGCAAATGTATCGTTTGCGTCGGACATCTGCGATTGACATATTAGTCATATGTCTGACATGGTTCATGTAGAACTTCTTACATATTTGACTGATATGGAGATTAGGATGTTAAATATAAATATGTAATAAAAGTATTTTCAAACAACATCCTGTGCCTATATATGGTTCAATATAGCTATTATTTTCATAAAACCTATAAACAAAATATGAGATAAATCGTCGATATATTACAGAAACAGCATTTTCCCAATGCATTCACGTCTAATAAAACACCATTGTTGTCAATTCGCATCTGACTGCGATACTGTTCGCTACCTGATCCGTATATACGAAATCGAGGTGAATACAATTCGGTTTTGGAATTGGATATCAAAGAAAGGTTGAAACGAAGTCAGTCCCTGTGATTTCCTCTCTGCGCAACGCGAAAACTTATACTCTCGACTTTAACAAAAAAACGAAAAAGGAAAAAAATATTCAAAAATATATAAACAACTACAAACATGAAGAAAATTCCCGGAGCTGGAGCTAGTTCGGTGCTACTAATAAGAGGGTATCGACTTACGCTACTGAGAGCAACTTTACAACAACTGCTATCAATAATGCTCGCGTAATATATATCCGACAACAAATAAAATTAACCTCGTGAAATTCAAGATTTTTCGAAAGATATACCGATATAAAAATTTATAGTTTGCTTAAGTTCGCAATCTAATTAATTCTCAATTCTGTTCAAACGTTAGTTAAATTTAATTAAAATGTATGATCCTCTATGTGCACTTGAGTTGCATTAATATTTGCAATGATAATTCCTATATATACACTTGATACTGTTTTTATGAATAATTATCAAATATTTACGTCTAAATAGGTAAAAGTTTTGTAATTAATTCAGAAGTATAATATTCTAACCTATTAACACTATTCTTGTACCAAATATTAGTTAGTAATTCAAATTGATTTTTATAGCACTCTCATACTAATTGTTTGTATGACTAATTCATTTTAGCACTTTTTATGTTATAAGAATATAAATACTAATATTAACTTATTATCGTTCTTTCTATTATTCCAAGAAGCATTTGCCAGTTTTCCAAATTTCAGTCTCCCAAACTGATTTATGCCTTCAACTGGTTTAAAAAAAGGATAATAATTTATATCTTATGTAACTATTGCTGTGTAAAGTTAATGGCAAAGGACATCATTCACTATCATCCTCATGGAATTTAGAGGGAATTTTGTTCCATTTGTTAAGCCGGAAGATTTATCACTCTGCACACGGATATTTCGTAATTGTATTTAAATGTATACAAAACCTGGTTTGATAATACGTACTATTTGTGTGTATATATATATATATATATATATATATATATATATATATAATCCTATACCATATTCAAACAAAATTATAAGGCTTTAGAATTGCAACTTGAAAAACAATGATGATTAATGTGAAACAATGTTGACAATATGTTTAATTAATATGTTTGAACACAGTCAAAAGCATACAAAATTTTAATATGAAATTCAGTTTTTATATAAATTTTAAAATCTAATTTAAATTTGTCTCAATAAATCAAATGCGGAAGGCCGAATGAATGTTAAAAATTTTTTTTATAGCTGCATAAATATAATAAAAATAGTGCAAATCAACCTACAGTAAATACTACACCAAAACGCTAGTAAACTTCATTTTTCTAAGAAGCGTTTATCAATCACGTGATCGATTTTTTTTAGAGATT
>NW_020537324.1:8404278-8419067 GCF_003426905.1 Ctenocephalides felis
CTGAGAAACCGTTCGCAAACGAGACTTCCCACGGTTATTTTTATGAACATGCGTTCATTTTCCATATCGAATAAAACAAAGAATGATATAGTGAGATACGCCCGAGGAACGCAAACCGTTCATTAATTTTGTTTTAACATATTCAGCTCATAATTTGAGCGTCGCCTTCTTCGCGAGCGAGCGGGCGTCTTATTAATTTTACGCGGGAAGCAAGCAGCCCGCGTATGTTTACCGGCATAAAGTTACCCGCTGGCGTTTCGAGTTTCAGGAACGATGCCGAACTTTGCTGATGCAGTTTAAACTATTTTGAAACGCGATGTTATAATAAGCGTCCGGGATTATTACGTCGAAATTATTTAATTGGCCGATTACTGAAACTAATGATTTTGCCGCGATCTTAGACACTGGATAATCCATAAGAAAATTAATTTCGAGTACTGCTAATTATTGAACTTTTAAGAGCACGAGTAATTAGCGGAGATTTAAACATCTTACACAGACAGTCATTCACACTCATACATACCTACGTATATATATATATATATATATATATATATATATATGTATATGTATATGTATACGTAATTAGCAGCCTATTGTCCGAATTGAACAGGTAATCATATTTTCAGTTCTTCATACGTTTCGATAATGAAGAGAATATATGCTTATATGCTTGAGCAAATTTGACAAAAAAACAAAAACATGACTACTGTTCTAAGATAAAACTAACAAAAAACACATCCTAAATTTTTGACTAAACATTAATGCTCAATGCATCATTTTGAAAGATAAACTAGGCATATAAATGAAGTAAAACTTTTTTTCCTTTTTAATTCCTAGAAGGCTGCTAATTATATTTTTGAAATTTGGAGACAGTTGTATCACAAAATAATGCACAAACAAAACAATAATGCTCAACAATTTGATAGATAAACAAGAGTATTAATACAGAAGTGAAAAAATATGTTTCTGATATACGACGAATAGACTGCTAGTTATACATTTTTCATAAGATAAATCTTGGAAACAGTTGTATCAAAAAAAAATAACAAGTGTTCAAAATATTCACTTTACTCCACAAAATATTCCATTTTATACTTTCGTGTTGTCGTCGATGAAATGTTAATGAGTTAATAATATTTCTTTGGTAAGAAAATTTAAAAAAAAATCACATATTTTAATTGATCTAACTGTCTTTTAGATTTTTTTATACACATACATATGTAGGCTATATCAATGTAATATAATGATTCCAAAGTAATTCTATTTATAATTACTTTGGAATCACATACTCATAATATTAAAAATACCTGGCTGCAATGCAATCGAAAAGTTAGAAGTCCTCAAAAATGATTACCTGTAACAAAAAAAAAATATTGTTATAAAATCACGAATAAGAAATATACACATAAACGATTGATGATTTTGATATAAGAGTTTGAAATATTTAAAATAATAGATAAACAATATAATTATAGTTATAGCTTAGAAAACAGCATATATCATTCGAAAAGGCAATATTTTAAAGCACTATTTTAAAAAGTATTAAATGTACTATTTTAAAAAGTATTGTATACGTTACTATTTTAGAAAAGTTTATAGTACTTCACTGTTTGGATTCAGAAATATTAAATTTGAAATATGTAATGCCTTTTCAAATATATACCTGGATATTTCTAATAAATGAACATTCAACACTTTTATTTGCCAAAGGTACTCGGAAATAAAATTTGCGATAAAATTTTGCACCTTGAAGTAATAACGATTTCGTAATTGGTAGTGAAAAATAAATTAATGCTCATCATAAATTGTGAGTAGAAATGAATAAATATATGCATAGAAAGCCATGTATGTAATAACTTCATCAGCCTTAACGGCAACCGCCACGAATGCAAAAAGTCGGATAGATTATATGGTCGGCACTTCGTTATCATAACACAACGCACTTTTAAAGTAATTCTTCAGAAATTTAATGGCCACTTACATTTTAATTAGCAATTAAGTAGCAGTTCATTACCGTTAGGAATAATGAACGTATGCGATTATGCTAATATCTAAATGGGTTATTTCATACTTTCGCTGCTGATACGGATAGGAAATATGGATATAAAGAAAATTGGGCCGAAAAAATACGAATAGAAACGACTCTTCTGGAAATTTGATAAAACTTTGCCAAAACATGTTGACAAATAATTCATTTCCTATGATTATTATAAACCATGTTATAATAGTAAATACTTGCACCTAGATGATAATAAAATCATAGCCAAACAATAGTTCTTTTATTAATAATTTATATTTCTCGACCTTGTTGGTGTGTATAATAGCTATATTCAACTCCCGGTTCAAATTTCACGCACTATTAAATCAATGGCGTAATATAATCCAAATATTTAACGAAGATTTATTTCTACGATCCTAATGATTTAACAGTAAATAAAACGTAATACAATTTATTACACTCCTGAATTTTATAATTCCTGAATGTTTTATACGTATTTCTTCTGTGTATACACCAGATTATACTCAGAAACATTCCCTCCTGCAAGTGACGTACAGCTTTGATTACCTTAGGAGGAAGTACAATTTATGAATACAATCAAATTAAGTCCTAAGATGAATATCAATTTGCTGCACGTAACTGAAAATCCAGCTTTAATTTTCTTTGATATTATACCCGGAAGTGGGTGAACAATCTACGAAGATAAAGCGATAAAATTGCAAGTTCGAGTTGGTCAGTTTTAATTTGATGTTATCAATCAAGTTGCCGAATGCAAACGAGATGCAAATTGGAATTGTTTGGAAGTTCTATTAAGTTGTTAACGCTTTAAAAGTATGAGATTAATAATGGATTAGATTTGAAATTATTTATTCTGGGCGCAGAAGTGACCTTTTCGTGGCAGTATTTACATTTTACCTTCTAAAAATAGACAATTTTATAAATTTTGCATATTTTGAATTTATACATATATCAAGCAAATTAGTTGCTACTGTTTTCGCAGAGCTTACACAAAGATCAAAATTTAACAAAAATCGATTTAATTTCATTCTTTGCAATGGTTGATAAAATATAGTTTTGAGTGACCCTAGACTTCGTATATTATTTTATTAACCCTAAGGTTTAAATTCATTGTCAGTTATAATGATTAATAAAATCAGCAAGTATCAATATAAATTAAAGTTCAATCATTATCCTTGCTGACAAATTTTACAAACTTCAATTGATATTTATTAGCACCAACTTAATCAAATCGATAGTTGTCATAAATAGTAAAATGCGTTAGAAAATTTTCTGTTTTTTTTCAAGTTTTTATACTTTGCTGTTTTTTTTTAAGTAAAAACAAACAATTCTTATACAATTTTTCAATTTTAATTAAATTCGAAAATTTTTGAAGGTGCTTGTTAAGATATTCTAGAGCATTTTTAAGAAGGACTTTTCAAAGTTGACAAAGTTGAAAATTAAAAAAAATAGTAGAACAAATAGTTTTAATCCTACAAACTTCGGACCAATTTTGTCATTATTTCTATTGTATTTCTAGAAATGTTTTTCAAGCTTACGGTTCTAAAGTAAACAAAATTAATGAAAAATAACTAAAATAATCGAAAAATTGTTACAAAGCTCTAGGTATCACTAAAAGCTCAATTTTCAAACTGCATTAGTCATTTTTAGTCTAATGTTTTTCTGCTTTCAGTTACAATAAAACAAGTCCCCACGGATTGGCGATGAGTTCTGGAACACCCGGTATATTATATTTACAAAATCTCTGTTCTAATTACATTGGTGGTAACAATAATATATTGATGAGAAATTCAAAAGTAAAGATTTAAGATTTAGATATCAGTCTTTGTAGCAATATTTTTACATAGTAATGCTTTCAAATAAATAAGTAAATAGAGCTTAATTTTAGTATATGGGTTGAAATATTACGTTTATGTATAAGTGACGTTATAATTAAAGGATACATTGATTTTTGATCAATTTGATTATTATTATTCATTATTAAAATATTATGTACATAATTTTTTAGCTGTAACTACGATATGAATTATAATGAAAATGTATGTAAATCTAGCATAATATATGTCTGGTCTCATGAATAGTAAGTCCTTGTATAATAAGAATGGTCAATAATGCAAAAAACCTTAAATTTTGTTCCTGTACTTTTAATTAAACTATGTAATGAAAATACACGTGCCGAAACAAAAATTTATTTGTTTTCCAGAAATTCACAAACATAAAATAAAGCACGTTTGCAATTTTACGAAACTGATATATTTCTGAACATTACCGCATTGCAGTAGGTAATCGAATCCAGTGGTAGAATAGTAGCACATGTGCGGCATATGTCAAATTTCGGTATTGAGTTCGGCACGCACGTGGGTGTGTGATATATGCAACCAGAAATATTCGCGAATTCCATAGCCATACCAGTAGGTGAACGGTCAACTTTAATATATCTTAGATGTAACCCAATACATAGTTGCTTTATGGGTTAACTTGTGAACTATCATACCTATATAGGTTAAGTTTACAGGTGTGGGTTAACCCGTTGTATTTACCAAGCAATGCGGTAAGTTAACCTATCTTAATGAAGCTCTTGATACAAAGCCAAACGGAGTGGTTGAGGCCGCTGTTGAGCGTCTCTCAAGGCTGGAATTATGGATTTGAGTGTTGCATCCGGACACGGTGTAATTGAAATATGGGACGCAAATACAGAAACTACTTTCTTTGTTGAATTGAATTTAATCACCGCAGTCTAAATATTATAGTCTAAAAGTTATGAATCATGATCACAAAATATGAAAAAACCCTTCACGTTACACGTTACTTTCTATTATAAATTTTTTGTTCAAAATCCATTATTAACATCTGTAAGACAATTTCCTACTTGTAAAATCTCATTGCGGTAAAACTTGCTCCAATTTTGCACTTCATTTCTTATTCCAGCGAAAGCAATAAACCAACTATCAACATCATTGGTATTCAAAGCGGTCAGCCTTGCATACTGAGTCAAGTCACCGCCGCACCATCAATTTTGCATCGCCGATCCAAGTATGTGGTGACAGGCTATGGTGTCTAAGCTATATTTTACGAAATCATAAGAAAAAACTTGAATTTGTTGGAATGTAATATGCACAGTTAATTTTATAATTGAACTTCAACAAATTCTTTACGCGTTCCTGCTTTTTATCTGATTACATCTAATTTAATTCATTAGTTGTTACATATGATTTTTGGTTATTGTAAAGTTTATAATTTATAAAATATTTTGTTCGAAGTATGAGCAACTGTTAATTAAGAAAAAGGATATACTGAGGTTAACAATTCCGCTTGTATAACTTTTCATTGTAGAGAGCAATTAAGCTAATTAACAGCGTGGATTTAATCTTATATGAGGTAAGCTCATCATGGAGAAACATTAAACTTTGGAATAACAGGGTTGAAACTAGATAAGATCTAGCAATCATTATATGAAATTTAATAACTAAAATAGATTTGCGTAAGGGTTACATATTTATACTATGAAAATTTGCTTTATGTGATGCTTTCTCTTTGAGATTTTTAGAACTTTGAGGAAAAATTGATTCTTGAGATTTTTAAAATTGAGCTTTTTGAAAAAAAAATTTTACTTTGAAAGATTTTGAAAATTTTAACCTTTTTTTAAGCAATCGGAATACGTTAGATGCGTAGAAAACAAAATATGGAAGCGTGTACGCGCCGAGTCGCAGTATAACGGATAAACATTGGTACGGAGCCCATGAAAATATAAAAAAAAATGTTCCTATCATTAGAATATCTATAAAATATGTGATAATTTGATGTGCATATATCTAATGATTATTTTTGTGCTCTAAATAGCATTTTTTACACTTTTTTCATTGGACCTCCAAAATCGCGAGACCTGCCCTCTAAAAATTTCACTAATTCTTTATTTCATCAATACAATGTCGAATCATTCAAATAGGATGCTTCGTTCTCTCAAATTTTAATTACTATTTTCGGCATTTTTTGCCTGTATCTTCGGAACGTCTAAACCTGCCTTAGCCAAAACTAATTAGCACATCTCCTCATCAATAGGAATCAAATGTTTTTTAAATCATTCAAATTCGTTGATGCGTATTCTCTAAATTGTCGACAAAGGATTGTATCCGCACATACACATTCATTCTTTCGGAAAAAACATCCAAAATGTTTAGAAACCTTTGAAATGTAGAGATATAATTTTTTAAACTGTTTTATTCAGCAATCAGAAATACATAAGAATTACTATAAGCTAAATTGACAATATTTGAGAGCGATTTCTAAGAAGAACTCCAGTGAGATCTTCTTAGTTTAACAATTGAAAAGATAATGTTATATTGAAGCTAATCTAAGACTAAATCTGAAGGCCATTGACGTTTCAATATATGAAATAAAATTCATTTTTGATTTTGATTTTTGCGATTACTATAAATTACCCTACGGGAAGTTAATAACATAAATCTGTCAATATACAGAACAATTTTGAATATACAGTAAATTACCTTTAATGAAATATATGATGGTCAACAAAAAGCCATTTAGACCTGCAATATTATCAAAACATCATAAAATTCAATCGTGGCATTGGCGAGAACAATAAATTAAAGACATTCTCGAATGTGTTGTCGTTAATAATGGCTCGAATATATATCAAACTAATGTGTCGAGACCGAAAGTTCCTCGGACCTATATATTATAAATTGTAAACGTGCTAGTCTAAGGATTATAGTGTTGATTTGGGTATGGGCTACTTTATTGGGGTTATTCCGTAATAAATACAAGCTGTGCGACGGGCTGAAATATACGTACAAATGTGTGCACGTTGGCTCTGGCTGGCTGGCACGCTCCCTCGGCCGGTATGCAGATATTGCCTCTGTATTGTGTATGACACACAGCCAACGGACCGAATGTATTATCACATAATATCGAAGATAAAGTCCTGAATACGCAATGAGCGGATGATATAACATTTCGGATTTATAATCTCTGCCTTGTGTTTATTTATACGAAACACAAAAGTCCGAACTGAATTTCCCCTGCGTATTAAAACGGTCTGCAGCGTCAAAAATTCTGATAAACTTGTCAGAACACCAAATTCATAACTAAAATCACATAGATTTAATTATAGTTAATAAAACTTGCAAGTGTGAAACTACTTAACACCTTGTTGATTGGTCACGAGTTAAAAGTTGCTTACCGAAATTAGATATATTTTTAAAGCTGTTGTATACCATAGATGATTGAAATTGCTGATCCATCAATATAAGAATATTAAAAAACTTAATAATAAAGAATAAAAGTATTTGAGTTCATTGTAATTTTTTGCTTCTACATCCACTACAAAATAATAGCCGTCGACATGAGAATAGTGTTACTAGTTTTTATTATAATTATATTTATATTATTACACATCACAATCAATTGTAATAAGATATAGTACAATGAGTTATCATAAGTTTATTATCAAGTTACTTATGATTCTGATAATCTTAATTGAAATCATAGTCTTTGTTGTGGTTTTCTCAAAAAGTTTGCAAATTATAAAGAGACTTTCTAAGTATTAGCTCTATCATCTAGTGATAAAAGAGATGAGATAAATTTTGATCAAATATCTATAATGGAAAAGCAGAAAGATTTCAGAATTAAAAAAATTTATCACAAATTTAGATGGACGACTTGAATAAAAACAAATTTAATCAGTTTATTTTTTATTTGTTTAAATTAATTCAGAAACGAAATGAAATTTTAGATAAACGAATAGATTGTATAGAAAGTAGGTACAGTAGGGTATTGTATAGAAAGTATTGTATAGAAAGTATATGTTATTTGCCAATTAGGTTTTAAAAGATTGGATTTCCACCTTGTGTCCCGGGCTTTACTAAAAGCAAGATTTGTCCCAGATTTAGATTTTTGTCCCGGATTGTCCCGATTTTTCAAACAAATGCTAATTTTTACAAAATAATTATGAAGAAAATTAAATAGAATTTTATACAAGGTCCAAAAGCATGAAACACGCGGATATAAAAAAGTATTATATATAAAATGAAGTTTTTCTAAAAGTCTAAAATTATAGTATAAATTAAATATGGTTGATTATTAGTTTAACATCATATCACTAATTACTAATTACTGCAATCACTAAAATGATTTCTTCTACAAATTGTTATCCAAAAAATATTCTTAACATCAATAGTGTATAAAACTGTCCTTGAATTAGTGCTAGTTTTTCTGAAATCAATATATTTTTGACCGGCTTCTTAAATAATAGCAATTTTATCATTTTCAATTATATAAAAGTAAAATTTTGAAATTGAATAATATAATAATATTTAATATTTTCTAGCAATTACAAAGACTTATTGTTATACTTAATTATTTGATGGATTATATATGATTATTCAATAGCTGCCAAAATAGTATCTTTCTTTTTATATTCCATTTTGTTTTGATAAAAATATGTAATTTTCTTTAAAAAGAAGCAAGAACAGCTGCTGTGCTACAAATATATTGAAAGCTTATAATTTTTTAAACTTTTCATTCAATTTTATTATTATATTATAATTACATTTACTAATAAGTGATTGGTTTCAGGGCATATGATTCAATCAACGGAAAGCGATCAATATATATTTTTAATTATAAAATTAAAATTTATATTTAAACTATATTCTCTAGCAGCTGTTACTACCTATAATATTCAATACACGCGATTTGATGAACAGTAATTTTCATGAGAAATATCTTCAACATTATACCCATCTTAAAAATCTTAGTGAAGTAGCACTTAAATATTAATGCCGAGAGCATTTTATGTTGTTTTTCATTTTCTCCGATAATTTAATATTTTAAAATGCATACAGCAATTACAAACAATCCAATGTTTTTCAGTTTCAAATGAATAAATTATTCTCGCAAAGATCTCAGATAATATCGCGATGCTCCAATGAATATTCAATTATTTCTAACGCAATTGAAATTATGTAAAATGTATCTTGCAATTGCATAATTTTGCAATCGAAATGTAAACCACTATCGTTAGCAAATAGAATAAAAACGCAACTGTACAGCAATCCATCGGTAAAACATATCGGTTATATTTCAATGTCTGTCTATATATAAAATTTCAATTCAACCATTACGTCCGGCGAATAGAAATTGATATTGAATATTTAATTATTATTAACAAAACAATGTATATTCATTTATTCAATGCCTCGCTTTAGTTTTCAAAGCTTTTCTATAAAACACGAACAGAAGCGGTTAGTTAGGTAGATATATTGATATTATTGGCGCATATAGCACTCAAAATTGGCATTCATGCAATATGCACATCTGATGAAATATTAATTCAAATGTAACGTCGCATTGCAATTGCAAATTGTCGATTGTTATTTTAAATAGCTTTGAATAAGTTAGTGCGCAGCTGGGTAGAGAATATAATAATTCGTATGAAATAGTTTGGAATCAATAAAACTCGATTAGCACCCAATAATCCACAATGAATTTAATATTCACGAATCTATCTATAATAAACTATATTGGAGTATAGTTATGAATTATGTATGTTTATCATGAGCACTATAATTAATTATTAGAATTAGAATTCATATCGTTGCTCTTCAAACGCCAATATAATACTAGAAATTTAGATAGATCAATTTAATGTATTTAATATAGTATTAGATTGCAACTGAATTACATGCAATGATTCAAAATGTGAGAAATCGTAAGAAATTCTAAGCAAATCGTTTGCTATATCGTTGTAGAAACGACGAGAAATTTGGATTAGACTGCTATTTTGAGAACTGATTATTATGCTATTCATGAAAATAATGAGAATTAAATAAGGTAAATAAGTTTGATAAATAATTGATATCTGAATAAAATTGATAAATAGTAAAAGAGCCAGGAAATAATATGTTCTCACGCCCTGAATGTTCATTACAGTTGATCATAGACTTTTTGCATAAAATATTATTGTTATTATGATTTATAAATAATATGACAGGGAGTATAAAATATGTGTAAAGCAGTTTGTGTTGTCAACTGAGCACATTTCTTTCCTTAGCTTTGCATCCTATGACAAAGAACTACAATCAACAATACCAACTGAACCGAATCAACAAATTCCACCAAAATAAATTACCTCGATTCAATTACTAAATTAATTGCATACATAAATCAATATTCCGTCGAAGTGATCTCAAACTGAAAGTATAATCAATATCATGTGTATAGAGGTCACTGCAATTATATATATTACAATCCATTAGATTATTAGGTGTGCGCACATTATTAAGAGTCAGCGTATTAATATTTGCACTCATTATAATTGGCCTATATAGCCGGAATATATATAAGCTCGTTACTAAATTTGCTGGCAGTATAATTTTATGTAAAACTTATGAAATCGACACATGAGGTAAATGATCGTTAGTTAAAGTAAATTAACAGAACGTTATAACTAGAATTGTTAGAAATAAACACTATTTGAAGTGCATGTGGAGAAACTTATATTTAAATTATATTTATACGCTTAATCATGCTGATTAAATATCCAATCGAATGAAATGAAAATAGCAATTCTCATGATTATTCAAATAATCTAATGGAAATCGATTTACATCACACATGAAATTTTTTTTATCGCAATTTAAAACCGCTATAAATAGAAGCGTTATGGTAACGCTATGTTACTGTTTTTTTTTTCGTAATTTTGGTAGTAACAAGCTGTCAAAAAGCTATGGATTGCGCTTTACACATAAAACCTAACCCACAAAATGCACAAGCGTCAATTGACAATTTATCATAAATGCATCTAGGTTTCAGAACATTTTGCATACCATAAAAAAATGGATGTATGTATGTGTGTGTTTGTATGTGTGTATGTATGGACACAACTTTTTGTCGACGCTTTCTAGAGCTCAACATTTTTGAATTATTCAATAAGCGGTCAAAAATCAGATATTTTGTAATTAGAATCAACGGATATGAATGGGTATCAAAAACTTTCAAGAAATTCCGAAATTAAAAAAAATAAGAAATCTATGTTTTTGAAAAAATATCAGTATTTCTAAAAGGGGATTTTTTATTATTTAAATTTTTCAAATGTCTTCAAAATTTTCAAATTGCCCAAAAAATTCAAAATTCTCAAAAAATGATTATTCTTTTCTGAACTTATAACAAATTTAAATTACGGTTCGGAAAGTTCCAGCACGATGCCATAAATTACTAGTTTATTTAAACTTATGCTCAGTAGTCAAATGAATATAATCGTATGATCATAACTATGATTATAAATACAACGTCTGATTGAATAAGCGAATTTGTAATATTTCTGTTACAAAGCTTTCTGACTTTAATATCGTTAACGATCACAATTCAAAAAATCTGAATTGACTCTTACTAGTTCTGAACGGCTAGTCGCTTTGAGTCTAAGTTATTTTTAACTCCGTAGCTTCAGTACCACTTTCAACCGAAGCAAAAAAGGTAAACTTAAAAGCTCGCGGTACTTTTGTTTGCGCGGAACCGCTGCGTTAAGTTTTTAAGCTCCTAACAAAAGTTCGCTGCCATGATACCGCGTACTATTATAGACCGGTTCGGCCTCCCTTTCTATTTGTGCTTCCACCTGCCGCTCCGGTAGGTGGAAGCATGATTCCTGCCGCTCCGGTAGGAATTGAAAAGTTTTTGCTATTTCCGTACTGCTAACTTATTTTTTTGCCGGTTTTATAATTCTTTAAGTTGTATTGCATAGTAAAAGTTTGATACATTTGCCTTTTCCGATTGATGTATAAACTTTGGGATCATAGAATAAAATAAGGAATTGCGACAAGTAATAATAAAATATATATAACTGTTTTGATAGATGAAATACTGTAAAATGATACAATATCCATATTATATTTATTTGAATTACACTTGCCTGGTATTCGTTTATAAAACTAGTTTTGATGAAATATAATAAATTATAATCAAAAATAAATATAAATTTCTGCAAGAACTACCATTTATTCACTGTGGAAGTGGGTGAAAACTACTATTTTTTGTAGTGATGTATTTATATATATAATATTATATATATATATAATATATATATATATATATATATATATATATATATCAATACCATTCTTATAATTAATTTCCAATAATTACTCAATCCATAAAACATGAAATGTACATATATTCCCTCAAGTTACTGTCCACATTTAATTAATTTTACATAAAAGAATTATTTTGCATAAAGAGAACATTTCCACGTGATTGTGTGCGAATGGTGAACAAATGTCCCGAAATTGTACCTATATATTGCGTATTCCGGGGGCGCAAGTGATCGCCCTAATTTTGTGACCGGCCTACGGCAAAAGCATTTGTATAATAACAGATTCGGTTTAATTAACAAATTGTACTTGTCACAGACATTGTGTAATATAGAAATGTAAACTTCAATGGTTTTTAAAAACGATGGCAATATAAACGTTAATTTATTAAATGTATACTCAATAAATGACGACTAGTATTTTACAAAAATGATAATAATCCTTATATAAAGCGACAGCAATTTTTTCTATTTCAATATAAATTAATTGATTTCACGATAGTAGTAAAATCACCAATGAAGAGTAATGAGCAAGATCTTACAATTTACATAAAAGTACTAATTGCTTTAGGTTTGTCAATGATCACACCCTAATGCATTGAAAGTAATTATATTAACTAGTTATATAAGTGGCAACTAGTGTTTTACAAGCATAATAATAATGCTTTAATTTGTATCATTTATTTTATCATAAAATTGATTTATTTAAATCAGACGATTATATGTTAAAAAATTGAACTAAATCTTAGCAATGCATGTAATAGTCACTTGTATACTTAAGAATGAAAAATAGTTTAACAGTATAAATAAATTATAGGATTGTTTATTAATCTAGAAAAAATATGTCAATTTACATTATAATTTGTTTTTTTTTTTTCAGCCGTAAGTTCCTTTTATTATTTTTCGCTTTAAGATAGATATCTTGTATATGAGAATAATTTTTTATAAAGATGTAACAGTACTAAAGATTAGTATCATAAATAATAAAACGACTAATCGCACTCAGTATTTGTCTTACTGCATAATCACTGGTAAAAACTCAACACCAATTGTTTTTTTTGAGAAATGGCCCATAACCTACAATGAAACAACTTATTTGGATTAACAGAATGACACAGATTGTATTTTGTTTTATATTCACAATACAAACATATCTATTAGCTATATTTGACAAAAGTACTAAAGGGTGTTAAATATATGCAATGCAATACTGATATCTGCTTTAAGCGATATATCTGCTTTAAGCGATTATGCGGGTGTTATACGTATGCAATCTTTAACTAAAAGTAAAAGTAAAAATATTTTTACTGCATACATTTATTGAAAAATTCAAAGTAGCAATATGTAAATGTATTTAATAAAAAATATGAATCTGATGTGTTATATTAACTTTGTGGATCACTTCTTAATTTTGTACACCTAGAAAATTGTTTATATCTAATGAAAACCCTTAGGGGTTGACATAGACTACTTTGGGGGTAACAAATGTTAAATCCAAACTTTGTTTAGATAAACAGAGTGTGAAGTTTGGAATAAAAATACACTACAATAGATCGTTTACAATCCACCCATAGAGTGTTTGCAGAAGTTTCCAAAATAAGTCAATAAATAAATAATTAAATCAAAATATTATTCAGTTTTCCCTAATCTCCACCGTCTGTAGAAACAGCACGAAGACCATTCCGCAATCCGAAAGTTATTTTTAAATCAAGATTGTACGAAATGCGAAATACGATCGCCCCACCGTGCGGTAAGACAATACTTGCGCCTTTGCGTTTGTTTCGTTATTTCATTATTTCGTTGTCGGCGCGGGTCGCAACATGATCCCAAGAGCTTCAGCGATTAAACATAATAATATCCCTGGGCTAAAAATCCTGCCGACAGAGGCACTACCTTGATTACACTATGTGTATATCCACAAGTTACGTATACAAGCGCCCGAGACACGAACTGGAACTGTTACAGGGATTGGATTACAAGCGTTTAGAAGACTCATTAGAAGTGTTAACAGATAAAAATAATTATTGAGTAATAAAAGACTCAAATTGATGTTTGCTTTGTTAAACATTGGTGATATTGTATAGAACAGATATAACTTGAAATCAGTGAAAAAAACACGACGTTCTAAATTTTGTTGCGATTGGATACGCAGATATGAATATTTATTTTTGTTTCTAATGATATTTTCATACCGAAGTTCATCTCAACTAGTTTAAAATATACATATCTAATTATTAGTTACTAGTCTCTAGTAACGGTTGCGACAGGGTACGGTAAGACAGTTGCCATTACAGATAAACTATACTAATTTGGACATAGTAGACCACATTGCTTTTTAAGAGTCAAAAAAGGTATTGGGGTGTGGACGGTTGTGACACTCGTTCTTTGCTTATGTGATTTGATTTTAGAAACTCGTGGGGCATGACATCGTGCCTTAAGGCAAATTGCTGGAACTTCCCGCACCAAAAATTTTTTTTTAAAAAAGATTAACATTTTTGAAAAAAATTTACTCTGAGAAAAATAGATTTTTGAGAAACTATAAATTTTTGACAAAAACTTTTTGAAAAAAAATTTATTATGAAATATTTTGGAAGTTCTGAACTATTTTGGAATTTCAAAGCAATCGTACTGCTTGAACTGCATGAAGACAAAATATCGAAGCGCGTA